>NC_080029.1:22691129-22999758 GCF_030020395.1 Manis pentadactyla
CAGAAACCCACATGCAACACCTCTGCTGAACCACCTCAATCTTAGGAGCACTAAGAAAGGCTGAATGAACCAATAAATTTGACTCAGATTCATGAAATTTTAACAGGACTTCCCAACTTCAGCCCATAAGTACTCTGCTGGGGGAGTTGAAACTCTCAGGTTTGACTTATGAACAGATAAACTCAAAAAGTAGCAACTAAACAACCTCTCTTGCCTGGTACCTCTGATATAAATAAAAATGACAAATGATCCCCTGGAACTTCTCCATTCCCTGTACTTAAATTCTTATAGACAATAAAAACTCTCAATTATTTAGGTAAGTAAAATCTGAAGGGCTTGTAGATGGAAAAGACAAAGTTGGTAAGAGTATTATAAAAATAAGTCATTATTCTAGCTGAGTAATGATCCACAGCATTTTTTTTTCTGATAGAAAATTTACATTTTCCTGCTTGATCAGTTAGTATTGAATGTGATAGGGTCTGATTAAATCATTGTCCTTCACTTTCAGCTTGGAATCAGGTTTCAGTGAGATATTTATTGATACTTGAATTAATTGAGCCCCATCAGGCTGGTCTAACCTGTCCAATAAGCAATCTTCCTTCACATAATCACTGGAATCCTTCATTCATTCAACAAATATTTATAAAAGACCAACTGTATATGTTTGAGACCCTGCCAGAGACTTGGGATAACACAATAACCAAGACAGACATACCCCCTGCTGTATGAGTATGCTAGAGCTGCTGTAACAAAGTATCACAAACTTGGTGACTTAACAGAAATTGATCATCTCATAGTTCTGGAGGCTGGAAGTCTGAAATGAAGGTGTCAACAGTACTGATTCTTTCTGAAGGCTGTGAGGGAAGGATCTGTGCCAGGCTTCTTGTTTTAGCTGGTAGATGGTCATCTCCTTATGTCTCTTTGTATCTCCTTCCCTCTATGTGTGCCTGTGTTTGTGTATCATTCCCCTCTTTATAAGGACACCAGTCATATAGGGTTAGAGACCCACACTACTCCAGCATGACCTCACCTTAACTAATGTCATCTGCAATGATCCTATTTCCAAATAAAGTCACATTCTAAGGTACTGGGAATTAAAACTTGAACATAAAAATTTTGGAGAGATACAATTCAACCCGTAACACCTGACCTATGGATCTTCACTCTAATGGAGGCAGGTGACATTTAAATAACAAATTACAATAAAGTATAATGAATGTGATAATGGAGCATGGCTCAGGCAGTCAGCAAGCACCCAACCATGGTAAGTAGCCCAGAATTTATCCAAAGGCAGTGGAAATCCATTTTAAATGTTTTTCAGTAGAGTTTTGATGTAATGAAATTTGCTTTGTGGAAAGATCACTGTGGCTTGCCTATGGAAAATGTTTTATGGGGAAGACCAGACAAGGGTTGAAGGTAGTTTATAGTCTAGCGTAGTGGCAGTGAAAATAGTCAAGAAACATTTAGAACAGACTCAGTAAAACTTAGTATTTAATTGGATAATAGAATTGAAGGAAAGAGAGGGGTTAAAGATGACTCCCATGTTTCTGGCTTGAAAAGTAAACTTTTTCAAATAGCAGTGTCATTTGCTGAAAAGGGAAATATAGACAAAGAGGAAGAGAAGCTGATGTGTTCACTGCTGATCATGTTAGTATTTAAATATTTCCAGGAAGTGCAAACAGGCCTGTTAGTAGGCACAATAGTTAGTTTCATGGATCTTGATCTCATGCAAGAAATATTACCTTGAGATATAGATTAAGACAATCTCAGAGTGTGAGTCAGAGTTTTGGCAGCAAAGAGATGGCATACTGGAAAGAGGTTACTTGAACATACTTTAATGAATGAACTATTTGCAAAGTAGTTGGCTGGGTTCAGGGAACACAGTGAGAATAGGGAAGTGCTCTGGAATAAGCAACAGCTAAAAGCTGCTCCCACCTCTGAGCTTGAGGAGTAAAGGGAAGGGAGAAATTAATGGGATTTGCCAAGACCTAAAACTATAGAAGAGGGTGCCTAATAGGAATGGTCTCTGTGAAGGAATACAATGATTGCTAATCCAGAGCCTGGCAGGGAACAGCCAGAAAAATATTAGTATCACCTCTCTCTCCTCCCAGTACCTCATTTCCTGCTGGTATCTTCCTTGACAAAAAAAAAACAGAAACAAAAACAAAACACCAATCAAAGAACCAGTGATGCAGTTCATAGAGGTCAGCTTCTCAGGGCACAGAGCAGGGTGGAGAAGAATGAACAACAGACCTGGAGGAGCAAAAGAGGATCCTAGCACAAGCAGCAGATAGATGAGTAGGAACTGGAATTTTGATATGGACTTAGATCATCCAGGGAGAGACCATAGACAAAAAGAAACCTAAGACCAAGGTTTGCCAAACATCAAACTTTGAGTTGAGAAACATAGAGGAATCACACACAAAAATTTAGAAAGAGTAAAAAGAAAAGCAGAGAAGTATAATATTTAATGCAACAAAAGATGTGTTCCAAGAAGGAGAGTGGCCAACAATGTAAATGCTGTGGTGAACCAAAATAAAGACAGAAAAGGATATATGAAATTTAGCTTATATGGTGGCCATTTGGGAAGTCAGGGGATAGCTTCTATGAAGTGGGGGAGATAGTAGCCATATTGCACTGACTTGAAGAACAAGGAGCATGTGAAGAAGTGAGAACAAATACAGCTAATTTATTGCTGAACATATTTTTCCTTTCATTATATTTTTAAAGACTGAAGAGGCTAGCATGTGTTGTAAATTATATCAATTCGGCTGAAGTGGTCTTGGTGTTTTTGTATGGAGGCTGGCCAAGCCAGCTTTGCCAGACCATGTTGCCATTGTTCCTTATGTAGCTAAGGTCCCCCAAGGCTGGCTGCCTTGGACAGAATGGAGAGTCAGTAGGCTTGATGGATGGTCACCATTTAATAGGCTGACACCTGGTTCTCTTACTGTTCTGGGAATGGACATTGTGTGTGGCTTTTCAGTGAGGGTCTAGTGGATGACTAGGTCTATTTGCTTAATTCAATTAAGATAATCACAGTATTTACTGATGACAGTTTGATAATAGAAGGAAGACTTTCCAGAACACACTTTGTTTCCTCTCACCAAGGCATTTGATTATTCTACCTATTTGGGGATTTACACACAAATCTCTGAAGCGCTAGACTTCCTCAGAAGACCAGATGTTGGTAGAGAAAACCACTGGGCTGGTCTATTTTATCACATTCTTGTGCTACTGTGACATATGGTATTGAAGCAAATATTAGTGCATGGAAATATAAAACATCAGGATGCATCCAAGATATTCGTCCCCAGTTACATTTGATCTGTGAATGCCGGAAATACTCCATTTCATAGCCATATTTATCATTCAAAGTAAATCATGCATTTGGGAGACATAAAATGAGATGCTTTAGAATGCATGCGATTATCACTTACTGTATATTTCTCCAAAGTAAGGTTTGAATTATATGGTCAGTGAGAAGAGTGGCTGCTTTAGAATGTGACAAGAGAAACTGAGGTGAAAGATACTTTATAATAGGTTAAAATTAAGCAAATGCTATTTTCTTTTTCCTCTTCAGTCCCAGAAACCAATTCCTACAGGAGTAGCTTTGTGAGGTGTTTTTGCTTGTTTTGTTTATTTTGATTTGTTTTTATTACACAGTCATTATTGAAATTTCAGATCTGTAAATCAGATCTTTATAGGTCAAATAATATTTTGCAAAAGGTTTCCATTTTATTTTCAGAGGCGTGTTAGCATAGAAATGCTGTTGGCTCTAAGATGTGCAAAAAATTACACTTAGAAGAAAAATTTGCTAATGTGAAAGCTATCAGGATAAAAAATAAAGAGTAAGTATTAGAGAAGCTGTAAGGAAATCTAGTGCTGGAGGTAAAGGGAAGCTCAGGAGCAAATTTAAGATAGTTTAATTTCAGGATGTTAAATGGACAACGTCACAAGTTCTGAGGGTCTAAATTAGGAATCAGCAAAACGACTAGGATTGCAGCAGTAGAGACATCTGAAGGAGGAAATCCTAAACTATCCACTCTTATTTTGCTATCTCCGTGCTCCTTCCCTTACCCTCTGACTGGCACTACAAAAACACAAATAGTGCAGGTAGGGTAGAGATTTGGAAATTTATACAAAAACTTTGCTCTGAAAATTAAAACCCAGGGACTATTATCCTAAGCTCCTTATTACCTGTCAATATAAGGAATAGAATAGGAAGCACTTCGAGTTTAATCCTTAGAAATTACTTAAAAGTTGCTCCCTTCAGTACTCTAAGTGGTTATCTTTCCTCAGAAGATCTTTCTAATGTGTGCACTTTCCTGCTACCTCCTTACTCCCTTTCCCCATTTTTATCCCCAAACAAGCCCACACACGATATGTCACATGCATTTTTTTGACAATCCTGATTATATACATCTCACCTGGAAATCACTTTTTTTTGCATTCTAAGATATTAACTCATCTTTTAATCAAATTGGTGCTAATGAATTTTGAGTATAATGACCCTTTTTTCGCAGCAAAGTAATCGGTAAGATAAGAGCCTTGTCCTTCTTAGGAACAGCAAAGCTTTTTATTTTTTGGAAGATCCAAATCATTCCTTCTTACTTAACAGTGAAGTTTATACGTAGTCATTGCTCTTGTTTTTCTCACTGCCCTCTCCAACCCTTTGTCCTCATGATAGTCTGCTGTATGTATTTAAGTCTTGGCTCAAGACTGGCATCTTCTGCAATGAATCTGCCTCTCCTGCTCCTGGAAGACATATGCTTTCCTTCCTGTGTGTTGCTATTGCATGTTTTTATTAAAACATTAAAGCACATTTCACATAGTATTGTAACTTTATTTCTACCCTCCTCAAAACACAATGTCCTTTGAATCGAAGCTCTATCTTATTCTTGTCCTTATCCCCAGAACTTGACATAGTACACAGCATATAACAACAATGCTAAAAAGGAGATGCAGAGATAGAAAAAATTTAAAGCAATGTTAATAGTACAAAGTTAAAAGAATATATTTATTAAGGGCTTATGCGGGATCAAAGCTTGTCTTGGTCAGTTTACATATACAACATTGTATGGTTGCAAGGAACAGAAAACTCCCAAATAACAATGAGTTTAAAATGATGCTTTACTTTTCCCTCACATTCAAGAAGTT
This sequence comes from Manis pentadactyla, assembly GCF_030020395.1. Lineage (NCBI taxonomy): Eukaryota > Metazoa > Chordata > Mammalia > Pholidota > Manidae > Manis > Manis pentadactyla. Next base: position 22,696,287 of record NC_080029.1, read on the forward strand.
CAGAGGTAGTAGGTCTGAGTATGATATGTCATTCTGGTAATAAGAACCCAGGCTCTTTGTATCTTGTGATCCTCCAGGTTGATTTCTATTCTTAAGGTCATTTTATGCTTCAAGGTGGATGCCAAAGGTCCTTGAGCTCCAGATCATGCCCAAATTCCATTCAGCAGAAAAATGGAAAGGAGGGCAAACTACTTCTCTTCATCCACTTCCTCTAAGATTTCTTGTCAGAAGATGCATATAACATTTTGGCTTGCACCTTATTGGGTGGAACAAGTCACATGATTATTCTTAACTGAAAGGCATGGTGGGAAATGGAGTCTTTATTCTGGGAAGCCATGTGACCAAATAAAAACTGGGGACACTGTTAAGGAGGAAGGAAAGAGAAAAGGAAAGAAGAAAGGAAGGGAGGAAGGAAGAAATTGGCATTAGGAGATAATTAGCAGTCTTTGGGATGTGAGCATTATCAAATTTAACTCTCTCAACAACCTTATAAGTACAACCCTTGGGGACTATTATTGCTATTCATTCACTTAACAAATATGTTTGTATGTTACTCTATATTAGATCTCATTCTAGGGTCTTGGGATTTGGCAGGAAGAAAGGCATGCAAGCCCTTGTCCTCTTAGAGGTTTTATTGTAGTTGCGACGGCAGACGTTTAACAAATATGTATATATAATATGATGCTAGACAGTGATATAATTTATGAATAAAAGTTCATCAGGATAAGAGAGTAGTATATAATGCAGTTAATGTAAATAAGGTGATCCTGAAATAAGTCTGAAGAGGTGACTTCTGAGCTACGGTCTGGATGGAGCCATAAGAGCATCTGGGAGAGGAGGCTTCCAGGCAAAAGGAATAAAAACATGTTCAGTTGGACATTAAGAAGTTAGTAAAAATGCTGGTGAATGTGGAAATGAAATCAGAGAAAAAGAGAAGCAGGGTCAGACTATACGGGGTTGTAAACAACGATAGGGGGTTTTGATTTTATTTTAGTTTGATGAGGCTACTGGGGTTTTTAAGCTGGTGAGTGGAGTAATTCGATTTAGGTCTTAAGTAAGCCATTTTGGTTGCTTTATAAATGATGGATTCAGAGGATGGGAGGCCAATGGGACAGGAGGCAGAGTGAAAGCAAAGAAAGCAAAAAGAGACTATTTAGAGAGTTTAGGTAGGAGATGATGGCAGCTTGGACTGAGATGGTTATAAAGATGATTGTGATAAGTTATCAGAGGCAGGATATATTTTAAGTATGGAACTGATGGATCAAATGTATAGTAAGAGTGAAAGACATCAAGGATGACGTGTACATTTTTGTAATGGTTACTTTTATGTGTCAACTTGGCTAGGCCATGATGCTCAGTTTTTGGAATGGGTTCTCTATTATGATTAGATTTAAAGGCACTAATGACTACTCCATTAGTAAAGAAAGCATGGACAGTCCATGGTATGACATGGCAATAGAGATTCACAAAATATCACTACTGGATACTTCTAAGCAAATAGTTACAGAAAGCAGGTTTCTGAGTGATTGTGTATTGGATACCTTAGAACATCCTTGTCAATATGACGAGTATAAGATTGGCTAGTTGCTCCTAATGGTATTGGACAAAGTAGAGAAATACAAGGATGAACTCAGGGATTCAAATTCCCAGTTCATGCACTGCATAAAACCCCGGGAGTTTGTGTGTCTGTCCTGAAAGAAACCCTTATCACCTTGAGCCCAAGAGCTGAGATTGCTAAAAAACAAATCCTGAGTCTCATTCTGCAAGTGGTTGAATTACAATGCAAATTGAATTTTCAACCTCATAGGGTGTCTGCTGTTAAAATGAGGGCATTGATTGGGAAGGAATGGGATTCTGAAAATTGGAATGGGGCAAATGGGAAGATCCTGATGAAGCCGGTGACATTGAACCCTTGAAGTCTGATGAGTCTTTGCCAGTAGAAAGAGCTACTCTACCCCCATCTGAGAAGATTAACCCTGCTTTGCCTGAGAGGGTTGTAATGGCCTCCCCTGAGGTAGCTGCCTTGCCAAACACTGCTGATTCTTCTTAGAATCCATCTCTACCATGCTTCTAGACCTATCAGTAGACTTAGGTTTTTGTAGGCCCTAAAGGGGAGGTACAAACTGTGACCTGTGACAAGGTGCAGTATACTCCAAAAGACCTGCATGATTTTTCCTATTTATATAGACAGAAACACAGGGAATATGTATGTGTGTGTGTGGGGGGGGGTAGTGGGGTAAATATTAAAGGTGTGGCATCAGGGTGGAAGGACATAAAATTGTATCAGACATAATTAATTGATGTGGGCCTACTAAGCAAAGATACAGACTTAATGTTGCAATTTATGGGGTTAGAAAGAAGAGCTCTCACAGTTGGGTTGGCTGGCTGAAACATGAACCAACAGGTGGCCTACACTAAATGAACTGAGATGCCAGACTGCTCTGATAGACAGTAGAGGAAGAGGTTCAAAGGGTTAGGGAGATTGGAATGTTAGAGTGGATTTGTCATTTCAGATCTGTTCACCCGCCCTAGTAGGCCACAGAAAAGGCTTTTCACCATGATTGTGAGAAATTGTTAGAAAAGCCCCAAAGGACTTGAAGAGCTCTGTGATCACTCTTCTCTGTTGATCAGAAATTACAGTGGGCACTGCTATCACTGAATCAGAAAACTTAAATGCAATGGAAGTTATTGGATTCCAGGGTGTCGGGGACCAAGTGGTGCCATTTAATCACCAAAGGCAACAAGGTACATGGTCACTTTGATGGGCAGCAGAATCAAAGCAGCAGTCAGAATAGCATGATTTACAGAGATATACAGCATAGCTTAACTGATGAATGTAGTTCTAGGAGTGAAACAGTAAGTTTGCTAAATTCTTACACGATCTAAGTTTACTAAATTCTTACACGATCTATATAAGCAGAGAGTTCTAGGTCAAAGGAACAAAAGTCAAACTTGAATCATTAAAGCAGAGTCATAGACCCATAAGCAATTCTTAAACTTAAGCCAGACTCAGAACCCCTTGACAGACTCAGAATCCCTTAAATGAATGTAAAGGAGGCCAGTCCCCCTTGAGGGAGGACCATACGTACTGCCCCAAATTTATAAAGTTATTCTCTTTCCCAGACCATTCCAAAGGGATCTATGGCCTTTTGCCAGGGCGACTGTGCACTGAGGAAAAGGAAATAATCAGACTTTGTGGGATTATTGGACACTAGCTCTAAATTGACACTAATTCCAGAAGTCCCCAAATGTTACCATGGCTCACCAGGAGATACAATGACTCCACTGAACTGGAATGTTAAGTCTGCTACCTGGCCACTTTGGGCTCCTCATGCCTCTGAATCAACAGGTAAAGAAGGGAGTTACTGGGCTGAGATGATTGATTCTGATCACCAGTGAGAAACGGACTGCTACTCTACACTGGAGATAAGGAAGGTATGTCTAGAATACAAGAGATCCTTTAGGGTGTCTCTTAGTACTACCCGTGCTCTGTGATTAAAGTCAATGGAAAACTGCGATGACCCTATTCAGGCAAGACTACCAATGATCTGGACTCTTCAGGAATAAAGGTTTGGTTCACTTTACCAGCTAAAGAACCATGACCGGCTGAGGTGTTTGGAAAGATAGAATGAGAAGTAGAAGAAGGTAGTTTATTTATTTATTTATTTATTTATTTATTTATTTATTGAAGGGTTGTTGACAACAGTATTACATTACATTAGTTTCAGGTGTACAACACAGTGATTCAACATTTATATACATGATAATTCTAGGTACCAGCTATCACCATACCAAGTTGTTACAATATTTTGACTATATTCCTTATGCTATACATTACATCCCGGTTACTTATTTATTTTACAATTGGAAGTGTGTTTATATATATATATATATATGTATTTTGTGAGGGCATCTCTCATATTTATTGATCAAATAGTTGTTAACCACAATAAATTTCTGTATAGGGGGGTCAATACTCAATGCACAATCATTAATCCACCCCAAGCCTAATTTTCGTCAGTCTCCAATCTTCTGAAGCATAACGAACAAGTTCTTACATGGAGAACAAATGCTTACATAGTGAATAAGTTACATGGTGAACAGTGCAAGGGCAGTCATCACAGAAGCTTTCGGTTTTGTTCATGCATTATGAACTATACACAGTCAGTTCAAATATGAATATTCATTTGATTTTTAAACTTGATTTATATGTGGATACCACATTTCTCTATTATTATTATTTTTAATAAAATGCTGAAGTGGTAGGTAGATACGAGATAAAGGTAGAAAACAGAGTGTAGTGTTGTAAGAGAGCAAATGTAGATGATCAGGTGTGTGCCTGTAGACTATGTGTTAATCCGAGCTAGACGAGGGCAATAAACATCAATGTATGCAGAAGATTTCTCTCAGAACATGAGGGGGGAGGTTCTAAGCCTCACCTCTGCTGCTCCCCATTTTCTCACCACATGGCCCCCTGCGACTGTGCCTGTCTTAGGTTGTTCCTCCCTTGAGGAATCTTACCCGTCTCTGGCTAACCAGTCATCTTCCGGGGCCATACAGGGAAATGTTAAGTTGGTAAGTGAGAGAGAAGCCTTATTGTTTGAAAAGGTTAGCTTTTTACTTCTTTGCATATTTATGCCCTATGGCTTCTATGCCCAGCATTTGTCTTGAGGTGTCTTTACCACTTGGAAGAATTATGATACTCGGTAAATTCGACATGTGGCACGAGTTCTATTTAAAGGTTGTGATTAGGTAGGAAGAAGAAAAGCTATAGAAGTAGCAGGCAGAAGAAAACCTGGGAAGATTGATTATTTCTTTGACATATCTTCTTGTAGAGTAACTTCAGCATGGATAGGTTTTAAACTACTAATTAAATTGTGCACACACATTAACATAATAGGAATATAGTTACCTAACCAAAGCATACCTGTAATTACCAGCCATCTCCAGTGAAACCAAGAAAACCAGTTAGGCACCTTAGGCATTTGTGAAAACTTATCTATGATATGGTGGATATTGTCCGACTGAACTTAAACAGTCTGAGAGAATTCAGATAAACTAGAACAACCCATTCCTGGGGACTGTTCATATCCCATATGTTCTTTTAACGATAAATAGTCTGTGGTTGTAAGATTTTGGAGTGCTACAATTTGCACTTCTCCTAATTCTTGGTTGAGTTCCAACAGTATAGATCCAGTCCAATTTTTGTTTTACTGTATGCACAGGCCAGCTTAGATATCTCCTTCATCATTCCCATGGCACGTCCAGGAACTGGTGGGATGAGTGCATCTACAGCTGTAGCAGTGCGTGGATCTTTGTTGGGGTTTTTTTTTTTTTTCTGATCATCTTCTGTCATGAGTCTTCCCGAGAGTGCTGATGTTGGAAGTTCTTTTTCATATCGTATCTTAGTTCATTTTCGGGGTAGCCAAATTAGGCTTTGATCCTCTGTATAAACACAAACAGACCCTTTGCCTACACTTTTATATGCCCTTTATATCATTGTGTAGAACTCATTAGAGGTCACCACATAGGAACTGCTTTTTTTTTTTTTTTTTAATCATTAATCTACACTTACATGACGAATACTTTGTTTACTAGGCTCTCCCCTATACCAGGTCCCCCCTATATACTCCTTTACAGTCACTGTCCATCAGCGTAGCAAACTGTTGTAGAATCACTACTTGTCTTCTCTGTGTTGTACAGCCCTCCCCTTTCTCCCACCCCGCTATGGATGCTAATCTTAATACCCCTCTTTTTCTGCCCCCCCTTATCCCTCCCTACCCACCCATCCTCCCCAGTCCCTTTCCCTTTGGTACCTGTTAGTCCATTCTTGAGTTCTGTGATTCTGTTGCTGTTTTGTTCCTTCAGTTTTTCCTTTGTTCTTATATTCCACAGATGAGTGAAATCATTTGGTATTTCTCTTTCTCTGCTTGGCTTGTTTCACTGAGCATAATACCCTCCAGCTCCATCCATGTTGCTGCAAATGGTTGGATTTGCCCTTTTCTTATGGCTGAGTAGTATTCCATTGTGTATGTGTACCACATCTTCTTTATCCATTCATCTATCAATGGACATTTAGGTTGCTTCCAATTCTTGGCTATTGTAAATAGTGCTGCGATAAACATAGGGGTACATTGGTCTTTCTCATACTTGATTGCTGCATTCTTAGGGTAAATTCCTAGGAGTGCAATTCCTGGGTCAAATGGTATGTCTGTTTTGAGCATTTTAATGTACCTCCATACTGCTTTCCACAATGGTTGAACAAGTTTACATTCCCACCAGCAGTGTAGGAGGGTTCCCCTTTCTCCACAGCCTTGCCAACATTTGTTGTTCTCTGTCTTTTGGATGGCAGCCATCCTTACTGGTGTGAGGTGATACCTCACTGTAGTTTTAATTTGCATTTCTCTGATAATTAGCGATGTGGAGCATCTTTTCATGTGTCTGTTGGCCATCTGTATTTCTTTTTTGGAGAACCGTCTGTTCAGTTCCTTTGCCCATTTTTTAATTGGGTTATTTGTTTTTTGTTTGTTGAGGCGTGTGAGCTCTTTATATATTCTGGACGTCAAGCCTTTATCGGATGTGTCATTTTCAAAGATATTCTCCCATACTGTAGGGTTCCTTTTGGTTCTATTGATGGTGTCTTTTGCTGTACAGAAGCTTTTCAGCTTAATATAGTCCCACTTATTCATTTTTGCTGTTGTTTTCCTTGCCCGGGGAGATATGTTCAAGAAGAGGTCACTCATGTTTATGTCTAAGAGGTTTGTGCCTATGTTTTCTTCCAAGAGTTTAATGGTTTTGTGACTTACATTCAGGTCTTTGATCCATTTTGAGTTTACTTTTGTATATGGGGTTAGACAATGGTCCAGTTTCATTCTCCTACATGTAGCTGTCCAGTTTTGCCAGCACCATCTGTTGAAGAGACTGTCATTTCGCCATTGTATGTCCATGGCTCCTTTATCAAATATTAATTGACCATATATGTCTGGGTTAATGTCTGGATTCTCTAGTCTGTTCCATTGGTCTGTGGCTCTGCTCTTGTGCCAGTACCAAACTGTCTTGATTACTATGGCTTTATAATAGAGCTTGAAGTTGGGGAGTGAGATCCCCCCTACTTTATTCTTCTTTCTAGGATTGCTTTGGCTATTCGGGGTCTTTGGTGGTTCCATATGAATTTTTGAATTATTTGTTCCAGTTCATTGAAGAATGTTGCTGGTAGTTTCATAGGGATTGCATCAAATCTGTATATTGCTTTGGGCAGGATGGCCATTTTGACGATATTAATTCTTCCTAGCCATGAGCATGGGATGCGTTTCCATCTGTTAGTGTCCCCTTTAATTTCTTTTAAGAGTGACTTGTAGTTTTCAGAATATAAGTCTTTCACTTCTTTGGTTAGGTTTATTCCTAGGTATTTTTTTTTTTGATGCAATTGTGAATGGAGTTGTTTTCCTGATTTCTCTTTCTGTTGGTTCATTGTTGGTATATAGGAAAGCCACAGATTTCTGTGTGTTGATTTTGTATGCTGCAACTTTGCTGTATTCCGATATCAGTTCTAGTAGTTCTGGGGTGGAGTCTTTAGGGTTTTTTATGTACAGTATCATGTCATCTGCAAATAGTGACAGTTTGACTTCTTCTTTGCCAATCTGGATTCCTTGTATTTTTTTGTTTTGTCTGATTGCCGTGGCTAGGACCTCCAGTACTATGTTAAATAACAGTGGGGAGAGTGGGCATCCCTGTCTAGTTCCCGATCTCAGCGGAAATGCTTTCAGCTTCTCGCTATTCAATATAATGTTGGCTGGAAGAAGGTAGTTTTAATACCAGCTATGAACCACGTGACCAGTTACAGAAATGAATACTGTAATTATTATGAGTGTTTTTTCCTTATTTTGTTTTGAATATATTTATAAATATACAGTATCTTTTATACATATTAGAAATAATAAATATTGCATATATTACATGTATACTATCTTTTTTTTTTACCTCTTTTACCACTTTATTATATAACATAAGATGTATTAACTATACATCATAGTATTGATTATAGGATATTGAAGATAAAAGTGAAAATCACCTAAGGACTTTATATCCTCTTCTAGGGAAGGAATTAATGTGTTTTGGTTGTGTACAAGCTATTTGTATCATGTTAGGCAGAAGTATGACCTTGTTATGGCCTTAATCAGGAGACTAAATATAGCTTAAGGAGTTATGTATAGATGCCTTGTTGACAAGGGGAATACTTTGGTGATTAATTTTATGTCAGCTTGGCCACATGTTGCTGTGAAGATATATTTTTTTAATGTGATGAGCATTTAAATCAGTAGACTTTCAGTAAAGCAGATTATCCTCCATAATGTGGCAAGGTCTCATACAATCAGTTACAAGCCATAAGAGAAAAGATTCAGGCCTCCCAATGAAGAAGGAATTCTGCCTCCAGCCTGTCTGGACTCAAACTGCAATATTAACTCTTCCCTGAGTCTTCAGGCTGTTGGCCTTCCCTGCAAATTTCAGACTTGCAGCCCTCACAATTGCATGAGCCAATAATTCCTTAAAATACCTCTCTTTGTTGACACATCCCATCGGTTCTGCTTTGTGGAGAACCCTAAGTAATAGAGTTTTGATCTAAGCACCTAGGTGAATGATTGTAACATTGACCAACATGGGACAGACAGATGGAGCCGTGAATTGTGGTGGGGATGGGGAAGAAGGAAATGGAGAGAGACCTGGGTTTTATTTTAGACATGCTGATTTTGAGGACCTTATTAGATAACCAAGTGGGGGTGTTGAGTAAGGAATTTCAGTAAGTGAGCTTAATGCTCAGGGGATAGGTCAGAACTAGACATCTAAAACTGGGAGTCATCAGCATATAGAAGGTGCTTAAACCATTGGGACTGATGAGCACAATTATAGAGAAAATGTTGACAGAGAATAGAAGGGGGCTAGGACTGAGCCCCAAGAAAGCCCAGTATTTAGAGGTCAGGAAGAAGGAGACTCAAGCAAAGATATCTGAAAAAGAACAGGTGCAAGTACAAGAAAAGCCAGGAGAATATAGTGACCCAGAAGATAAATCAAGATGTTTGAAGAACAGGGTATTTCATCAGCTGTGTCGGGTGTTGCTGTGAATTGGGAATTGTTCAATGGATCTGCACACTGGAGGTCCATGGTGACCTTGAGAACTGGAATATTAGTAAATGGTTGGTGCAAAGCCTGACAGGGATGGGCTGAAGAGAAAACAGCTATTAAGGAAGTAAAGATAGCAAGTATAGACAACTTTTTAGGGAGTTTTGCTATAAATATGAGTGAAGAAATGAGTGTGTGTTGCAGGACTTCATGAGATTTAAGAACAGCGGTAGATTGGTGGGGATGCAGAGGGGAACATCTTGTGCTGACTACTAGTTGAGGTGGAAACCCAAAAGAAGCCACTTCGAAACTTTAATGTCGGCTTTTCACTGTTAATATTTTCAAATTATTGAACATTGAATGCATTGTACTTCCTCAGGTTTTTGTGCATTACTAGATAGGTTCTAGTGGAGGTTAAGAGGGCCATAGCACATTACATTGCACCTGGTAGCCATACATCCTTAACCACAGCAAAGGCCAGGGAGGCTCTTCATTTTGAACATGGGTGTATTTCTGCATTTTTGTATGGTGATGTGAGCAATAGAGTAAAGAGAGAAAGTGTATGCGGGGAAGAAAGTATAACTGCAATAGGAAAGTCATAGAACAGACAAGGGGGGTGGGAGTGAGTGCACTCATGGGGAAGTTGCTGTTAAACTGGAGCAGGGAGACTGAGTATATGTATAAAAATAAAGACAGACACATTTCCACATTTGATAATGTGGAAAATTGTAGTATTCTTCTGATTGCTTTGAACCTTCACCCTAAGAGAAATAAGAGTTGAGGTCATCATCTGGATGTAAAATATTAGGACAGTGGTTAGAGTTTTGAGCCAGAGAAAAATGGGTGAAATGCCCCTGAGAGAGTGAAAGTAGGAATTATCTGAGGAAATGTAGAATGATTGTTGGGCTGTGGGGAGTCCTACTTGAGATTTGGCATCACAAATTCAGAATAGGCCCTGTTAGAACATTGTGTGTTTTTTCTTCAGCCCCACTGAGATGCTAAGGAGCAGTTGTAGAGGGATCAAGAGTCAGGTTTAAGCAGAGTTGGAGTTTGTCATGTAAAAATCACATGGGTGGTGGTAAGCAAATGTTTGAAGATGTCCCTCTAAGATTCCATCCCCTCCTTATTGCATCAGACACTAATCTAGGTCCTGCTGTAAAGGGACTTTGCAGATATAATTCCAGTTATTAGTTAGTTGGGTTTAAGATAAGGAGATTTTCTTGCATTATCCAGACAGGCCCCATGTAATCACACGAGCAGTGAAAAGCAGATGGGCAGAAGAGATAAAAGAGGAGGGTTCAGCAGCACTTGTTGGCTCTGAAATGTAGTGGCAGCCCACATGCAAGGACCAGAAAGTGGCCTCTAGGGTCTAGGATGGCTTATAGTCAACAACCAGAAAATAAATGGGAGCCGAGCCTCAGTCCTACAACTGCAATGACTGAACCAATGAATTGAATGAACTTGGAAGTGGATTCTTTCTCAGAGTCTCCATGTAAGAGTCCACCAGACTCTGACCGGTAGAGTTGTGAGGTAATAAATGAATGTTATTTTAAACCACTAACTTTGTAGTAATTTGTTATGGCAGCAATAGAAAATCAGTACATCAAAGATCAACTTGTTGACAGAATATGCAAAACAGTGATCATTAGTAACGGATTATAGAATCCTGCCTGGTAAGGTAAGGAAGGAAAAAGGAGCATGAGAGAGATGATGAGAAGAAGTGGATTAAAACACTTGATGAACTGAAGAATTATTGGAATCAAGCTCTAAAGGAAGTAAGCTGAAATGAAAGAAGTTTCAGAATATGGCTCTAAGAGTGGATGGTTGAGATGGGATAAAAGACAAGATTGTTGGAGAGGGTAGGACAAATGACTGTTAGAGGCCAGGATAGTGGATGGGTTTTCTGTATTTGTGGTGAAGCCAGATAACATGGTAACAGGTCTGGCAGTGGTAAATGAGCCATGTGCTACCGTCTCAAGTGAAAGGTGAGGAAAGACCAGGAGTGCTGATGGAAGACTGTTATGAAGGGTCGGTAGGGAGCACAGTCTCATGGCATTTGCTTCAGAGGACATTGGATATGGGAATGGAGAGAGAATAAATGATTTAGACTTGTTAACAAAGAACAAGGAGGACAATTATCCCACCACAACGTCCTATACTACATGGGGTGGTGCTGGTAAAACAACAACTAACAGAGCTTTAAGAAATTATTTTCCCTTAAGGAAAGAAAGTGAGGGGATTTCTTAGAAAATAGTGTTTTTCTGATGATAGACCATGAATTCCAAAGGGAAAAGTGAACAGTTTGGTGCTTTGGGAAAGAAGGAGAGCTTGAGTTACATTCAAGGCTATATGTAACCGTAGAGGACTAGGAGTACTTATAAAGAAGGATATCATATGGGTCTTGGACCTCTTGAGATATAAGGCATAGCAGTCTTCTTTGGAGCAGGTGGGCTGTTAATTCTAACTTTATCTTCCTTCTTGGGATTGATTTTTTTAAAGCAATGGGTCTGAGGTGGTAATAAAATGGGGGTAAAGATTAGTAATCCTTTAGGTGCATGAAAAGCTCTCTGGACCTTACTTAAATCCCGATATTTTGCATTTAATAAAACTGAGGTGCAGGAAGATTGAGTAGATTGTCTAAATTTCATCAGCAAGCAAGTTGGGAGAGCTAGGATGCAAAGACAAGCAATTGGATTCCAGAGCAGGAGTTCTAGCTATTGCTCTAGAGGCACTCAGGAATGCTTATTGACTAAACGGACAGATGGTGAGAAACCTGTGGTTTGGGGAAACACCCTTGCTGGAGTTAGGATGATGTTAAGTTCACTTAAGACCCAACATTAGTGAGATTCAGACCTGGGTTTATGAGGCATCATCCTATATATTATGATCTTCTTTCTTGTCTTCTTTCCTGGAATGCTTGTTCTAGAAATCCAGGCATCATGCTTTGAGGAATCCCAGTTAGCACAGAGAGAAACAGAGGCCCACAGGCCCTCAGATCCAGCCGATCTGTCATTAGATAAGTAGCACCAACTTGCCAGCCATGGGAGTGAGCTTGGATATGGGTTCCCCCACCCTAAATTGTGCTCCCCAACTAATGCCACATATCCCAGACACATGACTTCCCTCCTGAGTCTTGCCCAAAGTGCATATCCACAAGCAAATCAATGCCTTTTGTTCTTTTAAGCCACAGAATTTAAGAGTTCATAATGCAGCAATAAAAAACAGCCAAGCTACCTACCTGGTGTCCCTGATCCTTGCTTCCCCAGCTGTAAAATGAGGATAAGATCATCAGACCAGAGGGTTGTCATACGGATCATGAAATACATATTCTGGCATAGACAGGCACTCAGTCAAAGCTGGCTTCCCCTCTCATGGCCCTCTGTAGCCTCCCAGATTAGACAAAACAACCAGAAGTGTTTTTTTAAGAAAAATCATTCCCCCCATGTCTGTACATAGGCAAAAAGAAGAAAGGCAATTCTATCTGCTGATTCTCAACCCTAAAACAACTCACACTCTCACTTCATTCAGGTCTCTGCTCAAATGCCATTCCTCTAAAGAGGTTCATCTAGAAAGAAAATAGCATATGTATACTCTCCATTAATATTGATCCTTTTTCTTCATAGCATTGACCACCACCTGAATGTTACATGGTTGTATGTTTATTATGTTGTCTCTACTAATATAGAGACTTCACGAGAACAGGGATGTTCCACTGTTTTGTGCTCTGCTTTCTGCAGCACCTGGAACAGTGCCTGACCATACATCAGGAATTCCATAAATATTTGTTGAATGGCTAAATGAATGAATGCCTTCTGGTAGAGTCCCGCCCCTTGTTTAAATTTCAGATGGTATGTGGAAGAACATGTTGAATGGAACATTGACTTCAAGATTAGAAAGTCAGACAGACTCTAAGAAGGGAAAAGGCAGTTAAATATGCCAATTACTTTGGAAGGGTAATGGCATATTTTGAAATTTGGAGGCTGCTTCATTAAAATTCATTTTGCACTACATAAAATAAGGAATCAGTAGCTTGACAGAAATGAAACTCAAATAGGCATTCATTTCCTTTATCTTTTTACAAGACAGATCAATTAGTAATTTTATGGTTGAAAAAACTCATTTTTAAATGTTATGTGGGACTCAGTGTAATATCAAGTCTGGCCTAATGCCACCTTTATTAAGAAATTGAAAGCACTTTTACATCTGTTCATTCCGCTAAAAAAATACTAAGAAGCACTTTTTTTTAACCATCTAAAGTTTATAACAGAAGAGAAAAATGCGCACAGAAATGATCTTGTTGCATAATTAACTCCCCCAAAAGCAAAGGCGAATGATCAGCACTAGACCAGAACATTTGAGCTGCGCTTAATTTGTACACCAAGCCATGGAAACCCTCCTTAACAGGTGTGTTAGAGAGTCCAGATGGCCACAGTGTGAGGCCAGGAGCTGACACCTTCTGCTTCATTTCTGGCCACTGTCACAGACTCACTGGGTTTGGCCGCATCAGGGCCTTTTCTGGGGGGCAGCCAAAGGGACACACAGGTGGTGCCGGATGAGAAACAGGGTTTCCAAGCAAGAGACTGCTGGTGAATTGCCTCTCTTTCCACTACCGGGTTGTAAAATTGAGATCCCAGTTATTTATGGCTGGTAAAGATCCTGGATACCTTTTATTTATTTTTTTTTTTTTTCTTTAATAATTATTTTTTATTGAAGGGTAGTTGACACACAGTATTACATTACATGAGTTTCAAGTGTACAACACAGTGGTAGAACATTTATATACATAATTCTAGGTTCCAGCTATCACCCTACCAGGCTGTTACAATATCTTGACTATATTCCTTATGCTATACATTACATCCCGGTTACTAATTTATTTTACCATTGGAAGTCTGTCCTTTTTTTTTTTTTTTTTTTTTTGTGAGGGCATCTCTCATATTTATTGATCAAATGGTTGTTAACGACAATAAAATTCTGTATAGGGGAGTCAATGCTCAATGCACAATCATTATTCCACCCCAAGCCTAATTTTTGTCAGTCTCCAATCTTCTGAGGCATAACAAACAAGTTTTTACATGTAGAACAAATTCTTACATAATGAATAAGTTACATAGTGAACAGTACAAGGGCAGTCATCACAGAAACTTTCGGTTTTGCTCATGCATTATGAACTATAAACAGTCAGTTCAAATATGAATACTCATTTGGTTTTTATACTTGATTTATATGTGGATACCACATTTCTCTCTTTATTATTATTATTTTTAATAAAATGCTGAAGTGGTAGGTAGATACAAGATAAAGGTAGAAAACATAGTTTAGTGTTGTAAGAGAGCACATGTAGATGATCAGGTGTGTGCCTGTAGACTATGTGTTAATCCAAGCTAGACCAGGGCAATAAAACATCCACGTATGCAGAAGATTTCTCTCAGAACGGGGGGGTGAGGTTCTAAGCCTCACCTCTGTTGATCCCCAATTTCTCACCTGATGGCCCCCCTGCGACTGTGCCTGTCTTAGGTTGTTCCTCCCTTGAGGAATCTTACCCGTCTCTGGCTAACCAGTCATCTTCCGGGGCCATACAGGGAAATGTGAAGTTGGTAAGTGAGAGAGAAGCCTTATTGTTTGAAAAAGTTAGCTTTTTACTTCTTTGCATATTTATGCCCTGTGGCTTCTATGCCCAGCATTTGTCTTGAGGTATCTTTACCACTTGGAAGAATTATGATACTCGGTAAATTTGATATGAGGCACGAATTCTATTTAAGGGTTGTAATTAGGAAGGAAGAAGAAAAGCTATAGAAGTAGCAGGCGGAAGAAAACATGGGAAGATTGATTATTTCTTTGATATATCTTCTTGTAGAGTAACTTCAGCATGTATAGGTTTTAAGCTTCTACTTAAATTGCACACACACATTAACATAATAGGAGTATAGTTACATAACCAAAGCATATCTGTAATTACCAGCCATCTGCAGTGAAACCAAGAAAACCAGTTAGGCACCTTAGGCATTTGTGAAAACTTATCTATGATATGGTGGATATTGTCCAAATGAACTTGAACAGTCTGAGAGAAATCAGACAAATTAAAACAACCCATTCCTGGGGACTGTTCACATGCCATATGTTCTTTTAACAATAAATAGTTTGTAGTTGTAAGACTTTGGAGCGCTACAATTTGCACTTCTCCAAATTCTTGGTTGAGTTCCAACAGTATAGATCCAGTCCAATTTTGTTGTTTTACTGTATGCACAGGCCAGCTTAGATATCTCCTTCCTCATTCCCATGGCAGGTCCAGGAACTGGTGGGATGAGTGCATCTACAGCTGTAGCAGTGCGTGGATCTTTGTTGGGGTTTTTTGATGATCATCTTCTGGCATGAGTCTTCCAGAGAGTGCTGATGTTGGAAGTTCTTTTTCATATCGTATCTTAGTTCATTTTCGGGGTAGCCCAATTAGGCTTTGATCCTCTGTATAAACACAAACAGACCCTTTGCCTACACTTTTATATGCCCTTTATACCCTTGTGTAGAACTCGTTGGAGGTTACCACACAGGAACTGCCCTTTTTTTTTTTTTTTTTTTTTTTTTTGCTATCACTAATCTACACTTACATGACGAATATTATGTTTACTAGGCTCTCCCCTATAACAGGTCTCCCCTATAAACCCCTTTACAGTCACTGTCCATCAGCATAGCAAAATGTTGTAGAATCACTACTTGCCTTCTCTGTGTTGTACAGCCCTCCCTTTTCTCCTACCCCCCCATGCATGTTAATCTTAATACCCCCCTACTTCTCCCCCCCTTATCCCTCCCTACCCACCCATCCTCCCCAGTCCCTTTCCCTTTGGTACCTGTTAGTCCATTCTTGAGTTCTGTGATTCTGCTGCTGTTTTGTTCCTTCAGTTTTTCCTTTGTTCTTATATTCCACAGATAAGTGAAATCATTTGGTATTTCTCTTTCTCCGCTTGGCTTGTTTCACTGATCATAATACCCTCCAGCTCCATCCATGTTGCTGCAAATGATTGGATTTGCCCTTTTCTTATAGCTGAGTAGTATTCCATTGTGTATATGTACCACATCTTCTTTATCCATTCATCTATTGATGGACATTTAGGTTGCTTCCAATTCTTGGCTATTGTAAATAGTGCTGCAATAAACATAGGGGTGCATCTGTCTTTCTCAAACTTGATTGCTGCATTCTTAGGGTAAATTCCTAGGAGTGGAATTCCTGGGTCAAATGGTAAGTCTGTTTTGAGCATTTTGATGTACCTCCATACTGCTTTCCACAATGGTTGAACTAACTTACATTCCCACCAGCAGTGTAGGAGGGTTCCCCTTTCTCCACAGCCTCGCCAACATTTGTTGTTGTTTGTCTTTTGGATGGCAGCCATCCTTACTGATGTGAGGTGATACCTCATTGTAGTTTTAATTTGCATTTCTCTGATAATTAGCGATGTGGAGCATCTTTTCATGTGTCTGTTGGCCATCTGTATTTCTTTTTTGGAGAACCGTCTGTTCAGTTCCTCTGCCCATTTTTTAATTGGGTTATTTGTTTTTTGTTTGTTGAGGCGTGAGAGCTCCTTATATATTCTGGACGTCAAGCCTTTATCGGATGTGTCATTTTCAAATATATTCTCCCATACTGTAGGGATCCTTCTTGTTCTATTGATGGTGTCTTTTGCTGTACAGAAGCTTTTCAGCTTAATATAGTCCCACTTACTCATTTTTGCTGTTGTTTTCCTTGCCCGGGGAGATATGTTCAAGAAGAGGTCACTCATGTTTATGTCTAAGAGGTTTTCGCCTATGTTTTCTTCCAGGAGTTTAATGGTTTCATGGCTTACATTCAGGTCTTTGATCCATTTTGAGTTTACTTTTGTATATGGGGTTAGACAATGGTCCAGTTTCATTCTCCTACATGTAGCTGTCCAGTTTTGCCAGCACCACCTGTTGAAGAGACTGTCATTTCGCCATTGTATGTCCATGGCTCCTTTATCAAATATTAATTGACCATATATGTCTGGGTTAATGTCTGGATTCTCTAGTCTGTTCCATTGGTCTGTGGCTCTGCTCTTGTGCCAGTACCAAATTGTCTTGATTACTATGGCTTTATAGTAGAGCTTGAAGTTGGGGAGTGAGATCCCCCCTACTTTATTCTTCTTTCTCAGGATTGCTTTGGCTATTCGGGGTCTTTGGTGTTTCCATATGAATTTTTGAATTATTTGTTCCAGTTCATTGAGGAATGTTGCTGGTAGTTTCATAGGGATTGCATCAAATCTGTATATTGCTTTGGGCAGGATGGCCATTTTAACGATATTAATTCTTCCTAGCCACGAGCATGGGATGAGTTTCCATCTGTTAGTGTCCCCTTTAATTTCTCTTAAGAGTGACTTGTAGTTTTCAGAGTATAAGTCTTTCACTTCTTTGGTTAGGTTTATTCCTAGGTATTTTATTTTTTTTGATGCAATTGTGAATGGAGTTGTTTTCCTGATTTCTCTCTCTGTTGGTTCATTGTTAGTATATAGGAAAGCCACAGATTTCTGTGTGTTGATTTTGTATCCTGCAACTTTGCTGTATTCCGATATCAGTTCTAGTAGTTTTGGGGTGGAGTCTTTAGGGTTTTTTATGTACAGTATCATGTCATCTGCAAATAGTGACAGTTTAACTTCTTCTTTACCAATCTGGATTCCTTGTATTTCTTTATTTTGTCTGATTGCCGTGGCTAGGACCTCCAGTACTATGTTAAATAACAGTGGAGAGAGTGGGCATCCCTGTCTAGTTCCCGATCTCAGAGGAAATGCTTTCAGCTTCTCGCTGTTCAATATAATGTTGGCTGTGGGTTTATCATAGATGGCCTTTATTATGTTGAGGTACTTGCCCTCTATTCCCATTTTGCTGAGAGTTTTTAACATGAATGGATGTTGAACTTTGTCAAATGCTTTTTCAGCATCTATGGAGATGATCATGTGGTTTTTGTCTTTCTTTTTGTTGATGTGGTGGATGATGTTGATGGACTTTCGAATGTTGTACCATCCTTGCATCCCTGGAATGAATCCCACTTGGTCATGGTGTATGATCCTTTTGATGTATTTTTGAATTCGGTTTGCTAATATTTTGTTGAGTATTTTTGCATCTACGTTCATCAGGGATATTGGTCTGTAGTTTTCTTTTTTGGTGGGGTCTTTGCCTGGTTTTGGTATTAGGGTGATGTTAGCTTCATAGAATGAGTTTGGGAGTATCCCCTCCTCCTCTATTTTTTGGAAGACTTTAAGGAGAATGGGTATTATGTCTTCCCTGTATGTCTGATAAAATTCCGAGGTAAATCCATCTGGCCCGGGGGTTTTGTTCTTTGGTAGTTTTTTGATTACCTCTTCAATTTCATTGCTGGTAATTGGTCTGTTTAGATTTTCTGTTTCTTCCTGGGTCAATCTTGGAAGGTTATATTTTTCTAGGAAGTTGTCCATTTCTCCTAGGTTTCCCAGCTTGTTAGCATATAGGTTTTCATAGTATTCTCCAATAATTCTTTGCATTTCCGTGGGGTCCGTCGTGATTTTTCCTTTCTCGTTTCTGATACTGTTGATTTGTGTTGACTCTCTTTTCTTCTTAATAAGTCTGGCTAGAGGCTTATCTATTTTGTTTATTTTCTCGAAGAACCAGCTCTTGGTTTCATTGATTTTTGCTATTGTTTTATTCTTCTCAATTTTATTTATTTCTTCTCTGATCTTTATTATGTCCCTCCTTCTGCTGACCTTAGGCCTCATCTGTTCTTCTTTTTCCAATTTCGATAATTGTGACATTAGACCATTCATTTGGGATTGCTCTTCCTTTTTTAAATATGCTTGGATTGCTATATACTTTCCTCTTAAGACTGCTTTTGCTGTGTCCCACAGAAGTTGGGGCTTAGTGTTGTTGTTGTCATTTGTTTCCATATATTGCTGGATCTCCATTTTGATTTGGTCATTGATCCATTGATTATTTAGGAGCATGTTGTTAAGCCTCCATGTGTTCGTGAGCCTCTTTGCTTTCTTTGTACAGTTTATTTCTAGTTTTATGCCTTTGTGGTCTGAAAAGTTGGTTGGTAGGATTTCAATCTTTTGGAATTTTCTGAGGCTCTTTTTGTGGCCTAGTATGTGGTCTATTCTGGAGAATGTTCCATGTGCACTTGAGAAGAATGTATATCCTGTTGCTTTTGGATGTAGAGTTCTATAGATGTCTATTAGGTCCATCTGCTCTACTGTGTTGTTCAGTGCTTCCGTGTCCTTACTTATTTTCTGCCCAGTGGATCTATCCTTTGGGGTGAGTGGTGTGTTGAAGTCTCCTAGAATGAATGCATTGCAGTCTATATCCCCCTTTAGTTCTGTTAGTATTTGTTTCACATATGCTGGTGCTCCTGTGTTGGGTGCATATATATTTAGAATGGTTATATCCTCTTGTTTGACTGAGCCCTTTATCATTATGTAGTGTCCTTCTTTATCTCTTGTTACTTTCTTTGTTTTGAAGTCTATTTTGTCTGATATTAGTACTGCAACCCCTGCTTTCTTCTCACTGTTGTTTGCTTGAAATATGTTTTTCCATCCCTTGACTTTTAGTCTGTACATGTCTTTGGGTTTGAGGTGAGTTTCTTGTAAGCAGCATATAGATAGGTCTTGCTTTTTTATCCATTCTGTTACTCTGTGTCTTTTGATTGGTGCATTCAACCCATTAACATTTAGGGTGACTATTGAAAGATATGTACTTATTGCCATTGCAGGCTTTAAATTCGTGGTTACCAAAGGTTCAAGGTTAGCCTCTTTAGTATCTTACTGCCTAACTTAGCTCGCTTATTGAGCTGTTATATACACTGTCTGGAGATTCTTTTCTTCTCTCCCTTCTTGTTCCTCCTCCTCGATTCTTTATATATTGGGTGTTTTGTGCTGTGTTCCTTCTAGGAGTGCTCCTATCTAGAGCAGTCCCTGTAAGATGTTCTGTAGAGGTGGTTTGTGGAAAGCAAATTCCCTCAGCTTTTGTTTGTCTGGGAATTGTTTAATCCCACCGTCATATTTGAATGATAGTCGTGCTGGATACAGTATCCTTGGTTCAAGGCCCTTCTGTTTCATTGTATTAAATATATCATGCCATTCTCTTCTGGCCTGTAGGGTTTCTGTTGAGAAATCTGACGTTAGCCTGATGGGTTTCCCTTTATAGGTGACCTTTTTCTCTCTAGCTGCCTTTAACACTCTTTCCTTGTCCTTGATCTTTGCAATTTTAATTATTATGTGTCTTGGTGTTGTCCTTCTTGGATCCTTTCTGTTGGGGGTTCTGTGTATTTCCGTGGTCTGTTCGATTACTTCCTCCCACAGTGTGGGGAAGTTTTCAGCAATTATTTCTTCTAAGATATTTTCCATCTCTTTTCCTCTCTTCTTCTTCTGGGACCCCTATAATACGGATATTGTTCCTTTTGGATTGGTCACACAGTTCTCTTAATATTGTTTCATTCCTGGAGATCCTTTTGTCTCTCTCTATGTCAGCTCCTATGCATTCCTGTTCTCTGATTTCAGTTCCATCAATGGCCTCTTGCATTCTATCCATTCTGCTTATAAACCCTTCCAGAGTTTGTTTCATTTCTGCGATCTCCTTTCTGGCATCTGTGATCTCCTTCCGGACTTCATCCCATTTCTCTTGCGTATTTCTCTGCATCTCTGTCAGCATGTTTATGATTCTTATTTTGAATTCTTTGTCAGGAAGACTGGTTAGGTCTGTCTCCTTCTCTGGTGTTGTCTCTGTGATCTTTGTCTGCCTGTAGCTTTGCCTTTTCATGGTGATAGGAATAGTCTGCAGAACTGGGACGAGTGACGGCTGGAAGGACTTCCTTTCTTGTTGGTTTGTGGCCCTCCTCTCCTGGGAGAACAGCGGCCTCTAGTGGCTTGTGCTGCGCAGCTGCGCGCAGACAGGGTTTCTGCTTCCTGCCCGGCTGCTATGGAGTTAATCTCAGCTGTTGCTGTGGGCGTGGCCTGGCTCGGGCAGCTACTCCAAAATGGTGGAGTCGCGTTGGAGCAGGAGCTGCTGGGAGGCTATTTATCTCCGTAAGGGGCCTCCCTGCTCCCTGCAGCCCAGGGGTTAGGGTGCCCAGAGGTCCCGGATTCCTTACCTCTGGATTAAGTGGCCCGCCCTGCCCCTTTAAGACTTCCAAAAAGCACCCGCCAAAACAAAACAACGACCACAAAAAAAAACAAGAAAAAAAATTTTTTTTATTAAAAAAAAAAAAAAATTTTTATTTAAAAAAAAAAAGGTGGTCGTTCGTTTTTCTTTATTCTCCGGTGCCAGCCTCAGGCCTCTGCTCACCGGTCTTTCTGCCCTGTTTCCCTAATATTGGGGTCCCTGTCCCTTTAAGACTTCCAAACAGCGCTCGCCAAAGCAAAGCAGCAAAAAAGCAAAAAAAAAAAAAAAAAAATGGTGGCGCGCTTTTCTTATGTCCTCTGTCGCCCAGCCTCCAGTGCCTGCTCACTGTTCTTGCTGCCCTGTTTTCCCAGTATCAAGGGCCCTGCACTCTGGCCCGGATGGCTGGGACTGGGTGTTCGGCAGCCCTGGGCTCCGTCTCCCTCCCGCTCTGCCTGCTCTTCTCCCGCCGGGAGCTGGGGGGAGGGGCGCTCGGCTCCCGCGGGGCCGGGGCTTGTATCTTACCCCTTTCGCGAGGCGCTGGGTTCTCTCAGGTGTGGATGTGGTCTGGATATTGTCCTGTGTCCTCTGGTCTTTATTCTAGGAAGGGTTGTCTTTGTTATATTTTCATAGATATATGTTGTTTTGGGAGGAGATTTCCGCTGCTCTACTCACGCCGCCATTTTCCGCCCCCTCTGGATACCTTTTAGATAGGAGAGCATAGGTGTTATTTAACCTCAGTATCCTGTCAGGTAATTACATTCTGCCACCTGAAATATCCGCAGCGGGTTCTGTCACATATGGTATTTGCCTTTGCTTTTCAGTCCTGTGTGGTGTTGCCCAGGGGCTGTGAAATAGCTGATGAGCTCCACTCTGCACAACACAAATGAGTGTGTATTCTTTAGGAGTTGGATGTTGGCCTGAGGATGTGTGATGATGGCAAGCCTCTATGTGGTTCTCAGTCTAGTGGGATGTTTCACTGATGTAATTATAACCAAGGAAATCCTTGGCCCTTTTGACTGCAAAGAGAGCCTTGGTAAAGTGATCCTGATCGATGCATTTGGTCCCTTCCAGGAAGAGGGAGGCAGCAAGGGAGTGTGGCAAGTCACAGACCTGACATTGGAATTGCTACCTGGTGGAAGGAACCATCTTAAAGGATGGTTACTATGCAAACAGACCTACCAAGAAAAGCTCAAGGAGCCATATTCAAAGTACATACTGTAAAGGAGGCCACATCTTTCTTCTCTCCCTTTAACTCTTCCACCAACTTATACTCCAATTTTGAAGAATACTGAAAGTCCCTAATTCCCCAAATACCTACCTTCTCATTGTCTTATAGCACTTTGTTGGGTTAAGACTTTGCATTTTCAGAAAGAATGGTTAAAACTGGAATATGTTAATTCAGAAACTAATCATAGCTGCACTTATTAAATACTTTCCTGTGACAAATATACCAAAGAAAATTCTCCTAGAGGACAGACTCCCAGGGTGTGTCCAGGGTTGTGCCCTATTCCAGGAGTGTTATTTAGAGTTCCACCCTTCTATCACCACTAGAGAGCTTCAAAGGGTGCTGGAGTCCAGCTCCAGTGGGGTGGGGGGGGTGTGATGCCCGAAGGTGCAGGATGGAGTCGGCGTATGGAGAGACAGGACACGGAGTCAGATGGAGGTGGTCTCTCGACAAAGTGTCGATGACAGCTTTATTTATACCATTTTGCACAAGGATATGATTATTTTTTATTTTATGATTAATTAGTATAGGCAGTTGGTTAATAAGTATAGGCAAGCTTTTTTCTTTCTTTTACTTTCTAATCTATTCATGGTTGGTCAAGCGTTAGACAGGTGATTGTTTTTCTGTTCCTTGACCAAAACTTTTCCTGTCAACATGTACTTTATTGTGTTTTACGTTTCTATGCAACACAGTTTCTAAGAAGTGCATGTGACCGTAGGAGCATGCAGTATGTAACAGCGACTATGGAGTCTATCAGCTCAGGGTGAAATACAGGTCACCTAGTGCCACAGTTAGCTAGGATTCTTTCCCACAAAAATATTCTTAGAGGCTTTAATAAATTTATAATCAATCTAAAATCATAAACTCATATCTTCACCTTATACCCCTTTATAGGGCACAGTAGGCAGCAAACTAAATTTCCCCTTTTTATCTACATTTCTCTTTCTTCTGTGTGGATACCAACATCTCCCTGACATATGCTACACAGGTCTCCATGACTCCACTACTGCAGGGACTAAACAAGTTCTTACATGGTGAACAATGCAAGGGCATTCATATCATAGAAACTGTTTCTGTTTTAACTACAAACTTTAACCTATAAACAATCACATCAAATATAATGTATGATTATTCATTTGATTTTTATACTTTATATGTGAATCTAATAAAATGTTAATGTAGAAGGTAAATGCAAGATAGAGATAGAAAGCATGATTTAGAACTGTAAGAAGGCAGGTGTAGATGATCAGGTTTGTGCCTACAGACCAAGTCTTAATCCAAGCTGAACAAGGGCAACAAAACATCCACAGGTGTAGATTTCTCTCAAAACTGGGGGGGTGAGGTTCTAAGCCTCACCTCTGTTGGCCCCCTTTTTCTCACCTGATGGCCCCCCTGCGACTGTGCCTGTCTTAGGTTGTTCCTCCCTTGAGGAATCTTACCTGTCTCTGGCTAACCAGCCATCTTACGGGGCCATACAGGGAGATGTAAAACTGGTAAGTGATAGAGAAGTAACATTCTTTGAAAAGGTTAGTTTTTTTCTTCTTTGCAGATTTATGCTCCACGGCTTCTATGCCCAGCACTTGTTTTGAGGTATCTTTACTTCCTGGAAAATTATGGTACTTGGTAATTTCACGTATGAGGCACAAATTCTAGTAAAGGGCCATAATTAGGAAAGAAGAAAAACAAACTATAGAAGTAGTAGAGGGAAGAAAACATGAGATGATTAATTAAGTGTCAGTAGGGTTATTCTATTCAGTATTTTCTCATGACTCTATTTCTATAAAACTTTCCATCACTAGTTTCACTAGCATTGTAAACAAGGGGGGCATTCTCAGTGGAAATGGGGTGGTCAATGTTTGACTAACTAACAGGTTTTGGTACTTTTATGCTAAGATCGCCATCTGGCCCCTGCGTGTTCTATTCTTCAGGAGCACTATCCTGAGAAGCTTTTGGGAAGTTTATGTTCTCATCTTTTCCGTGCTGCTTAGCAAAGGTTAGCTTAGTCTTTGGCAACAATGCAAGTAAAAACAAAGCCGATAGTATAATGGAAAATAACGAAATCAAGGTGGGTAATAGAGGGAGCCAGCTGCGAAGGCCCCTGCCTTATGGGGGTCTTCCTCCAGCCTGAGCTTCGCTGCACAGCTTGAGTAGCATGGCTCCCGGCAAAAGGGCAATGAAGAGAGGGAGGTGTTATTGTAGGAATATGATGGATTGCATTTTAATTTATATAAACAAAAATAATTTGCTAATGTTAATTCCTTGACAGCCAAAGAAAGTGAATGGCCAAAATGCCTGTTTGTAAGATCTTTTCTTCATAATTTTCTTTTTCTAAATCTATAGTCACAGAGAGAAATTTAATTGCTCATCTGATACACTTTCCTGTATAGAAGTGAGTAAACTAGTCCTTTAAGCTTTTAAAATAAGACGTTTCAAACACTTTTTTTCTAAAATAGTTTATATCAATATTGAAATCTGCTGAAACAATTCATGTCACAGACTTGTAAGGCTTCACACAACAAAAACCTCAACTATAGCTCAAGCAAATAGAGATTTTGCTAACATAACAAAAATTCCAAAGATGGGAAGGTCAAAATTGGTGCAGTTACTGTAGGAAGTCATCAAAGAGCAAGTCTCCTTCTACCTTCTGGTCCACCATTCTTAGTTTGTGTCTTCACTTCACACCTGTAAGATGACTGCTATACTCCAGATATTGCATCTTTATTCCTACCAGATGTAAAAAGAAGACCAAACAGTCAAAGGTTCATACAAGTGGAGTCTGTCTCTGTCTCTCTTTGAAAGAAAAACAATAGCATTTTCAAAATGTCCACTTGGAGACTTCCCAATTAGCCATAAGTAGGCTACAAATTTCCTAGTAGCAAGAGGATTTGAAGTGGTAAATTCATTTAATCTACCTAAGCAGTTAGCCACTGCTGACCTGAATGAAACCAGAGCTTATAAGGAATTTAAGGCTATGAATAAGGAATTCAAGTTATGAATAAGGAAGAAGAAGAAATGGATACTGTAGGTTAATAAGTAGTGGGTGCCACACATAAACTCCACATGCTCACAAACTCCATTGGGTATCTTCATTTTCTTTCTTACCATTGACTTACTGCCTTGAGTATGAACCATTATCCATGCTCCCCAGAAAAATTTCTGTTAGCAGTAACTTTACTACATGTAGGATTTACAGTCTCAAATGTATTCCTGTCCTCCTGCATCAAACTTAGTTTCTGTACAATGTTGTGGAGGAAAAACTCTTCCTTTACCCTTTTATGTTCAGTCTTGGGCATCTGTAAATTAAACTAACAAAAGATAGACTAAGAGGAGAAAAGGCACAGAATTTTTATTAATAGTTGTGTGCACAAGAGTTCATAGAAAAATGACATTCTAAGAAGTGGCTATCTTCAGGGGCTTATTTTAAAAAGGGACTATTTTAAAAAGGAAAGGGGGTTTGTACTTTGAAGGATGATAAAATTGTGGGGAAGTGACTAGGAAATATATGGGAGAACTAATGGGAGATAAGTGTTATTTTAGTAAGATTCGTTGATACAAACTCATCTTGGTGTTGCCCTTCTGTCTCAGGTGATAGGCACTCATCTCTTGCTGGTACAAAGGGAAATCCACAAAGGGAAATTTATGCTCTGCTTTTAGGCAGATAAAGGGAGGGCTGAGAAATCACTGCATCTGTTGGTTCTCAATTACCTTTAGCTCAAAATAATCCTTATGTCAAGGCATGTTTTAGAAAGGCATATCCTGATCCCCTTCAACTCCTATCTGCAGGATCCCTCACATTTTACCATTGGTTAAGGACAGAAAAATTGACAAGTTTTATTTATGCCTATAGAAGTCTAAAGTTGAAAGTCCTTAAATAGGAAAATCTCTGTATAGAGGTTATGTGAATTATAATAAATCTCACAGTTGATTATGGCTCAGCAATATATTATGACACTACAGCTGAGAACTGCTGCACTAGACAATAAGATTAGTAAACGCTTCCTTACCATGGCATTACCATTTACTCCAATGGGCAGAGGGAGACCTGGGATGCATATATGTTGATGGCTGGGTAAGAGAGACAGAAGAGAATGAAATGGTAGCACTGAGGATGTTGGTATATAAGCAGTCGCCTTATGAGGGGACATAGCCAGCTAGGAAGTAAAAGGGAACTTTGAAATCCAACTTGACCTTCTCCATGAATTGAGAGGCCAAATTTTATTTCTCAGGCTAGAGCCAGATGCCTTTAATTGTTGCTCAATTTGCTTTAAACTGATCCCTTAGGTAAGTATTTTTATATTTAACTGAGGAGCATTAGCACATTTGTGAATTAGGTTTCAGTGGGCTCTTCAACTATAAAACATAGTCTTTTGTTTTTTCTGCCTTGACTTCAAGAGTCAATAAGTGAAATTATTGACCAAGATTAGGTCACCATTATGAAATGCAAACTACAATTGTTGGATTGAATTGAGGAGAGAAATCATGTGTTGGGGAAAATTATTTTCACTTCCCTCTGGTCACTAATGTCCTGGAGGAAAAACACTTCTAGAAAATACTATGATTAGCTTTATGTAGTCAGAGCTTTACTCTAGACTCTCACTGGCCAATCAGAAGTGTCCTTAGTCCTGAAATGCACAGGTCAAAAATTTTTATTCTCTACTACTAGGTGTCTGTTTCAAAGTCAATTCTTCCCCTGCTGCTGAAGAACAGAAGGGTTCCTGAACAGTCTATTAAAAGGCAATTTAACTGTCTTGAGACAAAATGCAAGATAACTGTTTTCTGTAAAACTGCAGGAAGAATTCAAGAAATCAGGGTGAGTTTTCTAATACAGAATCTAGCCAAAACAAAGGCTAACTCAATTTCATTAGGTCTTTAATGACCATGATTTTAGGGCCAATGATTCTTCCATTAAAATGTGTCTATGTGGCTTTAAACTGTCCCTCCTTAATGTTGCTGAATCCTGTTATTAAATTGGCTATTTTGCTTTCCATGTTTCCTCAGGCTTTTTTTTTTTTTTTTAAACCTCAAAGCCTTCCTTTTAATCGTTCACCAGTCTAGCCAACAGAAGACACCTCCATCTTCATTTGGTTGTTTCTGTTTGCCATAATTTCTCTTCTTAGCCAAAAGTGCATTTTAATTGACCAAACCAGTATTTTGTGTTTTAAATTGGGTAAAGAGCTCAGAGCCTAACCTTAGGGTGGGTCATCTTATTAAATGGCCTGTACAAAACATGTTCACCTTGAGTTTGAAACCAAGTTCAGAGATTTTCAAATTCTGGGGAACGTGAGAATATTATCACAGGGCCCAGGACACCAAGAGCTTTTCCATTTTAATAGTAATCATAATAAGATCCTACCTCAGTTGGGCCGCATTTAACCTGGAAATGGACTGGAATGGGAAGCCAGATTGTTTTATAATTGACAGCTTTGTTTCCCAGCAGATGGCTGTAATCTCCTGCATGTGCCAAACACAGACTTTAGGATTTTTGAATTTGTAGTGAAAATAGAAAGGACAAATATTTGTTATAATTACATTTGTGCACTGGATGTAGTTTCACAGCCTTTTAATCCTCCTTGATTAGAAAATACAGAGTAAATTTTTTTTTCTAGCCAGTTGAAGTAGATTTATCAACACGTTGAGGAATATTTCAAGTTTTAATAAATATGAAGCTAGGTCATACAGAAACAGCTCTTTTTAGTTTACTTCCTAGCGAATCTATACATTAGCCCATGCAGGGAGTTTGAATCAACATGTTACAGCCCCCAGTCAGGAGTTTACAGTCCTCAAATTCACGGATCATTGTAGTCAACTCTGGATTTGTCTGAGGCAATGATCCAGTTTTCTTTTTTTTCTCATTCTACTCATTACTGCTGGTTAGTTCATATAAAGAAGGTCAGTTGGGGATCTCTGGAGTAATTTACATAATAAGGTTCTCTGTGAAGTCTGTGGAAATTACTTTTGGGGCAACATGAGCCACACTTGATTAATCCCATCAGATTATGTCCACCTCCATTGTTAACAAATCATTAGTCAGCATCTGCATTACGATCATCCTGAAAAGTATGGAATTACTTCCACGGAACTGCAAATTGTAATTCAGATGTAAAAGCCTTGGCCTGAAATCAAGGTTTTTCTTCAGCT
Source organism: Manis pentadactyla (assembly GCF_030020395.1). NCBI lineage: Eukaryota > Metazoa > Chordata > Mammalia > Pholidota > Manidae > Manis > Manis pentadactyla. The sequence goes on from NC_080029.1 coordinate 22,724,896, forward strand.
TTGGAGAAATGGGTGAAAATATCAGAACTAGTACCAAAAAATGTGAGTTTAAGGCACACCACTTGCACTTAGAGTTTTGCTGCCTTGGGGGAGTCAATGAATATTTCTTAGAATAGCTCCTGACTTGTTAAGTGCTAAACATTTAAGATTATCATTTTGACAGAAATGTCCCAAAGTATCATATACATGGTCGCCTAGATTTTCACTTCTTCTAGTGTTTGATTAGAAGTACCCACTGGTGCTATTTTGCATATCTCTAATGCCAGATCACACCGTGGACTATTAATGCTGTCTTTGCTACTTAAAATAGTCATTAATGTCTTTAAATCTAATCAGTTTAAAGAGTCAATTCCAAAAACTGAGAACTAATTCAGAAAATTCATTCTTAAGATTCTGTTTCTCTAGAACCACTCTCAGTACCAAAATCTGTATTAGTCATGGTTCCCCAGAGAAACAGAACTAGTAAGATGAGTGTGTGTGTGTGTGTGTGTGTGTGTGTGTGTGTGTGAGATTGATTTATTATAAAGAATTGGCTCACATTATTATGGAGCCTGACATATCCAAAATTCACACGGTAAGCCGGCAGGCTGGAGATACAAGGAGGCCCATGTTCCAGTTGAGGCCCATGGCAGGCTGCTTTAGAGACAGGAAGAACCAAAGTTGCGAAGAAGTCTGCAGGCTATCTGCAGAAGAATTCTCTCTTGCTCGGGGAAGGCCAGTATTTTGTTTTATTTAGGCCAACACCTAATTGGAGGTGTCTCACCCATGCTGAGGAGGGTGATCTGCTTTATGCAAAGTCTTCTAATTTAAAATCTAACCTCACCCCAAACACCTTCACAGAAATACCCAGAACAACATTTGACCAAATATCCAGTCACTTCACGGCCCAGGCAAGATGATGCACAGTAAGTCTCCCAAAACTAGATTTTCCTGACCTTTCCGTTTTGTATCCACATTATTACTAGAGTGAACTGTCTTAACTGCAAAGCAGACCACACCATTTCCTGCTTAAAATTGTTCAATTATTATACATTTCCCAATAAACAAAAGGCTAAACTCCTTACTACCCACATTTAAGCCTCCTCCATTTCTCATCTGACTTGAGTCTCTCTTTCCAGGTGACCCCCCACCCCTCAGGATGACTCCCATTGCACTGCTAAGAGCTCCTTCTATTCTAGCCCACAGAGTCAGCCTACAGCCTACAGCCTACATTTCTCACCACACATGAGATTCTCATGCCTTCACCTTTATCAGTGCTAATCCTTCTGCAAGGAAGAGATTTAACCCCACTCCCCACCCCACAACAAACACACATTTGTCTATCTTCAACTATATTTTCCTGGAAAACATGTATTGAAAATCCTAGAACTACCTTAAACATCTCCTCCTCAGAGATGCCTTTATCGACCTCTGAAAGTTATCTCCCCCTTGATGTGGCTACTGAACTCTGCCATTATAGCATCACACACATCACACTGAAATATACTCATTTTCTCTTTGTGTCTGGCTTTAAACTGTACTAAGTACAGGAAGTATTTTTTTTTCCCTCAGTGTTTCATGTAGTGTTTGATTAAGCACTAAAAATTTGTTTGTGGAATATGAATGAAAAAAGATGAGATTAGATGAAAAAATTGGGGCCTAATTTGGTAGTCAGTAGGGAGCACTAGAGGTTTTTAATTAAAAATCTCTTCTTAAAAGAAGTAAGAATGAGTTGTACTTTAGGAAAATTAATGTCAATGATTAGGAGAAGGGCTGAGGCCAAGATGGAGGAAAGAAAGAGAACAGAGAGGCTAAGTAGGCTATTGTAATAGTCCAAGGATGAAGTAGAAAGAAGATAAACCAGTTAAATGGAGTAGAAATAGGAGCTACTCCTAATTATGAATATTTTCCCCTTTCTTTAGAGCAAGTGATAGAATTGCACTTACTATGAAGTTAGGTATGGCCACATGATTTTCTTTAGATGCTGAGTTGTGATTGGAAGTATATTCAACATCCAAACAGAAGTTCAAAGAGCCAGTACCTGATCTGTCACATTCTGAGTTTAATGCCTCAGTGAACATTGGGCACGTGTCAAGATTGAAATCTCGGTCAGTCTGGCTCTCTAAAAGACAATGTCGAGCAGATTCCCCTGTCAACCTGCAATGAATATTTAGTGTGTATAAGAAATCAACTTCTGTTGCACTGAATGAGATTTTGGTATTGTTTGTTATTGTAGCAAACCTAGCTCATCCTGATGTATCAGGATTTGGCAACTGATGGAAGAGGGCATAAATAGCAGCCGAAAATACTAAAATTTTGCATGTGGGAGTATGAAAGTTTCAGCTTTAGTTGCATTCTGCCACATATGGTCATTCATGGTGTGCACTTCATAACTGCTGGGCTCCCATTCACACCAGTCTGAATTATGTCTCCTAGAGCTGCACAGTGTGTAAGCTGCACACACGTACACAGCAGCCCTGGGAATGATTCATTCAGGAAAAAAGAAAAAGAAAGATTATTTATTGTCTACTGACTCCTAAATGACATTCTGAAAGCTGGAAATTCAAAGGCCACATAGAGTTCATCACTGTGTGTGATGTGGTCAGAGGCCAGCACAATCTAACAGGTGCTCTGATAGAGCCACTGTGCACGGATATAGAAAGAGGCTACCAGCTCTGTGAGTTGCAACGGAGTGAAGTTTGAAGGCTGGTTTATAATCATTCACACAGAGAGGGAAAGTGAGTCATTTTAATAAAGCAAAAGTAACAGTGAAAGGTAAAATGGTAAAAATCCATAACACATTGTAGAAACTGTAACAAATCCATGTGACTAAAGTTGAGGTATAAATTTTGGAGGTGAATGGAAATGAAGAAAAGATTGGAAAGATCTTTAGATCATTTTGAAAGATTTTTGTATTCTACCAATGATTTAGACTTTCTTTCTGGAACAAGAGTCCTAGAAGCTTTCCAATCAGTTGAGTGTTGTATTTAGGTTTTATGTTTCAAAAACATATTAGTGGATTTCTATCATATCAATGATTTTGATAAGGATATTAGATCTTAAAAGGGGAAGCTATAAGCTTGGGATCTTTTGATTAGGTTTTTGATTTTAAAGATTATTGTCATTTGCAAAAAAGTCAACTTGAGAGTTAACTTTTGTTAATACTGATTCCAAAAATGGATCAAACACTATATTGGCGCTACTTTAAAATTTTATCAGCTCGAATGTAACTTGAAGTACATGGGCCATCATTCAGAACCTGGAAATCTTTTTGTCAGGCAAAAATTGCCTCTGTTGTAAGGGGATTTGGTAAGTAATCATGCAGGGCCATAAACAATACCACCCAGAGCTAGAGAACTTTTTGGGAACTTGCATAGCACAGAGGTCACCCAATTATAATCTGAATTTACAATTCCTCTGGAAAGCGAAGTCCAATTGGATCTGCTTTGTGTCTGATCCTTTTTATTTTTTGGCTTTTAAAGTTTTCCCTGTAGCGACAGTTACCATGATAGATTGCCACTTGTATCATGCGCACCAATTTCTGGTTAATGTTTGGCAGTTCAGGCATTACTATAAAATGCTGGCATCTAGATCTGCTGCATCATCAGAATTGAAAAAAGGCCTTCAGGCATTCTTCCTATGATGAAATTACTGCATTCAGTCCTGGGTTGTCGCTTAGATACTCTGTTTATATGTTTTTCAGATATATCATTCAGGGTTAGCAGTTTAAACTGTCCAATATTCCCTCTTCTTTTTCACGGTATAAATAAAAAACAGACAATAAGGAATGTCCCAGTGATGCTGCAAATGATCGTCATGATACCACAGCTGGTCCCTGGAAATCTTCACCTGAGGATGAAAATCCACTGAACTTTAAGCCCTTTATATATCGGTGAGGAATTCATGAAAAAGCAGCCTTCAAAGTGAAGAGAAAATCAGGGAGTTTTAAATGGCCTGGTGAGATACAGATGTCAAAATAGCTGCCAGATGCTGGCATACCCAAAGTCAAAGGAGAACTTGAGTTGAATTTTCATTCATTTGAGGAGGCATGAAAATCATTGCTTGCCCAAGGATGATTCTCCCTGGGACTCCGGTCAACGTTCCCCTAAACTGAGAAATATCTGTGTCAGTGCCTGGTAGAGAGTGATCACTCCATTAATATTAGCTGTTAATAGTACTATTTCACTGAACTGAGAAAAAAATTAAATTTCAAACTGAGCTTAAAATCAAGTAGTCCTTTGCCTTTTATGCTAATTAACATGTAGCCTATGATTCAAGCTATGTATTTTTTGAATCCTTCTGCCAAATGCATAATGTGATGAGATGGCCCCTTTGTTTCTTGATAATGCTGCAGGTGGCAAGACAGGATTGCTGATGTCTGGTAATATGTATTCCCTTACCATGTTCCATAGAGAAATTTTGGATGATGTGGTTTAAAGGAATCTCTGAAACTGAAATGACAAACATTCTCATAATGAGATTGACTACTTTGCTGCCTTTAAGAGTAACTATAAAGTTTCAGGAGAATGCACCACATACCAGATACTGCACTAGGTTTCATATTTTTATAACCATTGCCTCATTTGATTTTTTTCAGCAGTCCTGTGAGGTAGATATTCTTACATTTTTTTTTTAGACATATGAGGAAACTAAGATTCAGGAACTGGCCTCCATCACACAGCCAGTAATTGGTGGGCTGTGATTTGAAACCAGACTGACTGTATCCAAAGTTTGCATTTTTAATCACTATAATTCATGGCCTTCCAACTAGGGCAAGCTCAGTGTGAGCTTTATTCCTCTTTGCATTATTTTATGCATCAGGAGGCTTCGCAAATGTGATTCCTTAAACTGTCTGAATGATTGAGTGAACCTCGATGCAAGGATTGTTAGGTTTCTCTGAAACACCCTTCCTTTGATAAATCTCTCAAAGTGAATAGTCCAGGGATAATAAATCGAGGCATCTCGGGGACTCATGGGAATTTACCTCTGTGATTGATGGAATGAGTTGGCTGTCACCCACATACATTGTAAATAAAGCCATGGAAATGCATGAGATTGCCACCTGGAAATTGACATTGGTTTGTTCCTTTTCTTATGGGAAGCATACAACTGAAATGAAGGGAGTTGAGGGGACCAGAAGAGTGATTGATAGGCCGATACAGAGTTTAGATTAGGAAACTAGAAAAGAGAATAGCGGGTTTTATTATTATTATATTACTATATCTTCAGAGTATGCCAGCAACCTTTTCTCAGTGCAACCACAAAGTATACAGCACTCTACTAGGCGCCAAGGAGGAAAGAGAGAGGGAGAGAGAGAAAGAGAGAGACAGAGAGGGGAGGGAGAAAGAGAGAGAGAGAGGGGAGAGAAAAAGGGAGGGAGGGAGGGAGGCAGAGAGAGAGAGTGTGCGATGTGCTTTCTGCCCTTAAGGAGCTAATGATTTAATTAGTAGATTAAAAATTAATTTGTACTGGGTTGCAAGGCATGCATGTGAACAGCACAGGCACGTGTTCATCACCCAAGGCCACCTTTGCTGATCATTTCATATAATTTGTCTTTAAGTAAGTGGCCTTCAAAGAAAGAAAACTCAGGCTCTCTTGAATACAAAAGGCTAAGCAGGATATGAAATGCCATGTGTCAAAGTTAATGCAGGCAAAGCATTCTTTAAATAGAGAAATGAGAGAAAACCAAGGCCCAACCCTGCCTTTTGTGATGTGGCAAAGGAAAGCAGATAATTGATGATCCAGTGGCAGAGAACCAGGGTGCCTTCATTTACCTCAAATTTTAATAAGGGAATAAGTTAGAGAATCGGTTACAATAGAAAGAGACTCATCCAGGGTAATTTAAATATCATTTCCTCAGCCTCATATTTTACCTAAAAAATGTTCTTACTCTTAATTTGTATGTGATATGAATTGTGGATATTTCAGAGGGTCTGAGATAATCGTCAAGATACCTTCCAAGGGAGGGAAGGTACTTGGCCAAGTCTTTAGAAATCATTTAGAAACCACAATTGCATGGAAATGACAATGAACAGAGAAAGTGCTACATTAGGGGGAAATAACAGGAGGTAAATGGCTCAAGAAAAATATTGGAAAGAAAATAATGGAAGGAGAAATATTTTCTTTAAAATGCAAGGGAACAGGAGAATAGCAACTTTTAGCAGACCATGGGTTTGGGCCTCCATGGGAAACTGTGAACATTTCCCTTCGAGGGAAGTTCAAACTAGAGTGACTCTTGTTTTCAGTGAAGTCTTTTCTAATTAAGTCTTCTGTGTCTGTCTATAGGGTGTGCAATTAGTTGTGTCCTTGACTCCCATGCCTTTTCCAGCATTTAATTCCAATTAGAAAACTTTAGTGGGAAACCACACCTCTGTCTTTTAAAGTCATAGCTGTTAAGAACTTGCTGATGAGTGTAGGCTTATAATCTCTTCTGAAGGAACAGCTCCCAGAGAGTGACTTGGCTCAGGGACAACACTGCGTGTGGCGAGCAGGCAACAAAGGCATGTTGAGTGTTCTCGAATGAATAGACCCTGGCCACAATCAGAGAGCATCTCTTTCCTACTGAACCTCCCTAGTATAAAACCCATCCTCATGCTGTTGACCTCATGACAAGGGATGGGGTGGGATCCAGGTGCAGGATTCTGTCAGCGGTCAGGCCCTTTGCCATTCAGACAGTCACCACTCATCTGCTCACTTGGGTTTCAGAGGCACATAATGACAGCTACTCAGGTTTAATGATAGTTTCACTTTGAAGAGTCCAGAAGAAAAAGACACCCTCAGCACAAAATAATGTTCTTCCTGGATGACTGTGATCATCTGAGAATAGAAGCTGGAAAGGGAAGTGCCTTTGGTAGTGTAAGCTATTGGTTACCCATCAATACATGGTTCCTGGACACGGGATAGCGCAGACACCCGGCCAGAATGAGGGTCAGGAAGTTCTTGTGGACAAACAGAGGTGAGATGACATTGCGTACAATTCTGCCCAGAGGAAGCTTCACAGATTCCACATACCCTGGGCCCGATGAAGGCTTTAAATGTTACCAAAGAACATAGCACATTTGGACTGCTATCTCCTAGACTCTGCATTAATTCTGAAGACTGGATACACATACTGCCTTTTCACAGCTGAGATTTAAAAGTTCCTTTGCATACCCCATAGTGTCTTTTTATTTTTGATTTGGTGTCAATTAAAGGTCTTGCTTTTTTAATCAGTGAAAAAGCTAACAGAAGTTCATTTGAAAAGGAAAGGTACCAAGAGACACGATGACTTAAAATCAAATTCACTCTAGTTAAAACTTAAGTTTTCTTCAATAAGAGAATGATTTGAAGTGAAATGAACAAAACTCTTGATTAACCACAGTTTCAGGTATAATTTCTAAAAAGCTTAAAATGAGGACAAAAATCGTATTTTTAGGCAATTCAGAATTTAAATACACATATAAAAATGTACACATAAAGCTTACTCCTTGGTTAGTCAAAAGCCTCGGCATATCAGTGAGAATGCCCAATTTATGAAAATTCATTGGAAAAAAATCAGAAGTTAAAGTTCACCTGGTTGCCATAACAGTTTATCATTTTTACAACAGTTTAGACACCCAGAAGAGGGGAAAAAGTCTTTCAAGTTTGGGTACCTATTTCTTTTGCTGGTTTTCATTTTTTGCTTTTTGTTTTTCTTTATATTTGCTTTTTGCCTCATGGTTGCCTCAAAACAAACATGTTTATCTTTTATTATATTGAGATTCAAAAAAAAAATCCGATGACTTTACGTAATACAGCTCTGAAATGGCAAACAGTGAGTCCAAATCTATCTGGCACCAATAATTTTGCTATTTCCATTCTGCATGTGATTAGGATTTCCACATCTGTTAAACAGGGCTAATATCTACTTCACAAGGATTAAGAAGATAACATATGTTTAACATCTAGAGCAGTGTCTGACATCTGGTAGGTATCCACAAAAAATGTGATAATAATAGTACTCATGGTGGTCATCGCTATTAAAGGATAAAGTTCCAGAAAGACTTGCCCCCTGAATGGTCTGAGAATAATACCCTGAGTTCTTCAAAAGAAAAGTAACTGTGACTGTGGAGTACAAACTAATTATCTCTAAAATCTGCATGCATATATTTCTTGCAAGAACAGATAGCTTCACCAGTAGACTGGGTCACACATCATAGAGCACAGTTAAGTGTTGACTGGGTGGAGGATATTTTGTAGTGGCCCCTAAAGTGGAAGAAAAAAATTACAGCCACTTCAAAAGTTCTATCACAATGATTAGAAAACACAAAATTAATTGCCTAGTAAATACATCTTGAAAATTCCTTTCATGAACTCGACTACGAAGCTCAACCTGGATTCAGAGACACCTAGTTTAAACCAAAAACAAATACAAAAACACATTTCATATGAGCACATGTATGTGCTTCTAGCTACTTATATTTTAGCTCACAGTGAATTAAGATGTTCTAGCAATGTCTACTGTGTTCAGGGGTCACTTATGTATATAGTTGTATCATGTCAGCAGGAAAAATGTTGAAACTGCTAAAAAGGATAGTTAATCACTTAGCAATTTTTATTTATAGAGCAGAGACTTAAAAATACTAGTCTATTTAATCCAACAAATTGCAAATTATTATTTGATCATAACACCTTTCTAACATATTCATCTTCAAAATCAGAAGCAGCATCCCATTACCTATGTCTCACCTAAGGAAATGAAGAACTGACATCGGTAGAAAGTTTTTCATTTAGGGGACCTGGAAAAGAAATGTCTCTTAGCTGCTTTAGATCTAGTCCCATCAACAGAATAGAATCTAGTCTCCCAAGTTAGTTTCCTTCACACTGCCATGTTGGGTAAAGGGAAAACAGATATGGAAAATTCCTCTGAGAACATTAAATTAATTCTCTGTGAAATTTCAATGTTGTGTCCAGAAAGGGCATGGCAGGGGTTATAAATGTAATCAGATAGTAATTGTGTTAGAACTAGCTGCAGTGCAAAATTTTTTTTAAGTACTAAATTTCACCACCAAAACAGATTTGGAGATAACATAAATAAATGTGACCTTTCATCTTTGATTAAACATCAGCCTCATACTGAACTGTGTGACTATTTTGCACATTATCAAAGACAGAATTTCCCATTAGCTGTTGCATCAAGCTTTTTGTTCAAGGGAAGAGTCTTGATCAGTAAAACTAAAAACTAAACTGGGTGTTAACCAATTTGATTCTTCTTTGCAAGGCTGACCTACTAAGTGCCTTGGGTAAAGCCCTTACTGCCTTTTTTCACTAGCTAAGAAGAATCATTAATAAATGAGCCAAAAGCATTTTGAAATATACTTGCTAAATAATAAACTTACCAATTTCTTCAAAGTGAATAAATTATTAATTCTCATCCAACTCTACCAAACCTAACAGTGAGGAAATGCAGGTGCCAAGAAAAAGAAATTAATCTCAAGGAAGAGTATATAGATGCGATGGGAGGGTCAAGGCTGACATCAGACTAGATGGGAACCTTAGAGATAATGCCTTAAAACATAGGAAGCGTAATGGTCAATTAAACATTAGAAGAATCTACTGCAATTTTAAATACTTCCAACTACAAACTAGAGAAAATGCTCAAGGACAAGAAAAGGTCCCTGAAACTTTTAAGATCCATTGATATTGATTCTCATCTCTAGTGAGAGAATTAATTCTATACTAGAAGTAGGATCAGTGATAGAAGGGTGTGGGTGTGTGCAACTCTGTTCATATCTAATATTTTAAACATATATCTTCTAATTTTATTTCAAAGCACAAGGTAAGTTTCCCTTTTAAAGGATGAGTTGATATTGGGGGGTTTCCACTACTACTGCATAAAAAATTTCCCCCAAATTCAATGGCATAAATAGCCATTTATTTCAGATTCTCTATGTGTCAGGAATTTGAACAAAAGGGATGGCTTGTCTCTGACCCATAATGTCTGAAACCTTATCTGGAAGATACCATGAAGGCTGGGACTAGAATCATTTGAAGGCTGTTCCTTTGCATGTCTGGCGATTGATAATGGCTATCAGTTGGGACTTGAACTAGGACTGTCACCCAGATTACCTACAGGTGGCTTCTCCCTGTGACCTGGAATTCCACAAAATATGGTGCCTGGGATACAAAAGTGAGTGTCCCTAGACATAAAGAGCCACATGGAAGTTATTTCACATTTTCTGTGCTAGTCTCAGAAGTGACGTAGTGTCTGTTCCTTTGCATTCTACTTATTGGGCAGTCACAATAGCTGACCTACATTCACAGGATGAAAATTAGACTCAACCTCTTCTTTTTTACTTTATTTATTTATTTAATTATTCTTCAGATACAGAGTATTTTTATGCAATATTTTAAAGAATCAAAATTAATTCAGAAAAGAAATCCACAATGGATGAAATGCAAAAATTTTAAAGACAGGATCTGACCTTGCACTTGGGGCACTCTGTCTCTCATAATGCTGGCTCCGGTGCTAATAAAGCTTTAAAAAAAATTTTTTTTCTTAAGGTATGATTTATATACACTCTTATGAAGGTTTCACATGAAAAAACAATGTGGTTATTACATTTACCCATATTATCAAGTCCCCACCCATACCCCAATGCAGTCACTGTCCATCAGTGCAGCAAGATGCCACAGATCCACTATGTGCCTTCTCTGTGCTACACTGTTCTCCCCATGATCCCCCACACCATGTGTACCAAACATAATACCCCTCAATCCTGTTCTCCCTCCCTCCCCAGCCGCCCTCCCACACCCCTCCTCTTTGGTAACCACTAGTTCATTCGTGGAGTCTCTGAGTCTGCTGCTATTTTGTTCCTTCAGTTTTGCTTCATTGTTATACTCCACAAAGGAAGGAAATCATTTGGCATTTGTCTTTCTCCACCTGGCTTATGTCACTGAGCATAATATCCTCCAGCTCCATCCATGTTGTTGCAAATGGTAGGATTTGTTTCTTTCTTATGGCTGAATAGTATTCCATTGTGTATATGTACCACATCTTCTTTATCCATTCATCTACAGACGGACACTTAGGTTGCTTCCACATCTTGGCTATTGTAAATAGTGATGCAATAAACATAGGCATGCATATGTCTTTTTAAATCTGAGAAGTTGTATTCTTTGGGTAAATTCCAAGGAGTGGGATTCCTGGGTCAAATGGTATTTCTATTTTTAGTTTTTTGAGGAACCTCCATATTGCTTTCCACAATGGTTGAACTAGCTTACATTCCCACCAGCAGTGTAGGAGGGTTCCCCTTTCTCCACATCCTCATCAGCATTTGTTGTTTTTACTCTTTTCGATGCTGGCCATCCTTACTGGTGTGAGGTGATATCTCATTGTGGTTTTAATTTGCATTTCCCTTATGATTAGTGATGTGGAGCATCTTTTCATGTGTCTATTGGCCATCTGAATTTCTTTGGAGAACTGTCTCTTCATATCCTCTGCCCATTTGTTATTCGGGTTATTTGCTTTTTGGGTGTTGAGACGTGTTAAGTTCTTTATATATTTTGGATGTTAACCCCTTGTCGGATATGTCATTTGCAAATATATTCTCCCATACTGTGGGATGCCTTTTGGTTCTGTTGATGGTGTCCTTTGCCATACAGAAACTTTTTAGTTTGATGTAGTCCCATGAGTTCATTTTTGCTTTTGTTTCCCTTGCTCGAGGAGATGCATTCAGGAAGAAGTTGCTCATGCTTACATTCAGGAGATGCTTGCCTATGTGGTCTTCTAAGAGTTTCATGGTTTCATGACTTACATTCAAGTCTTTAATCCTTTTTCAGTTTACTTCTTTGTATGTGGTTAAATAGTAATCCAGTTTCATTCTCTTGCATGTAGCTGTCCAGTTTTGCCAACACCAGCTGTTGAAAAGGCTGTCATTTTCCCATTATATATCCATGATGCCTTTATAGTATATTAATTGACCATATATGGTTGGGTTTATATCAGAGCACTCTAGTCTGTTCCATTGGCCTATGGGTCTGTTCTTGTGCCAGTACCAAATTGTCTTGATTACTGTGGTTTTGTAGTAGAGCTTGAAGTTGGGGAACATAATTCCCCCTGCTTTATTCTTCCTTCTCAGGATTGCTTTGGCTATTCGAAGTCTTTTGTGGTTCCATATGAATTTTAGAATGATATTCTCTAGTTTGTTGAAGAATGCTGTTGGTATTTTGATAGGAATTGCATTGAATCTATAGACTGCTTTAGGCAGGATGGCCATTTTGACAATATTAATTCTTCCTATCCATGAACATGGGATGGGTTTCCATTTATTGGTATCTTTTAAAATTTCTCTTAAGAGTGTCTTGTAGTTTTCAGGGTATAGGTCTTTCACTTCCTTGGTTAGGTTTATTCCTAGGTATTTTACTCTTTTTGATGCAACTGTGAATGAAATTATTTTCCTGATTTCTCTCTCTGCTAGTTCATTGTTAGTGTATCGGAATGCCACAGATTTCTGTGTATTAATTTTGTATCCTGCAACATTGCTGAATTAAGATATTAGATCTAGTAGTTTTGGACAGGATTCCTTAGGGTTTTCCATGTACAGTATCATGTCATCTGCAAACAGGGACAGTTTAAATTCTTCCTTGCCAATCTGGATTCCTCTTATTACTTTGTGTTGTTTGATTGCCATGGATAGGACCTCCAGTACTATGTTGAATAGAAGTGGGGAGAGTGGGCATTCTTGTCTTGTTCCTGATCTTAAAGGAAAAGCTTTCAGCTTCTCACTGTTAAGTATGATGTTGGCTGTGGGTTTGTCATATATGGCCTTTATTATGTAGAGGTACTTGCCATTTGTTGAGAGTTTTTATCATGAATGGATGTTGAATTTTGTCAAATGCTTTTTCAGCATCTATGGAGATGATCATGTGGTTTTTGTCTTTCTTTTTGTTGATGTGGTGGATGATGTTGATGGAATTTCAAATGTTGTACCATATCCTTGCATCCCTGGAATAAATTCAACTTGATCATGATGGATGATCTTTTTGATGTATTTTTGAATTCGGTTTGCGAGTATTTTTTTGAGTATTTTTGCATCTATGTTCATCAGGGGTATTGGTCTGTAATTTTCTTTTATTGTGGTGTCTTTGTCTGGTTTTGGTAGTAGAGTGATGCTGGCCTCATAGAATGAGTTTGGAAGTATTCCTTCTTCTTCTACTCTTTGGAAAACTTTAAGGAGGATGGGTATTAGGTCTTCACAAAATGTTTCATAAAATTTAGCTGTGAAGCCATATGGTCCAGGAGTTTTGTTCTTAGGTAGTTTTTTGATTACCTGTTCAATTTCATTGTTGGTAATTGGTCTATTCAGATTTTCTGTTTCTTCCTTGGTCAGCCCTGGAAGGTTGTATTTTTCTGGAAAGGTGTCCATTTCTTCTACCCAGTTTGTTAGCATATAATTTTTCATAGTAGTCTCTAATAATTTTTGGTATTTCTCTGGTGTCTGTAGTGATTTTTCCTTTCTCATTTCTGATTCTGTTTATGTGTATAGACTCTCTTTTTTTCTTGATAAGTCTGGCTTGGGGTTTATCTATTTTCTTGAAGAACCGCTCTTGCTTTCATTGATTCTTTCTATTGTTTTATTCTTCTCGATTTTATTTATTTCTGCTCTAATCTTTATTATATCCCTCCTTCTACTGACTTTGGGCCTCATTTGTTCTTCTTTTTCTAGTTTCATTAACTGTGAGTTTAGTCTGCTTATATGGAATTGTTCTTCTTTCCTGACATTGGCCTGTATTGCAATATACTTTCCTCTTAGCGTGGCCTTGGCTGCGTCCCACAGATTTTTGCAGTGTTGAATTATCATTTGTCTCCATATATTGCTTGATCTCTGTTTTTATTTGGTCATTGATCCATTGGTTATTTAGGAGCATGTTGTGAAGCCTCCATGTGTTTGTGGGATGTTTCTTTTTCTTTGTGCAATTTATTTCTAGTTTCATACCTTTGTGGTCTGAGAAACTGGTTGGTACAATTTCAGTCTCTTTGAATTTACTGAGGCTCTTTTTGTGGCCTAGTATATGATCTATTCTTGAAAATGTTCCATGTGCACTTGAGAAGAAAGTGTATTCTGCTGCTTTTGGGTGCAGAGTTCTGTAGATGTCTGTTAGGTCCATCTGTTCTAATGTGTTGTGCTGTGCCTCTGTGTCCTTACTTATTTTCTGTCTGGTTGATCTGTTCTTCAGAGTGAGTGGAGTGTTGAAGTTCCCTAGAATGAATGCATTGCACTCTATTTCCCCTTTTAATTCAGTTCGTATTTGTTTCACATATGTAGGTGCTCCTGTGTTGGGAGCATAGATATTTATAATGGTTATACCTTCTTGTTGGATTGACCCCTTTATCATTATGTAATTTCCTTCTTTGTCTCTTGTGACTTTCTTTGTTTTGAAGTCTATTTTGTCTGATATAAGTACTTCAGCTCCTGCTTTTTTCTATTAGTTGCTTGAAATATGTTTTTCCATCCCTCCACTTTTAGTCTGTGTATGTCTTTGGGTTTAGAGTCTCTTGTAGGCAGCATATAGATGGGTCTTTTTTTTTTAATCCATTCAGTGACTCTATGTCTTTTGATTGGTGCATTCAGTCCATTTACATTTAGGGTGATTATCGATAGGTATGTATTTATTGCCATTGCAGACTTTAGATTCGTGGTTACCAAAGGTTCAAGGTTAACTTCCTTACTATCTAAGAGTCTAACTTAACTCACTTAATATGCTATTATAAACACAGTCTTAGGGTTCTTTTCTTTATCTCCTCCTTTTTCTTCCTCCTCCATTTTTTATATATTAGGTATCATATTCTGTATTCTTTGTCTATCCCTTGATTGACTTTGGGTATAGTTAATTTTGCATTTGCTTAGTAATTAGCTGTTCTACTTTCTTTACTGTGGTTTTATTACCTCTGATGACAGCTATTAAACCTTAGGAACACTTCCATCTATAGCAGTCCCTCCAAAATAAACTGTAGAGATGGTTTGTGGGAGGTAAATTCCCTCAGTTTTTGCTTATGTGGAAATTGTTTAATCCCTCCTTCAAATTTAAATGATAATCTTGCCAGATAAAGTAATCTTGGTTCCAGGCCTTTTTGCTTCATTGCATTAAATACATCATGCCACTCACTTCTGGCCTGTAAGGTTTCTGCTGAGAAGTCTGATGTTAGCCTGATGTGCTTTCCTTAGTATGTGATCTTCTCTCTCTCTCTGGCTGCTTTTAACAGTCTGTCCTCTGTCCTTATCCTTGATCTTCACCATTTTAATTACTATATGTCTTGGTGTTGTCTTCCTTGGGTCCCTTGTGTTGGGAGATCTGTGGATCTTCATGGCCTGAGAGACTATCTCCTTCCCCAGGTTGGGGAAGTTCTCAGCAATTACCTCCTCAAAGACACTCTATCCCTTTCTCTCTCTTTTCTTCTTCTGGTACCCCTATAATGCGAATATTGTTCCATTTAGATTGGTCACACAGTTCTCTCAATATTCCTTCATTCTTAGAGATCCCTTTTTCTCTCTGTGCCTCAGCTTCTTTGTATACCTCTTCTCTGGTTTCTATTTCATTTATCATCTCCTTCACCATAACCAATCTGCTTTTAATACCCTCCATTGTGCTCTTCAAAGATTTGATCTCTGACCAGAATTCATTCCTGAATTCTTGAATATCTTTCCATACCTCCATTAGCATGTTAATGATTTTTATTTTGAACTCCCTTTCAGTAAAAGTCATGAGGCCCATGTCATCTTTCTCAGGAGTTACATTAATTTTACTCTCTACTAGTTTCCTTTGGTGTTTCATATTTGTGTATGGCACACTCTAGTGTCCAGAAGCTCTACTCTCTGGAGCTTCACAGTCCCTGAAGCAATGTTGGGGTTTTCAGGGGAGTGGTATTGTTCCCTGGGGGGAGGAAAGAGCTGTTTCCTGCTTCCTGGCTGCTATGCCTGTCTCCACTGCCTGAACCAGTGGGCTGAGCACACAGGTGTAAGCTTTTGTCCCAGGGCAGCTGGATATGGATCCCTGCTTTCCACAAGTGGCTGGAATCTCAGTCTCTCCAGGAATTCTGCCTGTCTTAGCTTTCCAACCCTGTAATCACGAGAATATCATGAAAGCACTATGAAATGTAGGTTTGTGCTTCCAGAGCAGATCTCCGGAGTTAGGTATTCAGCAGTCCCAGGCCTCCACTCCCTCCCTGCTCACTTTCTCTTCCTCCCACTGGTTAGCTGGTGTGGGGGAAGGGCTTGGGTCCTGCCGGGCCACAGCTTTGGTACATTACCTTGTTCTGTGAGGTCTGCTCATTTCTCCAGGTGTATGCAGTCTGGCACAGTCCTCTTTCCTGTTGCTCTGTCAGGATTAGTTGTATTAATTATATTTTCATATTATATGTGGTTTTAGAAGGGAGCCTCTGTCTCACCTCTTATGCCACCATCTTTAATCCTCCTCAGCATAGACTCTACCTTTTTGATGGAAGAAATGTCAAGGTCCTATGATTGTGGGACTGGAAACATGACTGTAGACATTTTTGTCAATACAGTCTGCCATGATGACTGTTTTTTTTTTCTTTTTCCTTCTCTTTTTTTCCTTTGTGTGTGTGTCTTGTGTTTGTTTTCTTATAGTTTTTAGGAAAATTCAAGTCATACACAGAAATCAAATTTCTAGTAAATTCTCATATCTTGGTCATCTGCTATGAATCAGCTCATTTCAGATTATTAACTTTTGTGCCTAAGGTTACTCTGGAAAGTTCGCCAGATGTTTGTTCTGACACAGGCATTTTGGAGTTTATACTTGAAGATAAAAGACAGGAATAGTATTTGGAATTGTTAATTATTGAAAACAACAGGGGTAGGAAAATATTAAAAAGTGGAAAGAAGACAGATGTTGGGATTTGAATCTATTGAGAGGAAAGATTTAGGATGTGAAGGAAAGACCTCTGCTGAAAATGATTAAATGTTTCTTAGTGTATGTAAAGCTTCTAAAGATCTTTAGAAATTAATTGTTTTACTGCAGGATGTTATTTTTCTGCATGTTGCCAAGTAAACATTTTAATGAAAAAAAATTTGCATTTATTTATCAACAGATATTGTAGCCCCATTTTTAAATGTTCTGGGACTACATAAGTGAAACTTCTTTCTTGGCTTCATGCTTCTCCAGGTCCTTGAATACCCTCCTCTCTCCCAGCACTGTGTCCCTGACTCATTGAGAACACTTATGGATGATAGGCCTGCCCACTCAGCTCCCTGAAGTAGTGAGAACAATGAGAACCCTGAGCTAAAGCAATTGGGAGTTAAGAAAAACATGGAGAAGAAAGATCTATGTCTTTGAAAACCACATCACATGAACATTCCTTTAGACATTACAAATCTACAATTAAAAATCTATAGAAATAATTTAAAAAATGTATGAGGATGGTTATCGCTATATTGTTTATAATAGTAAAAACTGAAAACAAACTAAAATGGCCATCAACAGAGGAATGTCTGTGTGGTGTGTTCATATGTAAAACACTACTGCTACCTTAAAATCACATATATCTACTTTCATGGAAATGTGCCTGTGTTTTATTAATGCATTAAAAAAAAGAATTTGCAAAAGATCATGAGTTGCAGAATCCCATTTTTGTTTTTAAAAAGATACCAAATTTCATTCTAGATGGTACTTAATACTATTATAACTTGCCATACCCTGTAAAATGTCTAGAAATGATCATGCATTCTCTTTTTAAAATTCACAACCAGTATACACACTATTTGTGAATCAAAAAGGAGAACTCTTAATGGACAGGAACATCTAGAAATTCTTGAAAGATGAGAAATGAGAACAAAGGAAGTTATTTTTTTAATAAATATAAAAAAGATTTCTTATTTATATATTTTATATATATAAATAAAAAATACATTTTTCTTCTAGAAAAGTGGGAAGCAGTGTGAAGCATAGGGGATACTGTGATAAAGAGAGGCTCTAAGAGTAACCAGCTGGAATGGGGGAACCAAGCAGGTCAAGCTCTCAATATACCACCTTTTTAGGCCAGAGAGCAGCCATAGTGGTGTCAAACTCAGGTGTGAAGGGGGAATTGTGTTGTGACAACTAGAGACTAGAGAAGTGGGATCTTGCTGAAGGCTACAGTATTGCCTCAGTCATGTAAACTATATGATGGTCTCAATAGATTATGAAAAAGTATTTCATGATATCCAACACCCATTCTTTATTAAAAAAAATCTCTAAACAAATGAGAACTAAGAAACAAATCTAATTTTACATGGGATTTCTACCAATAACCTATAGTGAATATCATGGTCAGTGGGAAATCATTGGAAACATCCTCATCAAAATTAAGAACTAGAAAAAGATGCCTGCTAATGCCTTTAAAACTCAACATTGCATTGGAATTGTAAATTAATAAGGCAAGAAAAAAATTAATTATATAAATTGAAAGGAAAAGGTACATCATTATTTACAAATGATAAGATTATTTATATATTTTGTCAATTGACTGTCTTAGTTTTCCTATTAGAATGAATAAGAGAGTTCAGCATTGTGATCTGTTAAAAGATAAATGATTTTTAAAAATCTGAAACTTTCCTGTGTACCTGCAAACATAATCAAGATCCTTTTTCTGATGTCAACATAGTACATAAAGCAACAAGGAAGGAATCCAGAAATAAGTATGCAGAAAATTATAACGGTTTGTTGAAGATCTAAGTAAAAGAGAAATATAATATCCACAAATGGGAACATTCAATACACTCAAGTTGTTAATTCTTTCAAATGTAATAAATTCAGTATAATCATGCAAAGTTTCCCTATAAGATTTTTCATCTGTCTTGACCAGTTGAATCTAAAATTCAAGTGAAATAATAAATGTGAAATTGTATAATGCCAGTTTTGGAAAAGAAAAAATTGAGAGTAATTTGATCTAACAGATTTTAAATTATAAAGATTTGGGTGGTAAAGCAGTTTGGTGTGTGTGTGTGTGTGTGTGTGTGTGGTGTGTAAGAATAGATTTATGCTCACAGGGATAGTGTTATTTCCAAACTGTACTGTTTTGAGTAAAGTAAAAGGAAAGAAAGTAAAATTTTCTAATTCACAAAGTAGGAATAGATCCAGAAGAATGCATACCCACTGATGACAGGTAGCCCTTTTGGACTGGGATGGTGGCTACTGATGAAAGAACACCTTCACCTTATGAGTAGTCTTGGGATTTTTAAAGAATGTAGTCATATATTGCTCAGATGATTACAAATACAAATATTTTAAAAATCTGTATTACATATATAAAAACAAATCTATTTATGTTCATATATTTATATCTTCCCATCTCCATCTACCTATCTCTATGAGCCAACTTTTTCTGTGCAATAAACCATATCAAAACTCAGTTATTTAAAATGTCTAATAGTTCTCATGATTCAGTGCACTGGTTTAGAAATTGTTCTGACTCAGCTGAAGATGGATGGCCTAGAACAACCACTCTCACATGTCCTGGTTTGCTGGAATGGTAGGGCTGATTAGGGTGGCGGAGGCCTCCCTCCACGTAGCCTTTCATCTCCAGGAAGCCAGTCTAGGTTTGTTCACACGATGGTGGGAAGGTTACCATTAGAGAGAGAGGGAAAGCTCCAAGCACAACTGTTTTTCAAGCTCCTACCTATCAGATTTGCTATCATCCCATTGGCTAAAGCAAGTCACATGTCCAAACCAGAGTCAGTATGACTACCCACAGAAAAAAGCCAGAAAGGATACACAGCAAGCAATAAAGAGTGGACAGACCTGGGAGACGGAAATAGTGGAGGATGAAAGAAGAGTTTTACTTCCTTACACACTAACATTCTATTTCGTGGTTATTGTTGTTTATGATCCACATGTATTACTTTCACAAATTATGTTACTTAAAAAGTAAACTGAAGGAAACATTCTTCTTCAAGTGTGGGATCTCTTTGCGTTTCCCACCCTTGACGTCATTACCAATATGTGTATACATTTACCTTCCCCAGCCACTGAATCTCCATGCCCTCGCATTTGTCTAACATGTATGTACCTACAGGGAGACACTGCAAACTGCCCACCTCCTTCTAGAAACCTCACCTTTGCAGTCAGCCTAGCATCTGCCAGCACATCTGCACAGATATCATGGAAACATGCATAACAAGGTAAACAAGGACAAAAAGCCTTTTAGAAATCCCAGTAGGTGGCAGCTGCTTCTGTCCCCCAAGGGAGCAGTATAATTTCCTCTGGATCTGGCTGCTTTTGCAAAGCAAAATACCTCCATGGGCTGATTTAGAGTGCAACATTGAGCTCCCGCCCTCTCCTCAAGCACATAGTTTAGAAGGATACAATGTAAGAAAGAGACAGTCAAGTTTCTTGTGAGTTTGGAGGAAATAAAGATGATCTGGGAGGGATAAGAAAACAAAGGAAGCAAAAGCAAAAGAATGGCTTCTGGGAGTGTGGGTAGCGATTGTTACTATGCTGATGCCTGGATGCTGCAAAGTACATTTTCTTTTGCCAGCTGCCTTTGTTAGGTTTTACCAGAATGAGTCTGGGGACATGTTCTTTCCTCTTTGCTTACTGTTCCTTGTCACTGGAGTGCATTTGCTGTTACCGTAACCATCCCCTTGACAAAGACCTTCACTTAAGTAGCACAAGTTGGCTTCTGTCTCTGTCTCTTGGTACTTCCAGAACCAGCCTCACTGTATCCTCTCAGACATATCAGTACTAGAGAGGCACCATCCTTTCCTCAGGGGGCTCAGTCCCAGCTTACTGCTGAACTCCCCAAGATCCTGATTTGTTAGCATCTGCCAGATGGTAACCCCCTCCTCAAGTGTCTCTCCAACTCTGTGGGGTCTGAGCCTCTAGGTTATGATATTATCTCATTTTTCTTCAAGCCCTAGTGGGGGTAATTGCTCAATCGATTTTGTTACCTCAGTGTAACTTCCTTTTCTAAATCCCATTGTGGAAATAAACAAAAAACACCCAAATGAGGACAAACAGGCTATTTATTCAGAGCTTGCTGTAGCAAGGGAGTCAGCCACCATCACTTGCAATGTGCTGATTGAAGATTGTTGGCATGAGAAAGCTAGAGCCAGACAACAGAGAATAAGGGTGTCATGTGATTTATTTGAGCAACATTGGCTTGGGATATACTTTCCACACTGCAGGGCGGTGAGGGAGAAATACAGGAAAGCTGGCAGTTATTGGTCAAGTCCTGATCATGCTGGGCTGACTGCTACAGAAGTCGAGGCTCAGAGCTCTACTGTGGCATGTGGACAGGCCATTGTTCATTTGTACATTTGGCTCCTCACTTCCAACGCCTGCTCAGTTAATTCCCTATTTTAAATTATCTCTGTCTGTTTCAATGTCTAATATGCTTTCTGTTTTCCTGATTAGACCCTGACAGATAAAAGGAGTGCCAAATACTCAAATTTCAAAAGTTCCCATTGTGTATGTGTGTGTGTCTCTATTTTGCCAAATCCGTAGTAAGTCTGATACACACACAAATGGTTTGTATGAATAATGTTTGGGGGAAAAAAGGAAATGAACACATCTGGAAGAGTGCAGGGCAGAAAAAACGGCAGCAGGAGGTAATGTATTAGCGACAGCAATCTTCAGCAGAGATAGGAAGGTGACCTTGGAAGGCAGCCAGAGAAGCAAGTTCCAAAGGCATTTCCACACCCATATTCTATATTAGGAACTGTATGAAGGTGCCTAAAACACATTTTGGTTTGGTTAGCCAGTTCCCAAATTGATAAATCAATTTTATGAAAGTATTTTGGTAACACTTTGTGATTCATTCCACTTGTCAATTCAAGTTACCTTTTTCTGAATTCCTGTCTGGGCTAGGTGTTGTGGGATAGTTTTAAAATGGAAATTACCCACCTTTGTCCTCAAAGTGTTTAGAGGCTTTCTGGGATCAGATTAAATTGAGAGAAGGAACTTAAAGTGACAGAAGAAAACAATAAATATATAATTTAAGGTCTGGAATAAGACTATGACTAAATGGCATTGTTTTATTTTTTAAAAAAAGAGAAGAAGATGCACAGGATTTTAGTACATTGAAAAGCCTTAGCAGAGTAGATCCAATTTTAGTCTTCACTATTCAACAAAGAAAAAACCAAGATAAAACATTCCAAAAAATTATGATTGCAAAAATTGCTTATAATTCTACCTCATTAAGAGCTCATATTCTTGCTTTATTTTTCACATACAGTTTAGTCATAATCAATACCCAATTTATTATATTATATAGATATGTAAAACATATTTTATATATGTTTATGTTTTATATATTTACATATTTTATACATTATTACCATTTTTAATAGTTGTCTAACATTTTATTGCTTGGTTGTGCCACAAATTACACAACCTTCCATTTGGGCTTTTTTAAAAAAAATTTTACTGTTTTAGATTTACCCATGAAGATACTAATTGTGCAACTAAATTTTTCCTTTTGGAATATTGTTTCTTTTGGATATAGTTTTAGAGAAGAGATCCTGGCTAAGAGTACATTTATAGCTCTTACTTCTGAGATACTGCTTTACAAAAGATTGTATTGTTAGTAAGGAACTGGTTTATCCTAGCCACATCAGCTCATGTTGTATATATATTTTTAGTCTTCCTTTCCGGGGTGCTGGAATTTGCATTTTTAACTACTAATGAGGAAAATAATCTTCCCATCTGTTTTCTTTTTGTATTTGTTGATGAGGATTTAAAATGTGCAGAGAAGAGGAAAATACAGTTTAAAAAAAACAGAAATGAACAGGGCAGGGTGGTAAAAGTGAAGATACCTGTATGATAGGAGGATAAGTAGATAGAAATGTTATTTATGATGTGTCTAAATATATATATATATATATATGCACATGGACACATGTTACATGTCTCCATATGTCTCCCTGATCAATTATTTACTGTAAACCCAGCAATACATTAAATGATACTTTAAATGTCCTCACAACAATCTGATGTTTGGTTTCACCATTTTTCTGGTAAGCAAGGAAAAGCTCATGGAAGTTAAGTCACCCAGCCACCAAGCTTCGTAGCAGTCTGGTATATATTGATAAACATTTCTAAACACTAGGGGATACTCTAAATATTTTACTTAATGTAGAGAATCTGTACTGAGACAGGCACATGTAATAGGTTATCATAAATTGGTAATAGTGGAATCTTCCTGGGGCCTGGTAGGATTTACCAAAATGAGATCCATATTGGCTGTAAGGACTATATTCATTTTCTGCTGCCAAATGGACTTGGTTTTCATTTAATTCTCTTTATAGAATTGATATTTGTTCTTGGCTAACCATCTATGATATCATTACCCTGCACACAGTGAATTATTCACCTGAATGTGCCTTACAATTAGCCTCAGCAGAGTATTTGCTCCTTTCGTCCAAACATTTTACTTTATCTATAAAGATTAAATTAATCATCTCTGCCAGCAATGAATAACTGAGAGAATTAGTTTTTAATATCTGGAGTAGAGAAGGGGAAATTGCAAGTAGAGCAATACATTTTGCTTGACCAATGTTCCATGTTTCCTTTTATAATTTGTATTCTGTATCATATGCAGCATCTTAGGCTGGGGCAAGAAGCAGCTAGGACACATTATTTGATCAATGACCGTCAGCCTTTTGGGAGGAAGACAGCTGGACAAAGATGATTTATTAAAATGCACTTTAATTTTAGTCATACTGTTTTGAAGTCCCATCATTTAATTTTTACAACAATGCTGTATGTTAGATATTACTAGTTCCCTATTTTGCAGGTGAGAAAGTAGGCACAGTGAAGTTAAGGGACTAAGCCAGAGTGTGTCCCCAGGCCGTGCAGCATCAGTATTGCCATCCTGACAGCTGTTCTGTAGCTTCTGGCTGCTAGGCTGCTTTGGGTGTGCTCCTCTTTCTGTTCCAATCCACTGCCCGCTTGTGGTATCACAGAGCAATGATACCACAGAAGAAAGCAAGCAAGAGGGCTGTCTACCCTGCAGACAGGTACTAGTTGCCTGATTATTGATAGTTATCCACATTTAACATGAGATGATCAATTTGACAACATGTTGCCTTGTTGAGACAGGTTCTCTGGCTCTTTCCACTTCTGTGTGATTGAACTTTAAAATGGAAGAGCGAAGTTCCTTACTTTGACTCCCAACTGAGTCAGAAGTTCAGAATTTCTCAGAATGTAGCCAAGTGACCACTTACATCAGAATCACCTGGGCATCATCGCTGACATGCTAAGCCAGAATCTTTGGGAGGGGTCCCAAGAATCTTCATTTAAACCCACTCTCCAGTGTTTGAGATCTACTTACTAGGAAGGTTTTTTCCACCATAGGTTTGATGGCAATGATGATGGTGATGATGATAATACATGGAGCAGTGCCTGGCACTTAGTGGTATATGCAACTTCACTAAATGCTTTACATATATTATATTGTTTAAACTCATAAAGACCCTATGAGGCGTTGCATTTATTATCCTCCCATTAGATGCAGGAACTACAGCTTCATAAAGAGGAGTCAAATCTAGGTACTCCAGTTTCAGACTTTATTATGCCTCCTCAATCTTTGCATTATATCTGTGTGTTTCGATTATGGAAAGTTTTAGGCAGCAATGTCCAAAGCAAAGATAGGTACTGCAATTTACAATGAAACAAAAAATTAAATAAAATAAAGCAGAATCTCTTATTTTGGGTAAGAGAGTATTCTTCCATTTTCCTAGGATTTACTGAATGACTAGATGAAAAGTAATTATATTGTTATTAAATTAAAAAATCCTATAGTTTATTAACAGATTTCATTAAGGACCTGGCTAAAATTTTATGAAGTATTTAAACATTAGTATGGGAGAACCAGACATATAAAACTGAATGAAAGTAAGAACTGTTCTTGAAAGTTAGAGAAATCCAGACATAAATTACTTTATGTAACCCACAGAGACTAGAAGTGGTCTTCAAAGGGTGATAATTGCTGAGTGGTCTCACTCGGAGCAGCCATGACTTTCTTTACTTTGACTATGTAAACTAGTGGAGATCATATTTCCTGGGGATCTCTACAAAGTTTCCTAATCAGAGAAAATGTTGGGCAATTTACAAATGCATTTGTTACCCCACTTAGAAGCAGCAGCAGGTGATGGAAAGCTTTCTTCTCAGTTCCCTTGCGTATTTTCTATAGTAATCATAAAATACAATGGTATTTTAGAACCATGTTTGAGAAAGAAAAGCTCAAATACTGATGGTTGTTTCACCATTCTTTTAAAAAAATCACAGTGGGAGCATCCTTATTTACTGCTTGTTGGACTCTACATATGTACAAATGTTTCTGGACAGCAACTGGTACCAGATAAGAATGTTTTTTGATCTAACACATCTATTTTTAGGAATTTGTTTTAAGGCAATGATGCTTGATATGAACAAAGATTTTCCCAAGGGACGCTTATCACGGTAGTTGTTGTAATTTCTCTAACAAATGTTGGTAATACAAAAAACACTACCTATTTTCCCAACCCAGAGGCATGGTAATAATGAACATTATGTACTTTCCTTCTACTTTTTTCTTTTTTTCACTAATCGTGGCTGTACCTAATTGTCACCAATTGTTTATTATTTTATACCTTTTTAAACTTAATATTATATCATAAGCTTTTTCTCATATAGATAAATTGTTGTACACATGAATTTTAATGTTTTTGAAATGATTTAAACAAGCACTGCACAGGCTTAGATTAGTCATTATTTTAATTGCAGTATTTTAATGATGTAACATAAGTTAAATAATCCCCTTTTTAATATTTTTCTGTTTTGCAATATAAATAATGATACAAACAATTGGATGCCTAATTTGTTAACTATAGTTATTTATAACTAGAGATAGTTTTTTTCCATTTAAAGAACTTATTTTTCTAATTATAAATATAGATATTTAAAAAGAAACAAAAGAAAATCAAATCCCATAAAACACAAATTGAGCCCTTATTCAAAGCACACTAAGTATAAGATATATTCATTATGTAAATAACCATTTGCTTTAAAAAATCTATTTTGGACTTTGTGTTGTTTCTTTTTGTCTATTAACTTTAGGTAGGGGCAGATTATCTATAATCAGCTTTAATAATTTCAATTAACATAGTCAGGCCTTAATCTGTGAGGATGACTTTTAAATTATGTATCTCAAAACCATGTTCATTATATAATGGTTATCAGGGGGTTATAATGTCATAAGTTTTCCTCTATTTCTTTTTCTTCTATTTCTATTTCTGTAATATTTCTCTATTTTTCAAATCTAAAAACATATTAAATTGCTATTATGCATGTAAAAATAAACTATCTTTTATTAAAAGTTTTATTACTAACTTAACTGTGTAAGGATATCTTTCATGTTGGACAAGAGCTACATGAGATCCACTGGTGATGCTTCAGAGTGGGAATTTTTTTTTAACCCAGGCACTGTATTATAAAAGACCTTTATTCTGGGGTAAATTGTTTAGGACTAGGTTTTTCTTTCACTGATACTTTTCACAATGTATCAGCTTTCTTTGAAAATATGAAAATTCCCTTCTTCCTTGCATGTCTGTGAAGAAGTCAAGTACATGGTACATATTTATGTTACACAAATAAATGGGAGTAAGTGCTTTGTCTCAGGATAAATGGCTAGAAAGTAACTATTCATACAAATTGATCTATCTCAGACTTTTTGAAAAATATGGACTATGTTTATTTATTAATATTTGAGATGGTACAGAAACCCTACAATTCTACTTCAAAGAAAAGCCCTTGACAGTGTAGATCTAAACATCTTATCATTAATAATGATACATTTTCATTTACTAGCAAATGCTTGTTCTTCTAGTAATACTTTCTTTTACTCTACAGTATCCATTTAATGCCTCAGGGAGTAAAGCTGCTAAGAAGAGCAAATAATAATAATAATAATAATAATAATAATAATAATAATAATAAAAAGCAAACTTACCTGTTTCAGAAACCAAAGATTTTGATTTCCAAAAGTCTAAAGATTATTTTTCTTTCTTTTTATGGTACTTACACGCTTGGAATTGAATGAATCATGATCCTTAGTTTATGAAACACAGTCATTGGTTCATGCATTGTGTTTTATTTTTGGCAATGCAAGAGCATGCATAACCTACTATCTACTTCTGCGCTCCTTGTCTGTCTCATCCTCTTGCCTTCCTCCCAGTGGTAATTGTCTCCCAAATTTGGTGTTTTTCATTCCACTGAAATCTGGCTCCTGAATACATGAGCAAGAGTTGCCCTTGGGAAAATAAGAGGGGAATTGCTGGTTCATGGCAGCTTCCTAAGATACGCATCAGAGTAGATAATGCTAAAGGGTTTGAAGTCTGGTATTAATGAGCTCTGTTTGGATATCATGTTCATCTCTTCTGGAATTGCCTGACTTTTTGTTTTTTTCCAGTTAAATGGAATCAAATTATATCTGTGTGGTCTATTTACTTATCTTTATGGCTTTGATTTCCTTCTCCAAAGCACTAATGTGGCTAGGTACATTGATTAGCCATATGTATTTTCTTTTCAGTTCATAGCTGTCTCTGCTTTTCCCTCCATTCTTCTGTTGGTATACTCGTATTTTCTATTATTGGTAAAATATATGCTGATATACAGATATAAACAGGTAAATGTTAAGATTTTTCTCTTTTTATTAGCAATATATATTATCACATATTATATGATATATATTATCATACTATATGTATATTAGTCCTTTGTGGTTATAAATATTATAAATATTTCTTCCTAGTTTAATTTTCTAGTATCTTTTGACTTCATTAAAACTAAGACACAGGGCTTATTAGCCTGTATGTTGTTTTCTAGTTAAAAAGGAAGCCATATATTTAGATTATGTTATTTGTCCCTACAACAGGGTCCTGTTCTTGTCCTTCCACAGGCAAGTCTGGCTAGAGAAGAATAAAACTCAGAGAACAGAACACCTGTACCAAACACCCCAGAGAGAACCTCAGAGGCTTGAAAACCTTAAGGAGTTCTCCTATCCTGCCATCGCATGGAAGGGTATAGTAGAGATAGCTATGTGGGCATTTGGGGTTCCCTGAAGGGAGCATGAAGGTCTTCCTGTGTGTAAAGGAAGATGCAAATGTTGCTTGCAGGCCCAACTTGAAGAAGTTGGCATAATGAAGACAAAAAAAAGAGCAATCATCATGGAAAAACAACCAGAGCCAGTCAAGTAAAAAGAAGAACAGAAAAAACAGATTGTAAAGTATTCCATAGATGAATAAAGGACAATAATAACTAAGGTTCAGATGGACCCAATCTTATGCCTTGAAAATGTATGTGGTTTGAGCTGACTAAGGAAATGCTGAATTGGTTGTGTTCTTTGAATTAACTGAACCTGACTTCTGTTACTAGGTGGAATAGGTTAAGGTAACAAAAATGATGAAGTAATCTTAGACTTTAACTCATACCAGAATCACCTGGAAGGCTTCTTCTAATCCACAGATTGCTGGCCCCACCTCCAAAGTCTCTGACTCAATTAGGTAGGTGTGAGGTCGGGGCTCCAGAATTTGCATTTCTTAAATTCCCAGATCACACCACTGCTGGTCTCAAAACCACATTCTAAGAATCACTGGAGTAATAAATGAACATCAAAATCTCAAAGGTTTAGTACAATAGAGATGTATTCCTTTTAACATCCACTCTATGTTGGGTATTTTGTGTGTGTGTGTGTGTGTGTGTTGAGGGTATGTGCTTTCTACATGGCTTCCAAGGTCACCCTGGGCATCACTGTCTAATAGTGGAAGGGGGAGAAAGGAGAACTGCACAGGTTGTTTTAGCCAGGACTGGAACAACCTTCCTTCATTCTATTGGTCAGAACTCGACACACAGCCAAAACTATTTGCAAGGGAAACTGGAACACATTGACTAGCTATATGTCTAGGAGGAATGGGAAACAGATTTGGTAAACAGCTAGTTGATCTTTACTGTAGTGCTCAAACAAAAATTGCTCTGGTTAAAGTAAAATTGAATTAGACACCTTCCTTGTCTGAATCAACACACAGCTAATAAGAATACTCATGATCTGGTTCTTGCCTATATTCATATTCTTATCACTGCTCATTCCTTTGCATTTTGTGCTTCAGTTTCTCCAACCTCATTTTGTTTTTCAAAGGGTCAGGCTCTGTGAGGAGTCCTCTTTATATCCATTTTTCTCTACCTGACTCTATTGTCTATTTCCTCACATCTTCCCTGCTGTGCCATTTGCCCAGTTAACTTTTAATCATTCTTCAGGTGTCACTTTGAAAGTCACTTACCTAGGGAAGTCTTCCTGGACTACCACCCAGACCCTAGACAATTACTTATGACTGACTTCTGGATGTACCAATTTTACCCTGTTTTTCCTGTTCTGACTTTTGTAATTATGTTACTTTCCTGTTGGACTGTAAGCTCCCAGTCAATGTCTGAGTTTATCTTGCCTACTATTTTATCAGCACGCCTTGTGGAAGGAAGGAAGGCAGGAAGGAAGGAATAAAGGAAGGAAAGAAGGCAATTATTTTTTGCAAGATTTCAAAACGCATCAGCGAGATTATTGCAGTTGTTATATATCAATTGCCCAGAGTGACTCAACTAATTATCTCAATAGTTAGATCAATACCCCTTGTGGGTAAAGTGAAGGTTCCTGTGGTCAGGATTCTCACCTGGCCCTGATTGACTAGCTCACTACACACGAGTGGGCAATACGTTGTTATTGACTCTATATAAAGAGCTCCGCCCAGTGCTCTGGGTGACACAGTGGCATGGCTGCAAGGCTGCAGGAGAATGGAGGAGAGGCTGGAGTGGTGGCAGTGCCGAGGACAGAGACTGAGACGGCTGCAGAGGCAGAAACCGGCTTGCTACATGCAGACTCTGAGTGGATGGGATTCTAGTGATTGACCTGCCACTGTGGGAATAAAGTTGGGTATAACCCTTTCGCCCCAGAACGTTCAACTGTCATTTCTTTGGTCTCATTGAATCCACAGTGAACTTGCCCGGGGCTGAGACCCACTGGCAGGACAGTCTTCCTATCTCACTACTTGATATGTGCTATGTGCACCTGTCTCTCTACAAACTGCATGCCTGGCCGAAGAGAATGCGTCTGAGGGAGGAAAATCCCTCCCGGGTCAGTGATCTATGAGTCACTATGCTCCTTTGGCATTCCTAAGCATGATTTCATTTGTCCATTATGGGAATGTATTTGTAACATCCTGATGATAATTACTGCCAAGTGCATACACAAACACATATTTGGCAGACCGCTGAAAGAGAAAGAGAATGATGAAGTCTGCTTAGAGTCTTCTAGATTCTTGTTGAATAGAGAGCATGAAGACAGGACATTTATCTACATTTTGTAAAATGAAGTTTTGAAGATAAAATTAATGGTTAATCAAGAAAATCAATCTGAAGTTAGAAGTGATTCTGAAGTTAGAAAAATGGTTTTAGTGGATTATTGCTCAGCCCAGGCTGTGACTGATAAGGCAGTAGGTACACCTATAAAAGATAACAATATAATAAGGGAGAAATGTGGGTTTCACATATAAATCAAGTATAAAAATCAAACGAATATTCATATTTTTAACTGATTGTTTATAGTTCATAATGCGTGATCAAAACTGAAAGTTTCTGTGATGACTGCCCTTGCACTGTTCACCATGTAAGAACTTATTCACTATGTAAGAATTTGTTCACCATGTAAGAACTTGTTCATAAAAGATAACAATAAAGAGAAAAGGAAAGGGAAAGAGTGCTGCAATTTTCCCTAACTTGAGTAGAGCAAAGCTTGTGTGCTGGTTGAGGCTAGAAGAGGAGGGGATCTCAGAAAATGAGGAAAAAAGAATGTCTAAAATACAGTCCCTGTATGAAGTTACCAAACTAGAAATTATTCATCTCTAGTTTGGGGCAATGCCACCTGGCTCTGCACACACCTTCTCGCAGAGGTTAACTGCATACTTATGTTTTAACAGATCCTACTTTCCGCTCTTCTCCAGGAGGGGTTCAGCACTGGCCATCTTGTGCTTTATACTGAGTCTGGTGGGAGACCTATGGCTTCTCCTTGAAGCTCTCTCTGTCCCTTTCCTCTTCATTCCTGCCTCTGGACTTTTTCACTGTTTTGAATGCCTTCCCCGGAGACTGCAGTGGGATAATCAACAGAGAGGAGACATAAGCCAGACAGTTTTGTAATGATCTGTAGCTCTTATAAAACCATTTCTCCAAGGAAGGAGATCTTAATGAATTGTTGCCATAAGGGTTTGGGACTATCTGTGATTTTTAATATTTCCAACTACCCAGATCATTTTTGCCATAAGAATTAAGACTTGCCTACAGGGTTTGAAAAATTGAGATCAGATTCCTGATGTGCTGAGTAATTAAAAGCACAGTTGATCCTTGAATTTCTAACTGTGTAACACTGATTTCTTTTATTAAATCTTCTTATATCTACTGCATATTGCTAATTTTTACATAGGAATCTTGTTACTTTTACTTTTCTGTATACATCAATGAAACTTAGAGAGTTTTTGTATGCTTGGGTCCAATCCTATTTGTATTAATCAAACTGAAGCCAACTTTTAAAAATGCCAGCAGTAGAGCTCATACATCTTGATTAGTTTTATTTCAAGTGATAGTGTTTTAAAAAAGAGAGTGTTTATTTTTAAATGGCAATTATTTTTGCATTTAAATATCACCATTTTGTAAGGGAGTGTGCAGTGATAGGTTGTTATCTCATTGTTATTCATGAAATACTACCACTGAGTCATAAAACTGGAGAATGCAGTGCCCCAAAACGGGATGAGAATGTAGTGAACAAGTAAAAGATTCAATTGTTGCTTCTTGAATGCAGTGAGGCCCCAGTGGTGCAAAGCTTTAGTTTCTGAGAGCACTGTTTTTTTTTTTTAAGGAAGTTTGATTGTAGAGGGCAAATGGGAGGTAAGAGGGAAAGTTTCCCAAGGCAAAGCATGGGAACTCACTGCGGCTGTTTCAGAGGAGGAAGCCTGAAAACGGTAAGAATCAAAGAACCACAAAGGGATCCTTAGCCTTCAGGAACATTTCGGAGCCATCAGCTTTCCGTTCAAAAGGTAGCTAAACTAAAATAATGAAAAGCATTGGAATTCCTATTGGAGCATTCTACACATTACCTCAAAAGTAAACATGTAAGTAATGTAAATAAAAATAAGCTAGCTATAAAAATATTCCCATAATAAAATTTAGACAATGGGTGGGGCCCTGTACTTGGCATCCTGCCTCATCTAAGGCATCATGCCTCTTTCGCCCACCTTGAAGATGGGCAGATCACATGACTCTCTACTTTTAGAAATCCAAGTTCCCTATTATTGCCCCTCCTGTCTTACATACTCCTCCCTTGCCGTAATCTGCATGATGACCAGCTTTAACTACTGGAAGAGAGAATTTAAATTAGGTGTGAAAAGGAAAACGGGGAAAATTTTGTGGGGAAATAATATTCCACTTTCTTGAAATGATATACTGAGTCATAAAAGGAAACATAAAATAGGTTTTATACAATTAAAGGGAAAAGAAAGTTATGTGCTGTAATTTTCAAGCAGGCAGTGCTTTTAAAATCCCCTGGAACCTTCTGTGGATACAGACTGGTGTCCTTTCTGTTTACACTTATTTTAAAAGTACCCTTACATATATTCATTTCTGTTCTTTTTTTTTTTTTTTCCCCAGGACTCTAAAATACAGACAGTGACTCAATGTCCTATCTTGGAATACTGGACATTTCTCTGGAAGATCCTTTCTTTTATTTTGAGAGGGCATCTCTCATATTTATTGATCAAATGGTTGTTAACAACAATAAAATTCTGTATAGGGGACTCAATGCACAATCATCAATCAACCACAAGCCTAATTTTCAACAGTCTCCAATCTTCTGAAGCATAACGAACAAGTTCTTACATGGTGAACAAGTTCTTACATAGTGAATAAGTTCTTACATGGTGAACAGTGCAAGGGCAGTCATATGGAAGATCCTTTCTTAATAATTAGTCATTCTGCCCTTGCCAAGCTACTGATGGAATAAATAAGCCTGTTCTGAAAACGTTGATTTCCTAGAATTTCTGTCTCTATTGGTGCAGCCATAACTGGATATTTCGGTCACACAAGACACAGTCCAGGCAATGGCAATAGCTATCCTGCCTCTTCTGGGAATGTAGCCTGTTGTAGATATAAATGCTTTAATTTGTACATTTTCCACCAGGGTGGCACAAGGTGCAGAGTGATCATCAGCATGAGGGATTTTCCACAAGCTTCGATGTGTGTTACCAGTGCCGGTATGAAACCATGGTCTTTTAATTAAAAAGCCAAAAGTAATTTCTTGCCCCTGCCATTTGCTGCATTGTTAAAATTTTTACTGCTTTCTGTGCTTTTTTTCTAGGACAAAGACCTGTTTTGCGGGATCCTTAGAGCCCACTTCGCCCAGAGCAGACCCATCCAGTGGGGTCCAGCCTATGGACCCTCACCCAAGCCTGCACAGAAACAGTTCTACATGACCTTAAGTTACCTCTTCTTCATTGCCCTACTAAAATCTCCACCTCTGAGTAGGTTTCGTTTTAACATACAGTGTCTGTAGTAACATGCTAACATGCTACACAGGCACAGGAGAAAGTCCTGCCCCAACTCTGTTAATTTCACCAACCCCCTGCTAAGTTTGCCTAAAACCCTGCTGGATAAGTATAAACCCCCCGTATTGATTCTGTACTCATCTGAGCTTGGGAGGACAGATTTGAACCAACCTCCTGTACCCTTGTTCAGCCACTTGCCAGTTAAACTCTCTCTGCAAAAGACTGGTGCCTCCGTGACTGGTGTTCCAATGGGCAAGGGCAAACAGGCCCAATTTGGTGCAGTGATATGTAGACCCATGCTTCACCTGAGCAAAGTTGGGCCAGTTACCATGGAATGAACAATAATCAATTCCAAATTGAGAATGTAAATCCTGACCTTTTGAATAAATCTACCTAAAACTTTAATGCTATTTTAGGATATAAACTGGATATATGCATGGAAAAAAAAAATGCTTTTCTCTTTCCTTTTTTTTTCTGAGTATTTGTGTTCTATTTGTATGCTACTCCCAGGGTGGAGTGTTGGATGTTATAGTAAATACATTGTAAGGGACAATGTAGAAGAAGTTTCTATCACTGGTTATAGTCCATATGACAGGTTTTGTCATTTCTTAAAAATGAGATGAATCCCTTCCTCTTGGTATTTATTTCAGTGCATTCTCTGAAGAAGAGAAAGCAAACATGTTAACACAGACATGGGGAGACAGGGACTGCTAATTTTTTTTTTTTTTTTACAGAGGAGGAGCTTAGAAAAGAGAACTCAAGGGGAGTGATAATGCCCCATTCTTTAAGCTGGCAAACATAAGCCTAGAATAATGCACTCTTACACACACAAGAAAAGAAAATGACATGATGCAACCCACAGTGTCAATCACTTTAACAGCCTACAAAGCAAATGACACGACGCATGCACTGCTTTCCACCTAAGTTAAAGAATCGTGGGAATCTGTTCCCACCTCCACATAACAATTACTGCGGTTCTTGATCGTGTCTACAAAATGGTGACAAGGATGGCATCTTGTTCCCTGTTCTTTTCTGAATAATAAAAATAAGCAGAGAGGTGGCACTCTTTGGCAATCAAATGCCTCTGGGTAAGGGAATGTAAGGTAGGAAGAGTGACCTACTTTTCCTTCCGGGTGCACTTATATGTTTTATCTTCAAAGACAGCTTAGAGTCATTTCTGCTAAATTCATCCACAAATGCTTGACAATGGTTGTAGGCCATATGCTGATAAACACATGTAGACTGATCAAGCACACCAGCAACCAGGAAGGTCCTCGGACTGTTAAAATAACCCAGTAATCTGAAGGTGGTACATATGTTGCACATTTCCTTTTCTGTCTAATGTTTCATTCATTTATTTGCTCATTCATTCCGTCATTTTTTACCAACAGTTTATATATCTTTATAGGGACTATTATATATGAAATGAGACAAACTGATACATTTTTTTCCAATTTCCATCTTTTATTATTATGCTTCTCTCCCCTTATACTTTTGGATAAGCAGAATTAATCAACACATGGTATATGTGTTCTTTATACATTAATTTGTTTAACAAATATTAACTAAGCATAGAGTATGTACCAAACTCTGAGCTAAAAACTGCAGGAAATGCCATAAAAAAATATAGCCTGCTCCTTATCCTTGAGAAGTTTTTAGGCTACTGAGTACTAGGAAACTGACTACTTGTTTTTAATGCCCTTTTTGGGCAAGAGGAACCTGAAGAATCCTTTCTCATTGTAAAATCATGGAGCTTTCTGATTTTAATTTTCAGTAAGTGCCATCAAACAATCAATTGCATATCTCTTAAAAACATGATCTTTCCACAACAGTATAAGTTGTCTTGCTCATTTTCTTTACTTCCTCACTTCTCTGTCAGTCCTCGCTCCTGCTGTTGGATGTCTGCCTCTGTTACTAGAGAAGTCTTTTCTTATTTAAGCCATCAATGATCCCCTAGCTGGTGAACCCAATCAAAGAAACAGAAGGAAGAGTGCATGGCACATGCATTTATTCATTCCACAATTACACCCGGGGTACCCACCATCCACCAATCACAGTGCTAGGCATGTTAGGAGAATTCTAATATATTTTCTCTAGAGAGTGGTATTCTTATAAGACCATAAGTCTCTTCAAGGTAAGAACTTTGTCTTTCTTTTGCCCCTAAAATTTTAAAGTACTCTTCAGGTCTTATCTGAACCACTGTGCTGTATTTTGATAGAAGCTTCTCATCTCTCTAAGATTTTGGTGACAATGTTCTAAGTGGTTTATATGCTTCTGCGACCATGCCTTCCTAGTGTCAACATGTTTCTCTGAGAGAGAATAAAGTTGCCTTGTTTGCGGTTCTGGTCAAGTGGCTGAGACTACATCCATATTCCACTGAGATCTGTTTCTATGTGATGAGCCACAGAGGCCTAAGATCCTAAGGGATGAGCTGAGTTCAAATCCCTATTAAACGAGGATTCAAAGACTAAAGAAAGGCAAAGTGGAAATATCGTTTCCATTGGCAAGTTTTACCTGCTATTATTTTTATTATGCATGATATATATTGTATTACTATATATACTGTATATTGTATATATATTTTTATTATATATATTATATCTTTATTGTGATGTGTCTGTGTGTGTGTGTGTGTGTGTGTATATATATATATATATATATATATATATATATATATATATATATATATACATATCTCCAGTAAATTCTGAGCAATTTTGTCCGTGCACTTATTTTTTTTATTTTTTTATTTTGGTATCACTAATATACAATCACATGAGCAACATTATGGTTACTAGACTCCCCCCATCAACAAGTCCCCACCACATACCCCATTACAGTCACTGTCCATCAGCATAGTAAGATGCTATAGAATCACTAGTTGTCTTCTCTGTGTTGTACAGCCCTCCCTGTGCCCCCCACTCCCACATTAAGTCTGCTAATCGTGATGTTCCTTTTTCCCCCTTGTCCCTCCCTTCCCACCCATCCTCCCCAGTCCCTTTCCCTTTGGTAACTGTTAGTCCATTCTTGGGTTCTGTGAGTCTGCTGCTGTTTTGTTCCTTCAGTTTTTTTCTTTGTTCTTATACTCCACATAAGAGTGAAATCATTTGATACTTGTCTTTTTCCGCCTGGCTTATTTCACTGAACATAATACCCTCTAGCTCCATCCATGTTGTTGCAAATGGTAGGATTTGTTTTCTTCTTATTGCTGAGTGATATTCCATTGTGTATATGTACCACATCTTCTTTATCCATTCATTTACTGATGGACACTTAGGTTGCTTCCATTTCTTGGCTATTGTAAATAGTGCTGCGATAAACATAGGGGTGCATATGTCTTTTTCAAATTGGGCTCCTGCATTCTTAGGGTGAATTCCTAGGAGTGGAATTCCTGGGTCAAATGATATTTCTATTTTGAGTTTTTTGAGGAACCTCCATACTGCTTTCCACAATGGTTGAACTAGTTTACATTCCCACCAGCAGTGTAGGAGGGTTCCCCTTTCTCCACAACCTCGCCAACATTTGTTGTTGTTTGTCTTTTGGATAGTGGCCATCCTTACTGGTGTGTGGTGATATCTCATTGTGGTTTTAATTTGCATTTCTCTGATGATTAGCGATGTGGAGCATCTTTTCATATGCCTATTGGCCATCTGAATTTCTTCTTTGGAGAAGTGTCTGTTCATATCCTCCACCCATCTTTTAATAGGATTATTTGCTTTTTGGGTGTTGAGAACCTAGTTTTAATTAACATGATATATTGATAATTCTCAAAATATCTCCCTCATGAATTTGTTTGTCATCTTGTAGTGATCCTTTTCTTTATGGACATCTATTACCATGTTTCCACATGTATTCATTTAACAAATAATAAGTACTGGGCACAACAGTGCATATTCAGAGGTAACTCTTACTCTCACATAGCTAACAGCCTGAGGGGACATCATGATTTGTATTGAAAGATCAATAGTTCCCCTAGCATGACTAGTACTGTAGCTAGTACATAGTAAGTACTCAATAAAAATCTTAATATGAATGAATATGCCATGTTCCCTCTCTTTTCTGTGCCTGTTATAGTTTCCTTTGCCCAGAATGCTCCACCCATAGTTCTGGTAAACTTCTATACCTCATTTGGTTTTTATTGATACCCTTAGGAAGATTCCAGCCAATCTGGTTGTTGTTTTCTCTGCACTCTAAATGATCCTTATGTATCTAATTCACACTTCATTTGTAGAATTTAGGCACAAACACAAGCACAATATGACTTTACATGTGATAGTTAATTGCTTGAGGACAGGAGCCATGTCTCTTTCAGGTCTCTCCATAATACCCAGCACAGGGGCTGGTTCATACTCATTGGTCAGTGAATATGAATATGTAAATGAGAAGAAATGATTAGAATAATATATCCCCTAACAAATGAGTTTGCATCCAATGATTGTCATGGTTTGGCCCCAAATTTCCTCTCATATATTTCCCATTTCTCCTTGTCTCAACTAGGATCTAGTCAACTTGTTATTCTTGGAAGTGTATTCCATCTTCCCAACTTTATGCTTTTCACATACCCTTGCCTACAAATGAATGCCTCTTCCACCCCTTCTACCACTACTAACCATGCAGACTTCAGGGCCTCTGAAATGCAAACTTCCTTCCCTACCCTGACCTCTTTTCAGATTCCTAACTCACCAAACATCCCCTCATTCTTAGAATATTTCCCATCTCCCATCTGAAATTACTTTATCTTCCCTTGAAGTGCTGTCACACTTTTCTTATAAGGTCATTTATGAATTCTCTCTTCTATTAGAGTTTAAGTTCATATCACATCTGCCATAGTAGATTCCAAGCACTCCCAAAGGAGGAGCTGTGCTTTGCAAAGAGGAAACACATAATAGTAGTAGTAGAATGGTATTTGGACAAGTAGCAACTCTCTCTCTTTTTCTCTCCCCCCACCCCCCTTTTTGGGCATGTGCATTGTAGGAATGCAGGTCAAAAAAGGTGGGGAAATGGAGAAATCTTTTGATCACCTCCAGAACAAAATGTTCTCTGGCAAAATTGTCAGGTTCATAGATTGGCTGATCCAGCAGCAGCCACCAAGTCATGTCATAACAGCACTTCAGAAACTGGCGATAAAGGGAAGCTTCTGAAAAACTAGGCTGCACAGGAGAACCAAAATGGCATTGGTCCACTCATCAGCAAATTAAAAGCCAGAAGACCATGGTCTTAGGGGAAAGGATTTTCTACCTAGATGTCTATACTCTAACAAAACTATCAATGATTTGAATAGAGACATTTCCAGGTATGCAAAATCTCAAACATTATATACCACAAACCATGCATCCTTTTTCAGGAAATTACTAGAGAATGTGATTTACTTACCAAGGGAATAAGTTAGTAGGAAAAAGATATGGAACTCAGAAAACAGGAAATCCACCACAGAAGAGTGAGGGAAATAGCAAGTTGATGATAAAGAATAATAGCTATGAAGGTGGCTGGAAGAGCAGCTAGCTCAGATCAGAGCAAGAAAATAGAGAACTCTGGGAGAGATGTCTCCAAGATTTAAAGAAGGAAACTTCTGCATTTGGTAATGCAAAAATCTAATCTTGAAAGTCATTTTTCAAAGCCATTAATGGAACTGAGAAGATTTAGCCATAGGTCCAAATGAGTCCGAGCAAATGGGAAAAAATTAAAGGTTATTATCAATTACAGAAAAAGCTAAA
The DNA here is from genome assembly GCF_030020395.1 of Manis pentadactyla. NCBI lineage: Eukaryota > Metazoa > Chordata > Mammalia > Pholidota > Manidae > Manis > Manis pentadactyla. Next base: position 22,764,158 of record NC_080029.1, read on the forward strand.
CATTGTACAAAAAAATGTATATGGAAAACCAAAAGTAGCAACAATTTACTACTTTACTCAACAGAGCCCAACGTTTATGTAGATATAATCATAACAGCGCCAAACAATATTTACTCAAAAATTATAATACACTGAAAGAGTGAAGGAAAGAAAGGGGGTATATAACAGAAAGAAAGAAGTCAGTGGATAGTGTTTTAAATCAGTGAGTCTAAAGATGGCTGCATGGTGTATTTAGAATGTGAAGGTAAATACCATATAAAATAGTTAAGAGTAGAAATGACTGTCTCTGGCAAGTAGGATGAGGGTGGAGGGAAGGAAAAGTGGGAGCAGGGGCTGATGTTATTTGCTGTCAAGCTGTTATGTGTTCTATTAAGCTATGTGATATATATTGCTTTAATACAAATAAGAATCAACTATAAAAATAAATATACCCTTGGACCCAGCAAAACTATGTATATAGACATAAAAGTTTATAATATATATAAGGTGGTTCATTGTAGCATTTTTCTGTTGTCAGTGGGGAATCAATGAATTTTCATTTTGTAGAACCTTATAGTGATGTGAGTGTAATAGTTTGTATCAAATACTTGGATTGCCGCTGAAGGGTCTAGGACAGGTTGTGCTTGATCATAGGGTTTGATGGAGGTATATAAAGAACACGGGCTTTAGAGTCCATATCCTCAGTTCATATCTTCCTAGCTATATAACTAGATTGCTTAGCTTCTCTGGTTTTCTCAAACATAACATGAAAATAGTAATAAAAAAAATAAAATAGTAATACCTATGTCATAGGGCTTTTTAAGGGTAATACTCTAATCAAATTGCTGTAATAACAGTTGGCTTTGTTAATATTGCTGTTAGTACTGGTTCTTCTACCTTAGCCTATTTGGAATCTGACTTATAAATGTATTTTAAATCCTTAGGTATCAGGAAATGATCAAGGTCTGATTTCACAACTTAGTGGAAGTATAACCTTAGGCAAATCACAAAGTCGTAAACCTTTTATCAGCTTTAACATGGGGAAAGAGTGCCAATCTCAAGAACTGTTATGAGGAGTGAATGAGATAATGCATATAGTTTAGCAGAGAGCTCAATTTGCATCACTCTTTTAATTTTTTTGTTTCATCATTTGCCTATAGTGAAACAGCTTCCTTCTCTACCATATCAGTAGGGATTCAAATAACAGAGACTCGAAAGAATTTTTAAGTTGGAAGCCACCTGAGCTAAAGACTTCAACTCATGCACATTTTTGTAGTAGTTTTAACCTTTAAGCTTTAAATGTAGTTTTAACCTTTAAGCTTTAAAAGTGGAATCAACCGGAAGGCAAGAGTGTGGGAGAATAATTTTCCATCATTTCTTATGTAGACTCAAATTTTAGATTCTTCTTTTGAGTAAAACAGGTCTTCGCTGTTTGCAGTTATTTCTGAGTTACAAAATTTCTCTGCAAATTTTTTCCTGTATCACCATGTTTTCCCTCCACATTTCCCTATTCAATCTAGGCTGCCACTATCAGACAGACAGAAAACATGAGGATGCTTTTCTCGTCTGTAGAGGAAATCTGAGAAGCAGACAATAACTGCTCCAGGTCTGTCAAATAGATGCAAATGATGCTTTTTAAATTAAAGTTGAAAAAAGAAGTTGAGCACTTCTTTGCCCTCAAGTGCGTTTAATTGTTCTTTTGTTGCTTTATAGACTGCTGTGGTTCTCAGGTCCATGCACGAACATTACAGCATCACCTTTGCATGTTAGAATTGCAACTTTTCAGACTTCACCTCAGATCTCAAGACTCTGAAACTCTAGGGATGGGGCCAACCAATCTATGTTGTAAGCTTTCCAGGGGTTTTTTATACATGGTAAAAATGACAGTAACTGGAAAATATTTGGCAAGATGGCGGCGTGAGTAGAGCAGTGGAAATCTCATCCCAAAACCACATATATCTATGAAAATATAGCAAAGACAACTCTTCCTAGAATAAAGACCAGAGGACACAGGACAACATCCAGACCACATCCACACCTGCGAGAACCCAGTGCCTTGTAAAGGGGGTAAGATACAGGCTCCGGCCAGGCGGGACCCGAGCGCCCCTCCCCCCAGCTCCCAGTGGGAGAAGAGCAGGCAGAGCGGGAGGGAGACGGAGCCCAGGACTGCAGAACACCCAGCCCCAGCCATCCGCACCAGAGCGCAGACACAGTGCATGCGCAGGGGGCCCTGGATACTAGGGAAACAGGGCAGCAAGAACAGTGAGCGGGCACTGGAGGTCTGGCGCCGGAGGACATAAGAAAAGCGAGCGGCCATTTTTTTTTTTTTTGCTGTTTTGTTTTGGCGAGCGCTTCTTGGAAGCCTTAAAAGGATAGGGACCCCAATACTAGATAAACAGGGCAGCAAGACCAGTGAGCAGATGCCCGAGGCTGGCGCCGGAGAATAAAGAAAAACGAGCGACCATTTTTTATTTCTTTCTTTATTTTTTAAATTAAAAAAATTTTTTTTTTTTTTGTGGTCGTTTTGTTTTGGCGGGTGCTTTTTGGAAGTCTTAAAGGGGCAGGGCAGGACACTTAATCCAGACGTAGGGAATTGGGGGATCTCTGGGCACCCTAACCCCTGGGCTGCAGGGAGCAGGGAGGCCCCTTACGGAGATAAATAGCCTCCCAGCCGCTCCCCCTCCAACGCAACTCCACCATTTTGGAGCAGCTGCCCGAGCCAGGCCACGCCCACGGCAACAGCGGAGATTAACTCCATAGCAGCAGGCAGGAAGCAGAAGACCTGTCTGCGCGCAGCTGCGCAGCACAAGCCACTAGAGGCCGCTGTTCTCCCAGGAGAGGAGGGCCACAAACTAACAAGAAGGGAAGTTCTTCCAGCCGTCACTTGTCCCAGCTCTGCAGACTATTCCTATCACCATGAAAAGGCAAAACTACAGGCAGACAAAGATCACAGAGACAACACCAGAGAAGGAGACAGACCTAACCAGTCTTCCTGAAAAAGAATTCAAAATAAAAATCATAAACATGCTGACAGAGATGCTGAGAAATACACAAGAGATATGGGATGAAGTCTGGAGGGAGATCACAGATGCCAGAAAGGAGATCGCAGAAATGAAACAAACTCTGGAAGGGTTTATAAGCAGAATGGATAGGATGTAAGAGGCCACTGATGGAAATGAAACCAGAGAACAGGAATGCATAGAAGCTGACATAGAGAGAGATAAAAGGATCTACAGGAATGAAACAATATTAAGAGAACTGTGTGACCAATTCAAAAGAACAATATCCGTATTATAGGGGTACCAGAACAAGAAGAGAGAGGAAAAGGGATGGAAAGTATCTTGGAAGAAATAATTGCTGAAAACTTCCCCAAACTGGGGGAGGAAATAATCGAAAAGACCACGGAAATACACAGAACCCCCAACAGAAAGGATCCAAGGAGGACAACACCAAGACACATAATAATTAAAATGGCAAAGATCAAGGACAAGGAAAGAGTTTTAAAGGCAGCTAGAGAGAAAGAGGTCACCTATAAAGGAAAACCCATCAGGCTAACATCAGACTTCTCGACAGAAACCCTACAGGCCAGAAGAGAATGGCATGATATATTTAATGCAATGAAACAGAAGGGCCTTGAACCAAGGATACTGTATCCAGCACGACTATCATTTCAATATGATGGTGGGATTAAACAATTCCCAGACAAACAAAAGCTGATGGAATTCACTTCCCACAAACCACCTCTACAGAACATCTTACAGGGACTGCTCTAGATGGGAGCACTCCTAGAAAGAGCACAGAACAAAACACCCAACAAATGAAGAATGGAGGAGGAGGAATAAGAAGGGAGAGAAGAAAAGAATCTCAAGACAGTGTATATAACAGCTCAATAAGCGAGCTAAGTTAGGCAGTAAGATACTAAAGAGGCTAACCTTGAACCTTTGGTAAACACGAATTTAAAGCCTGCAATGGCAATAAGTACATATCTTTCAATAGTCACCCTAAATGTTAATGGACTGAATGCACCGATCAAAAGACACAGAGTAATAGAATGGATAAAAAAGCAAGACACATCTATATGCTGCTTACAAGAAACTCACCTCAAAGCCAAAGACATGTACAGACTAAAAGTCAAGGGATGGAAAAACATATTTCAGGCAAACAACAGCGAGAAGAAAGCAGGGGTTGCAGTACTAATATCAGACAAAATAGACTTCAAAACAAAGAAAGTAACAAGAGATAAAGAAGGACACTACATAATGATAAAGGGCTCAGTCCAACAAGAGGATATAACCATTCTAAATATACATGCACCCAACACAGGAGCACCATCGTATGTGAAACAAATATTAACAGAACTAAAGGGGTAAATAGACTGCAATGCATTCATTCTAGGAGACTTCAACACACCACTCACCCCAAAGGATAGATCCACTGGGCAGAAAATAAGTAAGGACACGGAAGCACTGAACAACACAGTAGAGCAGATGGACCTAATAGACATCTATAGAACTCTACATCCAAAAGCAACAGGATATACATTCTTCTCAAGTGCACATGGAACATTCTCCAGAATAGACCACATACTAGCCCACAAAAAGAGCCTCAGCAAAATCCAAAATATTGAAATTCTTCCAACCAACTTTTCAGACCACAAAGGTATAAAACTAGAAATAAATTCTACAAAGAAAACAAAAAGGCTCACAAACACATGGACGCTTAACAACATGCTCCTAAATAATCAATGGATCAACGAACAAATTAAAATAGAGATCAAGGAATATATAGAAACAAATGACAACAATAACACAAAGCCCCAACTTCTGTGGGATGCAGCGAAAGCAGTCTTAAGGGGAAAGTATATAGTGGTCCAGGCACACTTGAAGAAGCAAGAACAATCCCAAATGAATAGTCTAACATCACAATTATCGAAATTGGAAAAAGAAGAACAAATGAGGACTAAAGTCAGCAGAGGGAGGGACATAATAAAGATCAGAGTAGAAATAAACAAAATTGAGAAGAATAAAACAATAGCAAAAATCAATGAAACCAAGAGCTGGTTCTTTGAGAAAATAAACAAAATAGATAAGCCTCTAGCCAAACTTATTAAGAGAAAAAGAGAATCAACACAAATCAACAGAATCACAAATGAGAACGGAAAAATCATGACAGACTCCACAGAAATAAAAAGAATTATTAAAGACTACTATGAAAATCTATATGCCAACAAGCTGGAAAACCTAGAAGAAATGGACAACTTCCTAGAAAAATACAACCTTCCAAGACTGACCAAGGAAGAAACACAAAAGTTAAACAAACCAATTACGAGCAAAGAAATTGAAACGGTAATCAAAAAACTACCCAAGAACAAAACACCTGGGCCGGATGGATTTACCTCGGAATTTTATCAGACACACAGAGAAGACATAATACCCATTCTCCTTAAAGTTTTCCAAAAAATAGAAGAGGAGGGAATACTCCCAAACTCATTCTATGAAGCCAACATCACCCTAATACAAAAACCAGGCAAAGACCCCACCAAAAAAGAAAATTACAGACCAATATCCCTGATGAATGTAGATACAAAAATACTTAATAAAATATTAGCAAACTGAATACAAAAGTATATCAAAAGGATCATACACCATGACCAAGTGGGATTCATCCCAGGGATGCAAGGATGGTACAACATTCGAAAGTCCATCAACATCATCCACCACATCAACAAAAAGAAAGACAAAAACCACATGATCATCTCCATAGATGCTGAAAAAGCATTTGACAAAATTCAGCATCCATTCATGATAAAAACTCTCAGCAAAATGGGAATAGAGGGCAAGTACCTCAACATAATAAAGGCCATATATCATAAACCCACAGCCAACATTCTATTGAACAGCGAGAAGCTGAAAGCTTTTCCTCTGAGATCGGAAACTAGACAGGGATGCCCACTCTCCCCACTGCTATTTAACATAGTACTGGAGGTCCTAGCCACGGCAATCAGACAAAACAAAGAAATGCAAGGAATCCAGATTGGTAAAGAAGAAGTTAAACTGTCACTATTTGCAGATGACATGATACTGTACATAAAAACCCTAAAGACTCCACCCCAAAACTACTAGAACTGATATCGGAATACAGCAAAGTTGCAGGACACAAAATCAACACACAGAAATCTGTGGCTTTCCTATATACTAATAATGAACCAATAGAAAGAGAAATCAGGAAAACAACTCCATTCACAATTGCATCAAAAAAAATAAAATACCTAGGAATAAACCTAACCAAAGAAGTGAAAGACTTATATTCTGAAAACTACAAGTCACTCTTAAAAGAAATTAAAGGGGACACTAACAGATGGAAACACATCCCATGCTCGTGGCTAGGAAGAATTAATATCGTCAAAATGGCCATCCTGCCCAAAGCAATATACAGATTTGATGCAATCCCTATGAAACTGCCAGCAACATTCTTCAATGAACTGGAACAAATAATTCAAAAATTCATATGGAACCACCAAAGACCCCGAATAGCCAAAGCAATCCTGAGAAAGAAGAATAAAGTAGGGGGGATCTCACTACCCAGTTTCAAGCTCTACTATAAAGCCATAGTAATCAAGACAATTTGGTACTGGCACAAGAACAGAGCCACAGACCAGTGAAACAGATTAGAGACTCCAGACATTATCCCAAACATATGGTCAATTAATATTTGATAAAGGAACCATGGACATATAATGGCAAAATGACAGTCTCTTCAACAGATGGTGCTGGCAAAACTGGACAACTACATGTAGGAGAATGAAACTGGACCATTGTCTAACCCCATATACAAAAGTAAATTCAAAATGGATCAAAGACCTGAATGTAAGCCATGAAACCATTAAACTCGTGGACAAAAACATAGGCAAAAACCTCTTAGACATAAACATGAGCGACTTCTTCTTAAACATATCTCCCCAGGCAAGGAAAACAACAGCAAAAATGAACAAGTGGGACTATATTAGCTGAAAAGCTTCTGTACAGCAAAAGACACCATCAATAGAACAAAAAGGAACCCTACAGTAAGGGAGAATATATTTGTATATGACAGATCCGATAAAGGCTTGACGTCCAAAATATATAAAGAGCTCACACGCCTCAACAAAGAAAAATCAAATAATCCAATTAAAAAATGGGCAGAGGAACTGAACAGACAGTTCTCCAAAAAAGAAATACAGATGGCCAACAGACACATGAAAAGATGCTCCACATCACTAATTATCAGAGAAATGCAAATTAAAACTACAATGAGGTATCACCTCACACCAGTAAGGATGGCTGCCATCCAAAAGACAAACAACAACAAATGTTGGTGAGGCTGTGGAGAAAGGGGAACCCTCCTACACTGCTGGTGGGAATGTAAACTAGTTCAACCATTGTGGAAAGCAGTATGGAGGTTCATCAAAATGCTCAAAACAGACTTACCATTTGACCCAGGAATTCCACTCCTAGGAATTTACCCTAAGAATGCAGCAATCAAGTTTGAGAAAGACCAAGCACCCCTATGTTTATCGCAGCACTATTTACAATAGCCAAGAATTGGAAACAACCTAAATGTCCATCGGTAGATGAATGGATAAAGAAGATGTGGTACATATACACAATGGAATACTACTCAGCCATAAGAAGAGGGCAAATCCTACCATTTGCAGCAACATGGATGGAGCTGGAGGGTATTATGCTCAGTGAAATAAGCCAAGCAGAGAAAGACAAGTACCAAATGATTTCACTCATCTTTGGAGTATAAGAACAAAGGAAAAACTGAAGGAACAAAACAGCAGTGGAATCACAGAACCCAAGAATGGACTAACAGGTACCAAAGGGAAAGGGACTGGGGAGGATGGGTGGGTAGGGAGGGATAAGTGGGGGGAGGAATAAGGGGGTTATTAAGATCAGCATGCATAGGGGGGTTGGGAGAAAGGGGAGGGCTGTTGAACACAGAGAAGACAAGTAGTGATTCTACAACATTTAGCTATGCTGATGGACAGTGACTGTAAAGGGGTTTATAGCGGGGACCTGGTATAGGGGAGAGCCTAGTAAACATAATATTCTTCATGTAAGTGTAGATTAAAGATAAAAAAAAAAAAAGAAAAGGGGGATTACTCCATGATAGGATAAAACTAACTGTAAATCAACAATTAATGCATGCTTTAAATATCTTTAACTTTGATCACTTAAAGTGTGTCAGATGATCAGCTACGGATGTACACTTTTCTGATAATATTCTTTTCTCTTAAAAAACAAACAAACAAACAGTAGTTCCTGTGTGGTGACCTCCAATGAGTTCTACACAATGGTATAAAGGGCAGATCAAAGTGTGGGCAAAGGGTCTGTTTGTATTTATACAGAGGATCAAAGCCTAATTGGGCTACCCAGAAAATGAACTAAGATACGATATGAAGAAGAACTTCCAACATCAGCACTCTCTGGAAGAGTCATACCAGAAGATGATCATCAAAAAACCTCAACAAAGATCCAGGCGATGCTGCAGTTGTAGCTGCATTCATCCCACTGGTTCCTGTACTTGCCATGGGAATGAAGGAGATATCTAAGCTGGCCTGTGCATACAGTAAAACAACAAATTTGACTGGATCTACACTGTTGGAACTCAACCAAGAATTAGGAGAAGTGCAAGTTGTAGCACTCCAAAATCTTACAACTACAGACTATCTACGGTTAAAAGAACACATGGGATGTGAACAATTCCCAGGAATGGGCTGTTTTAATTTGTCTGATTTCTCAGACTATTCAAGTACAGTTGGACAATATCCATCATATTATAGACAAATTTTCACAAATGCCTAGGATGCCTAACTGGTTTTCTTGGCCTCACTGGAGATGGCTGGTAATTATAGATCTGCTTTGGTTATGTAACTGTATTCCTATTATGTTAATGTGTGTGTGTAATTTAATTAGTAGTTTAAAACCTATACATGCTTAAATTACTCTACAAGAAGATATGTCAAAGAAATAATCAATCTCCTCATGTTTTCTTCCATCTGCTACCTCTATAGCTCTTCTTCTTCCTTCCTAATTACAACCCTTAAATAGAATTCGTGCCTCATATCAAATTTCCCGAGTATCATAACTCCTCCAAGTGGTAAAGATACCTCAAGACAAATGCTGGGCATAGAAGCCACAGGGCATAAATCTGCAAAGAAGTAAAAAGCTAACCTTTTCAAACAATAAGGCTTCTCTCTCACTTACCAACTTTACATCTCCCTGTATGGCCCCGGAAGATGACTGGTTAGCCAGAGACGGGTAAGATTCCTCAAGGGAGGAACAACCTAAGACAGGCACAGTCGCAGGGAGGCCATCAGGTGAGAAATTGGGGATCAACAGAGGTGAGGCTTAGAACCTCTCCCCCCCTGTTTTGAGAGATATCTTCTGCATCCGTGGATGTTTTATTGCCCTTGTCTAGCTTGGATTAACACATAGTCTACAGGCACACACCTGATCATCTACATTTGCTCTCTTACAACACGAAACTAAGTTTTCTACCTTTATCTTACATCTACCTACCACTTCAGCATTTTATTAAAAATAATAATAATAATAGTAATAATAAAGGGAGAAATGTGGGATCCACATGTAAATCAAGTATAAAAATCAAACAAATATTCATATTTGACCTGATTGTTTATAGTTCATAATGCGTGATCAAAACTGAAAGTTTCTGTGATAACTGCCCTTGCACTGTTCACCATGTAAGAACTTATTCACTATGTAAGAATTTGTTCACCATGTAAGAACTTTTTCATTATACTTTAGAAGATTGGAGACTGTTGAGAATTAGGCTTAGGGTTGATTAATGATTGTGCTTTGAGTCCCCTATACAGAATTTTATTGTTGTTAACAACCATTTGATCAATAAATATTTGATATGCCCTCTCAAAAAAAAAAAATGACAGTAGCTGGTCTAGATTTTTCTAAGCAGGAAAGAAACTGGAAAATGTACCAGAAAAACAATGGAAAACAATAGGAATGTATCTGCATACTCCATGAGTAGCAGGTGAGCTATATTTAATTGTATTTTCCATAACAGTTCACTGGATATCATTCCCATGCCAAGCACTGTGATAGTAACTATTTAAGAATGAGTTTATCAGAGCATATCAAACATTTGCCCAGCCCACCACAATTTTCATAAAATCATTCTACACAGCTTAATGGACTCAATGATTGGCTTTCTTATAAATGTGATACATTATCCAGCCCTCCAGGGTTATTGCCTGAGCTTTAGCTTTCTTATTTAAGTGATCATATTTTCTGATGTCTCATGTCTGTTTCTTGAGAGCTGATATATTATGTGTAAACTCATCTGCTTTATTAAATTCTACCCATATTTTACCTAGAAATTCATCTACCTAAGTTTTACATATAATTTGACTACAGAATAGATAATCTCCCTTTTTATCCAAGTAAAGCATATATCTGGCAGCAAATTATCTTTGTTCCTAAATAGCTCTAAATTGTAGATGATTATAGCCAGGGTGTTTGTGATCCTTCACAACAAATTACTCCAAATGTGCACCTTTCTCTTCAGTCAGCAGAGACATTCCCAGGAAATATAGTTTCTACTGTTCTGAGTTGCTAGTCAGGGATTCAGTGTTCCCAAGACATCAGAGCTACTTATATGCCACTTCTGCTCCCTGGTCCCCATAAAGTCGGAATCCTTCTATGGTCTCAATTTTAATAAAGGATAAAAATCTAAGTAGATTAATCTTAAAACAGACAAACAAAATAATAGAATATATGGGCTATGGAGGAGGGAAGAAAGGAGGCAGAAGAGAAAGTGAGAGGCAAAGACATAAGCATAATTGGCATTTTAATGGGAATGAGTAAACAGTCTGCACTATAATAAATCTCCTAGGCATTTGATCCCAATAAACCATCTTAATCCTTAGGGCTATTCTGGCAGCAAGAGATAACTGCTCTGAAACCAAAATATATTTAGCATAAAACTCACATTCTGATGTGTACTGTGTATCTGCTTTAAAAAAATAAATTGAAAATCCAAAGTTCTTTGAGGTATTATAAGGGGAAATAGCCTCTTAGGGCTCCTTCTGTGTGTCATCCAGCAACTGCCTGCTAAAGCCCACACTTGAATGACTACTGGCCAAGAAACTGGAGGTCTTGTTAACTAAGGCCCTTAAAATCTGCTCTTTCATCTTGGCATTGTTTGACTGGCTTGGTCTGTAGACATTTTCCCTTGTTTGTGTACATGAAGGGGACTTTGGTGATGTTGGCTTTCTGGGACCTCTCCTTCAAAGCTTAACAAAGTTGACTTAAATAACAGTCCTATCTCAACTGATGTGTGTGATGGAAGTACCAAAGTCACGTGTACAGCTAACCTGTAAAACCCTTGAATTGAAAAATAAAATGATTACTGTTTTCAGTGTTAAATATGATTGAAGAGTAGTACAACTTTCTTTTTTCTTTTTCACAGCCCATTAACTTATCTGTACCTGGTGTTCTTAATTTCACACTCCTGTCAGATACTGCTACATAAATAACATCCACTTGTCTGGTTATAAAAGCTATTGCCTGGAGTGATAGCAGCAAGATGGTGAAATAGGTGGTTCTCAACTTCAGTCCTCCTCACAGAAAGAGCAACTATCTATAGATAAGACACCTTTGTGAAGATCTCAGAACCCAGGGGTAAGGCTGAAGCACCTACCTGACCACAAAAACTGAGAAAAACCAAATTAAAAGGGTAAAAAGCATGGTTTCACTTTGACTGCTTCATTCCTCCCCCAAGCCAGTGCAGCACCTGTTAAGGGAGATTCCCTGGGTCTATACTTTCTCCAGTGGGAAAAGGAGAGTCCAAGGTGGACATTCAGTGCCTCCAGTATTCTGGGATGCTTTCAGAGAGGCCCACTTAGGGACTTCCTCACATGGATCACTGCGGGAATCAGTGGCAGGAGAATGAGAAGGTGGTAGGTCCCACAGGAACAATATACACATTATTGGAGTCCTGGAAGGAGCAGAGAGCAAAGAGGAGGGGGACAAAGATTATTTAAAGAAATAATGGCTGAGAACTTGTCAACTGTTGAGAATAGATTTGGGTGCTCAAGTTCATGAAGCTCATACGTCCGCCAAAAGTTTCAATTCAAAAAGTTCTTCTCCAATTCATACAATAAAACTGTCTAAAATCAGACAAAGAGAGAATTAAAAGTAGCAACAGAAAAAAATTCCTTACACACAAGGGAACCCTCATAATGCTATCAGAGGATCTCTCAGCAGAAACCTTGCAGGCCAGGAGAAATTGGGATGATATATTCAAAGTGCTGGAAAAAAAAAAAGCTGTCAACCAAGAGAATACATTACCTGGCAGTGTACTTCAGAAATGGAGAGAAAAAGACTTTTCCAAACAAACAAAAGTTGAGGGAGTTTATCACAGCTAGGCCTACTTTATAATAAATACTGAAAGTTTTTCAAGCTGAAATATATTTCTAATTAGTGAAAGGAAAACATACAAAAATATGAAACACTGGTAAAGATAAGTACATAAACAAAATGAGAATACTCCAGTACTGTAACATGGTGATGTGTTAATCACTTAACTGTAGAATAAAGGTTAAAAGACAAAGGTATTAAAAATAACTATAGATAAAATAATTTATTAATGATACATACTATAAAAAGATATAAATTGTGACATCAGCCACATGAAATGGAAGGATTAAAAGAGTAGAGTTTTTCTATAGGACTAAAGTTCAGTTGTTATCAGCTTAACTGTTATAGCTATAAGATGTATGTAAGCCACATGGTAACCACAAAACAAAAAACTACAGTTGACACAAAAAAGGTAAACAGAACTGAATCAAAGCATACCACTATGGAAAACCATCAGTTCAAAAAGGAAGAACACAAGAGAAAAGTAAGAGTATAAGAGAACTACAAAAGAGCCAGAAAAAAAAATTAGTAAGATGGCATTAGTAAACCTTTACCTATCAACAATTACTTTAAATGTAAATGGATTAAATTCTCCAATCAAAAAGCATACAGCAGCAGAATGGATTAAGAAACAGGACTTAAATTACATGCTGCCTATAAGAGATTCACTTCAGCTTTAAGGACATGCATAGGCTCAAGTGAAGGGGTGAAAAAGTTATTCCATGTAAATTAAAACCAAAAAAGAAAGGCATGACTATATTTAAATCAGAAGAAAAATGCACTTTTAATCAAAACCGATAACAAGAGACAAAGGAGGTCATTATATAAAAATAAAGTGATCAATTCATCAAGAAGATATAACAATTGTAAATATATATGCATTCAACATTAAGGGACCTGAATACATTAAACAAATGCTGATAGATCTGAAGGGAAAAATATATACAAATATGATAATAACAGAGGACTTCAATGTCACACTTTCAACAACAGATAGATCATCCAGGCAGAAAATCAATGAGGAAGCATAGAACATGAACTATACTTTAGACCAAATGGACCTAACAGACATATGCAAAACATTTCATCCAACAGTAGCAAAATACCCATTCTTTTCTAGCACACATGGAATATTCTCCAGAATAAATCATATTTAGGTCATAAAACAAGTCTTAGGAAATTTTAAACGATTGATATTATATTTTTCAACCACAGTGGTATGAAACTAGAAATCAATAACAGGAGGAGAACTGAATATTCACAAATATGTGTAAATTAAACAACACACTACTGAACATACAATGGATCAAAGAAGAGATGAAAAGGGAAATCCAAAACTATCTTGAAACAAATTAAAATATAAACACAACATACCATAACTTGTGGGATGCAGCAAAAACAGTTCTAAGAAAGAAGCTTATATTGATAAAGGACTATATTAAGTCATAAGAAAGATCTCAATCAAAAAGCAACCTAATTTTATATACCCCAAGGAATTAGAAAATCAACAAACTGAGTCCAAAGTTAGTAGAGAAAGGACATAACAAAGATTAGAGCAGAAATAAATGAAATAGAGAACAGAAAAACAATAGAAAAGAGCAACAAAAATAATAAGATATTTGAAAATATAATCAAAATTGACATATCTTTAGGTAGATTTTCCAAAAAAGATTCAAATAAAATTATAAATGAAAGAGGAAACATTGCAAATGATACCACAGAAATACAAAAGATCATAAACAACTACTATGAACAGTTGTATGCCAACAAATTGGACAACCTAGAAGAAATAGATAAATTCCTAGAAACATATAATGTACTTAGACTGAATCATGAAATAAAGGAAATCTGAACAGACCAAAAGCAAGTAAGGAGATAGAATCAGTAATCAAAAACTTAACAAAGTAAAACCTAGGTCCAGATGGTTCACAGGTGAATTCTACCAAAACTTTAAAGAAGAGCTAATATCAGTCCTTCTCAAACTCTTTCAAAAAACAGAATGGGAGAGAATACTCCCAAACTCATTTTACAAGGCTAGACAAAAACATTGAAGAAAAGAAAACTATAGCCAATAATCCTGATAAGCAAAGATGCAAAGATTCTCAACAAAATACTAGCAAACTGCCTTTAACAGCACATGAAAAGGATCATATACAATGATCAAATGGGATTTGACTGTGGGATGCAAGGATAGTTCAACATTAAAAATCAAGCAGTGTGATACACCACATTAATGGAAAGAGACAAAAATAATATAATCTCCACAGATGCATAAAAAGCATTTCACATAACATCCTTTCATGTTAAGAAGTCTCAACAAAGTAGGCATAGAAAGAAGATACCTCAACATAACAATGGCCATATATGACAAGCCCATAGTTAATGTCATACTAATAGTGAAAGGTTCAAAGCTTTTCCTATAAGATCAGAAGTCAGACAAAAGTACCCATTCTCACCACTCATATTCAGCAGAGTACTGGTAGTCCTAGCCAGAGCAATTATTCAAGAAAAATAAATAAATAAAAGTCATCTAAGTCAGGAAGGAAGAAGTAAAATTGTCTCTGCAGAGAACATGATCTTATATGTAGAAAACTTTAAAGATTCCACCAAAAATCTGTTAGAAATAATAAAGGAATTGAATAATGTGTCAGGATTCAAAATCAATATCAAAAAAATAAGTTTCATTACTATACATTAACAATAAACTATCTGTAAAGAAAGAAAAGAATCCCATTTACAATAGCATCAAAAAGAATAATATATTTAGGAATAAATTTAACCAAAGAGATTAAAGACTTGTATATCAAAAGCCATAAGAAACTGATGAAGGAAATTAAAAACACAAATAAATGGAAAAATATCCCATGTTCCTGTACTGGAAGAATTTGATATTGTTAAAATGTCCATACTACTCAAAACCATCTATAGGTTCAGCACAATCCCTATCAAAATTCCAATGGCATTTTTCACAAAAATAGAAAAAACAATCCTAAAATTCATATGAAACCACAAAAGATACTGAAGCTAAGCAATCTTGAGAAAGAACAAAGCTGGAGGCATTACATTTTCTGATTTCAAACTATATTACAAAGATATATTAATCAAAACAGTACAGTGCTGATGAAAAAGTAGACAAATAGACCAATAGAACAGAATACAAAGCCCAGAAAGAAATCTACACATATATGTTCAACTACTGTTTGACAAGGGAACCAAGAATGTTAAATGGGGAAAGGATATTCTCTTCAATAAATGGTGTTGAGAAAGCTGGATATTCACATGCAAAGGAATGAGATTGGATGCCTACCTTACACTACTTAAAAAAATTAACTTGAAATGGATTAAAAATTGAAATGTAAGACCTGCAGCTATAAAATACCTAGAAGAAAACATAGGGGAAAATCTCCTTGACATTTGTCTTGGCAATACTTTTTTGACTGTAACACCAAAAACACAAGCAACAAGAGCAAAAATCATGAAGTGGAACTACATCAAACTAAAAACTTCCACACAGAAAAAGATACAATCAACAAAATGAAAAGTCAACCCACAAAATGGGAGAACATATTTGCAAACTATATATCTGATAAGGGGTTAATATCTAAAATCTATAAGGAACACTTACAACTCAATAGCAAGAAAACAAATAATCCTATTAAAAAATGGTCAAAGAAAGTGAATGGACATTTTCCCAAAGAAGACATACAAATAGCCAACAAATACATGACAAGGTGCTCAACATCATGAATCATCAGGGAAATGAAATTTAAAGTCTCAGGAGCAAGGGATGGAGAGAGGAGAGACACTTCATTATTTTAGATGCTTTAATTTTGGATCTATCCTCTGATATCACCTTGCACCTGGTAGAATGACCAATATCAAAAAAGACAAGAGATAACAAGTGTTGGTGAGAACACGGAGAAAAGGGAACCCATATGTGGCTGCTGATGAGAATTAAATTGGTCTGGCCCTTATGGAAACAGTATGAAAGTTCCTCAAAAAATTTAAAATAGAACTACCATATGATCCAATAATCCTGCTTCTGGGTATACATACAAAGAAAATGAAATCACTATCTTGAAGAGATAATGTGCACCTCCAGGTTCATTGCAGCTTTATTCATAATAGCAAAGCCATGGAAACAACATGAATGTCCTTTGACAGATATATGGATGAAGAAAATGTGGTACATATATATATATATATATACACACACACACCATAAATAAGCCATAAAAAGGAGGAAAACCTGCTATTTGTGACAACATGCATGAACCTTGAAGACATTATGCTAAGTGAAATAAATCGGACAGAAAAAGACAAATGTATGATCTCACTTATATGTGGAATCTAAAACCTTCAAATGCATAAAAACAGAGAGAAGATTGGTTTTTTCCAGGGGTGAGAATGTAGCAGAAATAAGAAGATACTTGTCTAAAGGGAGGAATTCACAGTTATATTATGAACACATTCTAGGGTTCTAATGTATAGCCTGGTGACTATAGTTAACAATATTGTATACTTGAAAGTTGCTAAGAAAGAAAACTTAAATGTTCTCACCAAAACCTATTTTTAAGGTAATTAATTAGGGTGATGGATGTGTTAACCTCATTCTGGTAATTATTTCCCAATATATGCATATATGGAATCAGCACCTTGTACACCTTAAACTTACACAATGTTATATGTCAATTATATCTCCATAAAGCTGGAAAAAATAGGATTCTGCAAAACAAAGACAAAAAAGGTATTCCTCTAGTGTATATACATGTTATCAAATTGCAGCTTGTCACTGGCCAAGGGACAAAGTCAAGAAAGGCCTGTCCAGCTGCACAGACCTGTGACTTGTGTCCTTACATCATACTTTAGGGACATGATGTTAATACTACCAGTGGTTAATGAAGTTTTAAATTTAAAAGAGGAAAAGATACAGAGACCAGCACAAAAGAACAGCACAACAGCAAAAGCATTTTACAATTTAAGTGTGAGCACCTGTCTTTTTTCAAAAGAAGTGCACAGTGTGTGTTTGTAAACACAGAGCTTATTTGTCAACATCAGACACTATTTCTGGAATGGAGGGGGAGAAGGACAGAGGAGGGGACAAGGAGGGAAGGAGGGGGAGAGAGGAGACAGGACCACATTATTTTAGATGCTTTAATTCTGGACCTATCTTCTGAACAATTACAAAGCTCCTATGAGCATAAGAGCAGCTCTTCTAACTCTGCTCTTCCCCTGACCACCTTTCCTTCATCTTGTTTGGTTTATGAGGGACAACTATCCTAGTTTTCCCATTTCAAATTTGACATCAAAAAAGATCTGGTTATTCATACCCATGCACGACCATAAGCATATTTTCCTGGGTGATTTATGAACATTGAAAACTACACCATAATACTAAGAAGTTTTAGTTTTCATTTAAGCTACCTTCTATCCAGCTCTTCACCCTGCCTAATTGTCCTTTCTTGCAAAGCTAGACAACGTTTTGCTTTGTTGTGTTTTGTTTTGTTTTAATAAGAATATCTATGTGTGCTTTGCTAGATTCCCCCCAAAATAAGATAAGGCAAACTGCTAAGGACAGAGTAGAGACAGGAAAATTGTTTACTTGTTAAAGCCTACCGTTCAGCTTTTCACTGCCCCATGCAACCAGGAAGCAAAAGCCTGTGACGATTCTATTTTTCCTCATGCTTCCTTAGACTTTGTGACAGAGAAGAACATACTACCAGATAGTTTATAAATAACTTTTTCTCTTTCTCTGATTCTTTCTCTCTCTTATGATACTTTTATGATGAAAATCCTAGGTCAAAAGTTGCAGGTGTATGAGAACAAAGAAGAGAAAGTCACCATTTATTGTCATAGACAGTGTAGCAGTAATAAAAGCAGAATTTGAAACTGTGTTTAATGAACTCTCTCTTCTATGTAGACTCATGCAAATTCAGTGTAGTTACAGCTATTGTAAATACATGAATATGATCCTAGGTAAATATGCTAAGTAGATTTGTGATCACATTTCTAGAGGTAAAAGTGAGTATTTCTTAGCTTCCACAGGTGTAAATGAGTAGTATTCTCTCTTACCCACTTTCTTCAAGAACATAGATTCTATTACAACATGTCACATTTTATGAAAGATACAGCAGCTGTACATAATCTATAGACTTTTTATTCATTTCAAAAAGTGATCGAGTGAAACTGAATTGAAATACGTACAAGCTGAAAACATCCTTTCGGTTTTCATGCAATCTCATTAAACGGTGAAGAGACTACTTGGCAGTTAATCTCCTCTTTCATGTTGTCATTGAATAAAGAATCATTCCATTAACTGTCCATCAGAAAGAGCATAAGGTTAGTTACTCTGAAACACACTGAATAAGACTCAGGTCCAGAGACCCAACAATAACTATTTTTTTAATGCTCTTTTTTGTTTGGTTTGGTTTTTTAAACATTGTGTGATATTAAAAGATCTTTTTCATAGGGAGTTCATGGGGAGGTGGGCATCAATAAAACAAGACCAGCAAAATATTAATAATTCTTGAAATTAGATGATAGATAAATGGGGGTTTGTTATACAATTCTCTTTTGAGAATATTTGAAAATTTTAAAATAAAATGTCAAATTAAAAACAAAACTGAAATAATGCATATCAGTAAGGGAATACAAGGTTCCCTGAAAGCTTGTTGGTTTCAGAATGTTTGACCAGTTGCCACAGGAAAGCTGAAAGCTAGACACCCAGGAGAGGAGTGAGACTCTCAGACCATGAGGCTGCCATGGCATCATCTATGCTGGAGCCTGGAAGCAGAGAACTAGTGACACTGAAGGGAAAACTTTGCCAGCGAGCAAGCAACTGAATTTTACATTTTCTTGCCAAATGAAAGAATTAGGGAAATACTCAGTGATTGCCTAGCTTCTTTATGTTTATACCCTTTTTGGTGCTGGATAGCTATGTAATTTTGACCCTAAGTCAGGTAACAAGGCCAAATTGTAAATGGCCAACATTCATTAAGGTTTATTATGTGCCAGGCATGTGCTAAGCAATTTACATGAATTTTTATTTAATCTTTCCTGACAAAACTACAGTATAGGTAATAATTTCCTTCTTTAGGTATGAAAACTGAGCCTTAGGTAGGCTAAGTCATTTACCTAAAGTTATAGCACTGGAGTACAAACCGTGGCATACTGAGTCTGGAACCCATCTACCTAAACATGAGAGAAGTCCATAGCTTTGTGGAGCTCACATTATTCATTTAATACATCTCCAAATCTGTGTCTGGGTTCCTTTTAGCTATTCCTGTTTTCTGTGGCTTCTCTTTTGCACAACTCTAAGACTGCTTCCAAATCTTGGCCCTTATTCCTGTGATCCCAGTATCTCACAATGAGGTTAGTCTCTCATTGATTTTTTGCCCTTCTGCCAAGTCTGTGCAGCCACCTCAATAAAGCAAGAGTTGCTTCTGGATTCCTTGACTCCTTTGAGCTCTTAAAATTTTCACCTTACCAATTCCCAACACCACGTACATCTGTGATGGACTGAATTGTGTCCCCTCAAATTCCTGTATTGAAACCCTGACCCTCATTGTGACTGTATTTGGAGAAAGGATCTTCATGAGGTAAAATTAAATGAGGCCATAAGGGTGGGGCCCTGATCCAATAGGACTGTGGCCTCATAAAAAGAGGAAGATTTTTCTTTCTGTCAGCACATGAACAGAAGAAAGCTCATGTGAGGAAAGAGAAGGCAGCTGTCTACAGTAAGCCAGGAAGAAAGGCCTCAACCAGAAAAGAAAATCCTGCCAGATCTTAACCTGGGACTTCAAGCCTCCAAAACCATGAGAGATAAATTTTGATTGTTTAAGCCACCAGTTTATGGTGTTTTGATATGGCAGTCTGAGCAAACAAATGCAAAACCTTATCACCCTCTTTCATAGTATCCACTCAAAATGTATAAAATGTCTTATTTCTTTAAAGACAGCATTATAAAACTGAATGAGCTCTAAATTTAGAACCACATGATTGGATTTGAAGTCATGAAATAAAAAAAGAAATGTAGCAAAAATGCAAAGTATTGCTTTTAATGACAGATAATGACAACTGATCTCCTAGTAATACTTTCATTAGCTGTATTCCTAATAGGGTAATCAACAGACTTCTGCCATGTGCTCATAGTCTTACTGTCAGGTACATGACTTTGCCTTTGATTTATCTAGAACACTGAAACTCTGACTATAGCTATCTCAACTTTAGTTACCTCCAGTGCAATATGTTAGTTTCTCATCCTATTCCCTCCTTCTTTGTTGCTGTATTAGAACTTTTCCTTGCTTTGTACAGAGTAACCTGCCTATATGGAACCTTGATCCCTTTAACCATTGTTTACCTTCTCTGAGAATGTATCAGTTACTACCTTTGTCTTCAAACAAGCTTATGTTCTTTTCACTCAACAACAAAGTAGTCCTTGACCTTGAGAATTTCTCAAGACACTTCCATCTCTCCCTTTCCTTTCCTTGATAAAATTTTAAAAACTTTACAAGCCATGTCTTCCACTAAAGCACTTATACAGTCTACGATCTATCTAAATTATAGTTTTGATCTTACTTGATCCCACTTCAGTAGTCTGAAGTGGGATCAAGTAAGATCAAAACTTATATTGAAATAAGACATTTTATACATTTTGCTTATATAGGATACAGTCCTATTGGATCAGGACCCCACCCTTATGGCCTCATTTAATTTTACCTCATGAAGATCCTTTCTCCAAATACAGTCACAATGAGGGTCAGGGTTTCAACACAGGAATTTGAGGGGACACAATTCAGTCCATCACAGATGTACGTGGTGTTGGGAATTGGTAAGGTGAAAATTTTAAGAGCTCAAAGGAGTCAAGGAATCCAGAAGCAACTCTTGCTTTATTGAGGTGGCTGCACAGACTCGGCAGAAGGGCAAAAAATCAATGAGAGACTAACCTCATTGTGAGATACTGGGATCACAGGAATAAGGGCCAAGATTTGGAAGCAGTCTTAGAGTTGTGCAAAAGAGAAGCCACAGAAAACAGGAATAGCTAAAAGGAACCCCTTTGCTTGGAAGGGCGTGCAGCCCTGATCTCTGCCTATCAATTTTCCAAAGTTTACAAACATATTACCTTCTCTATGATGCCCTCCCTTAAGTAATTTCTTCTGAACCCCAAAAAACATAGCTTGTACTTTTGGACAGCTAATTTGCATTCACTGTATTATCATTATTTGTGCATCCTTAGTAGGTTATAAATTCCTTAAGTTGATCAATGTAAGATAATCATTTAATAAATGTCCAATAAATACATTAATAATCATACTGATTTCAAACAACATCATCAAGATTGCAATCTCAGGACTTATACACTGTTTAGATATCTTTGCAGAAACATCAAGCTTCAACTTGAATATGCATGAAGAGAAGTTGGGTCTATATGGAAATATACAAGAGACGAAAAGGCTTAAAATCCCCATACCCATTTCTTCCTTCCTTGAAGTAAATGAACAATAGCCAATAGTAGATTGGCTGGTACATAAGTGTTCAGTAAATGCTGGCTGAATTATCCAAAAGAGTAAATGCTTAACATGGTTCTTGGATTGTATATTAAATAGTGATATTTAGAAAGTTTATAGAGGAAAAGCTAATAATAAAGTTTTGAAGGGATATCTAAGGTGATGATAATGAATTTGTGAGGGACAGAAGACTGTCTTTTGAGGCACAGAATAGGCTACCGTTTGGATCTTTCTTTCAATCCCCATACCGAAGGAGCCGATTGAAGTAAAGGGTTTTTACATGGGGTATGCACATTTCTGCTGGAAGATTCCAGAACTCAAGGAATCAGTAAATCAATCTGATTTCAACTGTAGGTGAATAAAAACAATTGTGATTTTAGTTGACAGAGTAAAATGATTGCTCTAGGGCTCTTCAATATGTATCCTTTCTAAACTTTTAGCAGGGATTTGGGCTTATTTTTTCTAGGATAACATAAGAGGATTAAAATGACAGTAATAGCCATCATTGTTGGAGGGCTATGGGCCAGCCTGTGTTTATAGCCAGGCACTTACATTCACATTAGCTCACACAGTCATAGAACAGTACTTAGAGGAGGGCAAAATCATTCCAGTTTCACAGATGAAAACTAGAGTCACTGCATTTTATTGAAGGTTTCACGGCTAGTAAAGGACAGAGCCAAGGTTTTTAACTAAGCTTTTTGGATTCCAAAGTCTATGGCCAATGTTAAACACATTGGAAAGAGATGGTTGTAGTCTCAACACTTGCCCGTGGAAAGACAATGAAAAATTATTTCTGTTAATGAACACTAACCAATGTATCTGAGAAAATGCCCCTTAGATCTTGATGAATCTACCACATTAACCACTATTTGGAAATTTCTCTGGTAAGTTTAACAGTACCTTAAGTCTGGACTCCCTTTACTTACCCCAACTTCTGGCCACTTGCTTAGAATATGCTGTCAAACAAATTTATGATATCAAATGTCAGTGCCACATATTTACTAGTTGCAAACAAAGTATATGCCTAGAAAAAGACTAGTTTTGTCAATTAAAGCTAGTAAACCCTAGGTTGGCAATGTTGCTTGACAACTACTAAATAAATCTTGCTTTATTTCTAATTCTGTGAGGCAGCTATTTTATAGAGAATAGCATAGGACTCAAAAGTGAAGGATATGAACCCCTATGCTGTACCCATCACAATTAAAATGCTTTATATTATTTCATTTTTACCCTAAACTACTTTGTAATGCAAGGTCATTAAAGTATCACATTTTTTAGATGAGGAAGCCAAATCTCAGACAGATTGTAAAATTTGTCCATGTGCAATGAATAGCTTGAGTTCCAACCAACTGTGTCTGGTCTCAGGGCCTAAATCATCTCTACAACATCCCACTGACCTCCATGTCAGCAAGACCTGGCTTTTCACATGATTAGAAATGTATTAAGCTTTCTGTGTCTTTGTTTCTTCACCTCTAAGATAAGCAAAGTCCTATCTACCACTCAAGGATTAAGCCAACTACCTCGATCTGAAGCATTTAACAGAGTACCTGGCACATCACAGGCATTGATAAATGATTAATTTACATAAATGATCTGTGACATGACTCAGAACAAGGAATTTTCCATAGTTTGACATCATTGAGCCTTATTTTTTTCCGTTTCTGTGATAGTTAATAGCACAACCATTCTACTAATGAAATCTGAAGGAACAGGGTTAATTTATACAATTGATCCTTGAACAGCAGGGATGCTGACCCCTTATTCATTCAAAAGCCCATGTATAACTTTTGACTCCCCCCAAAACTTAACTACTAATAGCCTACTATTGACCAAAAGGCTTACTGATAGTATAGAGTTGGTTAACATATATTTTGTATGTTATTCTTACAATAAAGAAAGCTAGAGAAAATGTTTATTCAAATTGTCACAAATATAAAAAAAAAAAATCCCAATACATTTATTGAAAAAAATCTGCATAAAAACCCATGCAGTTCAAAGCCATATTGTTTAAGAGTTGACTCTTTTTATTTTTAATTCTCTTTAAAAAACTGGTAACCAACATATGGATAGAATACAGCTGTTCAGTTAACTCTCATTACTGGATCATGGCAAAAAATACAGAATATCATGATGGATTATCCAATTGGCAAAGTAAACATGTGCTTAAGGAACCAGCATATCAAGGACACCTGAGATAAAAGAAAAGTTCTAACTATAACAAATGTTTGCAGAATTTTATAATCAGAAAAGTATGAAGATGGTTCTGGAAAACTGTTCAAAGTTTGTTGACTTGCAACAAATACTTAGAAGTTTCCACTTTTTAAAATATAATATCCAATAATCTTTTTTCCAGAACACAATGTTTCTGTCATTTTACCTGTTCAGAAAAGCTTAAGGTCTTTTCCCTCCTGGTTACTTTATCATAACAATCTAAATAATAATGCCTCAGTTGACAGACACTAATCATTTAATCCATAAATATGCCACTTTTAATAAGTTTATATAAGTAATTAGTAACTGGTTAGAATATTTTATTTCACATGAAAGTGGTCCTAGTTTAGTTGGCTTTTAATACCAAACGTTTAGAAAATAGGAATACATTATCACACAAGGTTTTGGGAAGAACATTTTATTGCTAAGCATATCCTTGAACGAAAATGCAAATATGAAATAAAAGAGAAAAGAGAAAAGAAAAAGCAGTAACTTCACAACATCATAAAATAAATTCTTTAAGAGGCTGCTCATAAAACAACAGGAATATGATAGAAGATCACATACAGAATGCACATGTTCCCATAAAATTGTCTAAATAGAAATTTACATTAAAATGAATATAACAAACATATTTTTACTCAAATAAAAAAATGTAAAGAAAGAAAGCAAGAAATCAGTTCACAAGACCTCAACACTCCAAGAACAACAATCTTTTACAGACATCGAGATATAATCAACTTCATATAGTTTGGGCCATTTAGGTTATCTAAAATCGTGCTTTGATTATCTCTTTATAATCCTGTCTTTTTTAATGACAACAAAAAAACCCCAAAACTTGTAATACATTGAAATATCAGATAAGGAGGAACACCTCTTTCCACACACGTTGGTAAAGGCTACCATTGTTTAGATTGCGTTTTTTCCCCCATCTCTTTAAGGTATTTTTTCAGTCAAATATTCATGCAACTTACAAAGACCAGCAGGAGTAGATTTCTAAATCTAAACAGCTGATTGATTTTCATCTGTACAAAAGCAACTGTATATATCTGACCCTCCAGAGAACACACTTCATTCATTTTTTTGTGTCAATATCGGTCTTGTTTTTTCTCTTACTTTTTGGACAGCTATGGCCATATAACCAGTTTATAGTTTTTCTGTACATTGTTTCCTCTTCTCAAAAAGAAAGACAATTGGAATATAAACCCAACAAACTGAAGTACACAAATAGAAAGGAAACAACAGTTCTTAAAGCAGTATGTACACAGGTGGCTAAGGAATTATACCAGCAAAATGTAGTAAAATATGTAAACAAAATCTGAGAAGATTTTTAAAATTCTCTTTGACACAGTTAACTGTGACAAAACTAAAACTCACACTTTCTTCACATTTTAAGGTTTGCTTTTTTGTTGTTTTGTTATTTTCTTTTAAAACAACATTCTCATTCCACTTCAAGACTTTAACAGTTTTCCTGTTTCAGTCATCCCATCAAACATACCATGATAAATATATCTGTATATATATTTATTTATATATATTATACTATTAAATTCCTTTTTGTGTGTGTGTCACAGCAGCTTTATTCGTGTATTACTTATTTATTCATTTTTAGAAAAGATGGGTGAAGGGAGATGTGAGCAAATGGAAGGATAGTTATCTGTAAGTGTCAGGCTATAAAATAAAACCACTGTGAAAACTGTCATGTTGGGGGCAGGGAAAGAACGATGTATTTTGCACTCTGTCATGCCATGTTTGGCTTGTGTGACCGTCTGTGGTTCCATCACAAGTTGAACTCCCCTATTGTCTGTTTTGATTCTTCAACAGAATTTTAGTATAGTCTTTTATATTAGCATGCATTTCGATCAGTCACAGACCCAGCCTACCCCCTCGTCCCCTTCCCTAAGAAGGGTTCTGTTTTAGTCTGTGGGGCTTTCTCCTTTACCACAATTTGGCTGGGCGAATGGATGGGAACAATATTGTTAAGTAAAGCCAATAGCTGATAAAACCATCCCTAACCCCATCAGTTTGGGGTATGGGTGGCAGTTCTGGAATTAGATCCTGAGGGACCAGCTTTTCAAATCGATACTATTATCCAGCACATGATTTTGCTATGTGTTCAGCAAAGCATCATATAGGAAACAGACAACAGATTCTAAAACACCACAACCTGATATGTAGAGTGAACACCATGGTAGCTTTTGAGTTCATATGGCAATAGTCTCTCTTACTTTTGTTTTCTGAGTTTTTTTTTTTTCTTTTTCTTCATATGCTCAGTCATTCTCAAAAAATAAACAAAACCCTAAAAGCCATTTTTCCCCTCAGATCTTGAAAAGTTACAAGCACACTGGCCAGGACCAGATAAGGGTGAGATTTTTGTGTTTGTTTTTAACTTTTTTCTTTTTTTTTTCTTTTTGTTTTTTACATAATTAAACCAAAAAAAAAAGAAGAAACAACATTATTACAGTCAAGCTTCACAAACATCATTACAGACTCACTTGGAGTTATGGGACAAGTAAGCCATGAAGTCTTCTACCTTGGGCGAAAGGTCCTCAAGAGAAGGAAGCTTCCAGGTCTGTGGAAGTCGGGGAGCCATCTGCTTGCTCCAGAGCACAAAGTGTGTGCTGTATGATACAGCAGGGCAGAAAGAACTTTCTGTCTCCCAGCGATGACTGAATCAAAGCAGCCATGGCTGAACCTGATAGGTACATACATCTTTGTGTGTGTCCTTTTAAAAATGGTATGCCCCGCCGCAGTCATGGTATACCCCATCTCATAGTCACAACAGTTCTGACATCTGTGAAATCTCATTTTTCAAGTATGTATATACTTCTCTATATAAAGAATTCTGTGTTTTAAATTCACGTATTATCGGCGATGTCGTGTTTACACATAATACTCTTTGTCCTTGTTTTTCTGCTTCTTGTGGCCGCCCTTGGAGCTCTGCTGCTTCTCCTTGAGGAGCGTGCCGTTGCTCTGGGCCGAGTTGCTGATGTAGTTCCGCGTCTCATCCACTTGATAGGACCCCTCGTCCCTGTTCCTGTACTTGTACATGGCGTACAGGAGGATCAAGATGCAGAGGGCGGCAGCAGCCACAATGCCGACGACCATCCCTGTTGTACTGCTCGACTCCCGGATCACCTCTGAGGCCCCCGGAACCCGTCTGACTCCTGGCTCCGTGGGGTTTGCTGTGGGCACATTACGGAACATGGGGGAAGTAATTAGTGGGCTCTTCAGTTTGGTGCTGTCTAGCTCATAGGCAGTGGTTAACGGAAGCAAGACTATATCAGGCTGGGGTTTGAGATCACGGTTATTCATTTTGCCAGCTGGCAATTTGGGCACCATCCCAGACGAGGAGGAAGCTGTGAAGCGGATCAGCTCAGGGGACAAAGATGTGGTAGTAGTCCTACTAGTTTCGGAGACTTTGTTAGGTCTAAAGTCCTTGGATTCCCACTTGGGCGCATGTGCTTTGTAGCCACCTTCGAAGATTGAAGTGGAAAGACTCTTATCTGTTACCAAGGAGAAGGTGGTGTAAAAATCTTCATCATCAGTAGGGGGCAGGTTAGAGTCAAAGGTTTCCCCTGAGCCATACCCAGATATCACCAAGCCATCATCATCACAACCATCGCTGCCTTGGTCCGACAAGCAAGGTAACCCCGCCTCAGAGGTCATGGACAGGGAATCTTTGGTGGTCTCAATAATGGTGAGGAGGGGGCGAAAGGTAGGGGGGAGTGTAATGGAAGGTGCACGAGTAGCAATAGGAGGGGTAGCTAAAGGGTCTTCTACAAGAAGAGGGATAACTAATTCACCTCCTGGGATTGAAAAGAAAAAGAAAAAAAGAATTAGCATATTTGTAGATAAACACAACTCACAGCCACACTTGGTGAGTGTGGTTCATAGGTTACTATCGGCAATTACAATAAAATGACCTGGATTCCCACATGGATACTTTCGGGCTGAAGCCTAACCATTCGAGGCTGATTTAGAGCCCATTATATGCCTCTTGCCACCAAAACCTGAAATCCTTAGACAGGGGGCTTAGATTTTAAAGATACTCTCAAGTAATTATTTAGATAGAATTCAAACAGGCTGTTTCCAGGATCTGCTGATGGGATGGTGACATTCAATTATATTGTTGCAAATACTGACTGGCTATTAAAATTATGTGTGTGTACGGGTAGACACACACTCATACATGTGATTAATTTGTGGACCATGGCATTTCTTTATTGCTCTCTTGGGTTTCTACTTTTTTGCTCCCAGGAGGGTGAGAATGACACAATCTCCATGTCACATTGAGCTCTAGGTCACAGAACATAAAATACCTCATCTTTAGTGTTTTAAGTTACTACTTTTTATTTCATATCTATCAAGGGTAATCTTTATTTACCATATATGCTAAGTCACATTGAGCTCTAGGTCACAGAACATAAAATACCTCATCTTTAGTGTTTTAAGTTAGTACTTTTTATTTCATATCTATCAAGGGTAATCTTCATTTACCATATATGCTAAGTGAGGGAATTTACAAGAGCTTAAAAATATTAATTTAACAAACCTGTTTTGACTATGCTTTTCCAGAAATTCCCCTATTAAGTGACAACTTACCTTGCATTGCTCTATAATTACGTTTATGCATTGCTTTGTGCTATATGCAATATATGCTGAGCTGAATGCTAGGCTTTAAAAATACCCAGCCCAGATAACCATGACTTACTGGAAATTCACATTTAGATTCAGAAATGTAGAGATAGCAAAGTGAGTTTTTAAAATCAGTGATTCTTAACTAGAGTGGCAAAAATATATTTGTTTCACCCCCAGACCCTAGTAATTGTACTTGTAAGCATGCAGATGAAGTTAGAAATGAAAGTTCAGAATAGTTCCCTAAATCATAGTGCCTTGCAAGTAATGGGTACCACAAATATTCATGGTGGATGTTACTTATGTAACTGCAGGGCCAAGCTTAAGTCTTCCTATGAAGACTGACAAATTAGAACTCCTGCTCAGCTTTCCACACTTTACATCTTAAGACATTTCCTGTGTCTCAAATAAAACTGTTGTATCTAAACTGTCCAGCATCCAGGTGTGCTAAGAGAAGGGCCACTCAAGAAGAAAGCTGTTGTATACCTTCAAAGCACCCAAGACGAACTCCTTGCACTCACTTCGGGAGTCTTTATTTCTTTCCTTTGTAGCCAGTAACATTGTGTTAAGCAGAGAGAAATGGAGCTGGGAGGGTGGCAGTAATGTCCATGATGTGTACATTTAGAAGGTAGGGGACTTTAGAATAGAGAATACAGCTTTGTACAGTTATCTCTGGTTTATCTGATAATTTTACCATATGTGGAAAATAAACAAGAACAGTTCTGAGAGCCTTAAAATGATATTTTGGTCTGTGCTCTGAGCCCAACTCTCTCTTCTAGTGTTCAGAGTTGGCAACTATTGAGCAAAATGATCTTTGCAGATTTGTCAAAGCTTCAGACCTATTTTACTGGACCAGCATTCCTCTTTTTTACATTGTGAACATATATAATTCATGTATCTTGCAACTTATTTAATGCATTATTTACACACTTTTGCTAGTTTTTATAAATGGGATTTGGAGCATGGTTCCCTAAAGGTAGACCAGTCTAAAAATTAACCCTGAGGTAATTATTCTCCTTATTTGTCTAGTTTGGGGGGGCCCAAGTGTTATGTTTAAGGTGATACATGGAACAAGGCTGGGATTGAGGAAGAGAAGGCCAGTTTGGTACATATAATGTGTTTAGGGTTCACTAGAGATTGCTCAGCGGTGATTTTACTTTCCTTCAGAGAACAAGACAGGAGCTTTTGCTTATCCCATCTAGAAAAAGCAGTTGGCATGCATGTTCTTTTCTGGCACAAATACTGAGTCATTGTTCCTTAGGGTGATGATAAAAATCTAGCATGTATATTAAGCAGAGAGGAAACTGGAATAAGGGACAAGGAATAACCGATTTGTTTGGGAGGCAAAGGCCTGGTTCAAATAATTTTAAGGCAAGTTGTTAAGTAGGGTGCTAGTGTCTCTTTAAGTGGGATTAAGATCACCAGCTTCATGATTACCGAGTTGCACTCTTTTGCAATTTTAGTTTACCATATGTGACAACCAACTGGAGTCTTAAATTTGCCTTCCCCGCCCCCACCCCCCCACCTTTTCAAATGTAGCTCAAACCTCCAGTGTCTTTGCTGTTAAAATCTACAAACTGCTCACTCTGTAGTTGATTCACTCCTTTTCTTTGCTATTCCCTTTCCATTCAGTCCCCTGATGTAAACATCTCTCTTGGATTACAGGAAGACAGAGAAAGGGAGGAGAGTAAAAACCATCCTTTTCGTAATGGGATGGAAATAGGGTCCTGAAGCTCACTAATTTATGAAGAGTTCTAAAAGGCTGGTAAGCTCCTAAGTGAAATAAGAGCTTATTTCAAAACTAAAATGATGGGTATGCTATTGCAGAGTTTAAATAACAGAATCTGTCAAAATTACTAATCTTAAGTTTTCCTTGCCATTTTGTTGTTAATCCTAGTAGCAGTGATAAAAGTGATAAATGAGGCCTGCTGTCAGGGAAATCTGAGTCCCATGTCCAGTGGTAATTAATCAATGAACTGGTAGGTTTCATAATCCCCCTTTCTTGCCATCTCAAGGAATTGGTGAGCATCTTTAAGACTAAAAGGAAGTTGACTGAATGTGGGAGTTGTTATTACAAATGGGAATCGTAGTGAAAATAGGTGGAAAATTTTAGATAACTGTAAATGTGGAAGGTGCTTGGGACAGGTTTGTGAGTTGGGGTGTATAGTCAATTTTAATATCAAATTCCATCTTCAATGTTTAAGATGATTACAGTGTCTGTGGAGTCCAAGGATACACATCATTTTAGATAAGGAGGTAAGGGATGTATGTCTGCCATTACTAGATCCTTAATAGGATTGACTTAGATTTGGAAGTCTATTTAAAATTTTATGTTTATTTGCTTTAATATAAAGTGTTTATCCTCAGAAATGTTGGAGCAGCTGATAATGTTTTTTTCATTGTCCAAAGACCATGGAATTGGTGGTCAACCAGATGTCTATGCTTACAGAAGTATTTGCAAAAGCAATAAGCCTGAAGTCATAAGGGGTTACAGACAGAATGATACAAAACCTGTAATCCATCAAAACTCTAATTTCCTATTTCATCCTCAATATTTCTCATTGGTTTGGAATATGAGCTATCTGTATTCCTTAAAGTTAGCATTTTAAATCTGGAATATATACCCTTTTTTGACAGGGTTGTGCTTTTTCTTTAAACTAGAGAGATCACTAGGGATATAAAAGGTCTATTTTAGCCCTGAAGGCTGCCCTGTTTCTTTTGCTTTATGAGTGTATTTATAGATACATAATTCATGTGTCTAAGCCTGATATGCAGCAAAAGGGGGCTCTCTGCCATCAAAAAAGACAGTGTATTAAAAATTTAATAGAACTCTTCTGAACTGTGAGAATGTTATAGGTGCTGGGGAATGTAACGGGTCATCTAAAAAAAACAAGAGCAGCCCAAAGTTGCAATGTGGTTCCAACCTTTGCCTCTCTGGAGACATTTGAGTCCAAGTCACAAAAATACCAATACAATGACACTGAAGAGTGAGACTCTGAGAGGGAACACCATGCTCCAATTCCTTTAATTTCTTTTACGTATGTTTAGGTTCTTTACCTCATCCTCTTATTTGCATCTTTCTAATTCTCTGTGGGGAAATCCAGAATAATGGGGAGACACCATCCTTTTCCCCACTAAATTAGTTGTTGAATGATACTCATTTAGTTACTTGGTGCCACAGAAGTGTCACTTGTAGCACCTGAATATCCTGAAGCTTGTGACTGTGAATGTTTTCCATCCACCTGCAGAAAATATACCCCTGGACAGATAGGGCAGGTACCTGGGGAGAAGATACCAGAAGACCTCAGGGGTCTCAAAGGGGTTTAACTTACATTTTAAGGAGACGAGAATCTCTAGGTAGGACATTGTTTCCCCTAGTTTGTCTGAGATGGGTTTGATTCTGAAAGACTACAGTCTATTTTGAAGCATATGCCCAGTAAGATAATACACAGACTCGTGATATTGCTAGACATTGTGCAACAAGGAATGTCAAGTGGAGCTTTTCATTTGTTTATTAACAAAAGTTTTGTTTCTGAAGTCACTCAGACTCAGCTCGCAGCTCTGTGGCTTACTAGCCATATGAGTTTGGTCAGATTTCTTAAACTCTTCATAAAGTAGAAATAATAACACAGCTTGTCTCAGACCACCAATGTGAATAATAATAAAACATGTTAATATTAATTATACTGCATGTTAAGTATTTGGCATGGAGCCTACTGCTTCTCTAAAATGCTAGGTCATAGTATCATTTCTACTAATATTTTGGGCATATAAACACTGAGCCGTTGGTCACTTTCTTCTGGCCATTTTCATATGGCCACAAGCTAAGGCAGAAGTATATTAATATAGGATCTAAAGTAGATTATCAAGACTATTTTAAATGCTGAGTTTGAGGAGTTATTTTTAATTCAAAGAACAATTTTTAAAAAATGACTAGTGTTTTATTAAATTGACCTATGGAGAGTTTCCTCAATGAAAATAAAAGCTTTCAATTCAATTAGAAAAAAAGAATACCCCATTTAGGAAGTTCTGAGTTTTAAACCTAACATATCATCTAACATGTCAAACAATATAAAATCATATAAACCGAGGTAGAGAAAGCCTATTCATTAAAGCTGCTGGGTTGGAAACATATCTATTATCCACCATTCAGTCTGACATTTCTATAACAGTTTCAGATAACACTAATATCTAAAATTAAAGCAAAAAAGTAATCTCTACTTAAAAACTGTATAACGCCTCTTACTAGTTTTTTGTTTCTTGAAGTACACAAGGGACCACTGATTCAAATACCTTTAGAGTCAAGAGATATTCTCACCCTGGAGTCACATGAAATGGCAGTACCTACCTGAAAGGTTTCTTAAGTAAAACTTTAGATGTGAAAATCATCATATTTCTTCTTGATATAATTATAGGATCCTTTTAAAGCTTACCTGATTAAATCTGTGAGAGAAATGGTAACTATTAATAGAAAGGGAAAAGGAAAAAGAGAAAGAGGGAGGGAGTCAAAGAGAACTGTGTACCTTCTGTGTATGTGTATATCTTTGACCAGTAGTTGGTCCTACATGTTGGAAGGTATTACTATCACAGGATAGATACCATTCTAAACACCTGGAATTCTTGATAACTTTCTTCTTAGTAAAATTGAATGTGTAGCCTGCAGTGATGATGATGGTATAATCCTGGATAACCAAACTCTACCATAGTCACTTGAGAGTACCTTAATTCCCCTTTGCTGAAGGAAAATAAAGGACTGATTTTCCTGCATGCTTTCTAAGGAGTTAAACTAGGATGCATTACCACACTTGAGTTAACTTATTTCCTTTTGGGGGTACAGGCCTCCCATAGGCCGTCAGCAATATAATATCCCCCTGTAGAGCCTACCATTATTTTCAAGGCTTTAAAGTTGGTTTAGGCAAAGAGGCCAGGCTTTCTTGGGATGGTAAGAACAATACCCACCCCCTTCTACCAGGGGTAGAATTGACACTAATTATTAGAAGCAAGTCAGCACAAAACATAACAGGGAGAATTAAGCAAACTGACACAAACTAAATAAAATATTCAATACTGTCTTCCAAATTATATCGTAGAAAATAAAAATCAACCTGAAGGCCAAAGCAAACCACGGGGAAGGAAAACAAATAACACCAACAAGGCATTCACCATATAAGGCCAGAAAGAAAAGTAAAAGCAAATAAAAAAATAGAGGCTGTTTTTTTTGGGAAAAAAAGGAAGAAATTATTTCTATATAGACAAAATAACAGAAATTAAAAGAAAAAAAGCATACCATATTAGTTTATAGTCAACTTACATCAACAAATTGCCCGCATGTTTTTTGGCATGAAAGAAAAATTTACAAAAGAAAGTTGTGTAAGAATGCTCTTGGACAAATAGAATTGCCACATTCTTGTAACTTGTTTTTTTGTTGTTGTTGTCATCATATCTTAAAAAACTTTTGAGCAAAATGTCTAATTTTTCAAATATAATAATTTACAACAGAGGATGATACAGGGAGGCAACAACACATACATCCACACCACAGAAACATGAAAAGAAAAAAAAAAGTCTGCACTTCAACAGATTTTACTTTGAGGGGCTTGGGAGGGCATCAATTTTTGAATTTGAAATAAGTCCAATGCAATGACTTAAAAAAAAAACCTGTTTATGCTTATAATTTGCCTTTAAAAAATGTATGGATCTCGAGGGTTTTGAATGAATTTCTGCGTTGTTATAGGTTCTCAGGTATATATTTAACTTTTTAGTTGTTCTGTCTTTTTGACAAGTTTTAGACTTTCTTTAACTTCAGGGCATGGATGACAGCACACAAATTTGGACAATGCTAAAGAAAGGAGGGTGATGGGAAGGAACGATGCAGGAAGGGGAGGGTCATATCTATGAGTGAACTACACAAGAGATGAAGATGATGGGAGTAAATGTGTAAGTGAGTCGCCATGTCCATGTAAGGGCGGCACGCAGTGATCTAGCTGCATTAGAGCTTCTGGCTGTAAGGAAGGGATGGGCAATATACAAAAACAAATGAGCCTACACATGCCCATCTACAGAAATAAAGAACAGAACTCTAACACTGACAATCTCACACACCCTAAGCTGCAACTTCTTCAACATGCAATTACTCCAAAAATCATTACAGTTTCATTAAAGATTTTCGAATAATAAAAACAGTTAAACTTTTTTCCCTAGTAAAATTGCCAGAATACACAAAATAATAATACTAATAGTAATGATCAAAAGGTTAAAAGCAAAAACAAGGAGACTAGATTTATGCATTCGAGTTGAACAACTTCATCGGCAGCCACACAGCCCCATTTAGAGTTGAGGGGGGTGGTCAGAGATCTGCACAGGTGATGGAAGGGCAAAGCTGCCTAGGGCACCCACTTGCTGGGTTGCTAATTACTTGCCTACAGAGAAAAGGCACTGTCAGAATGACATCATCCATTTTCCCTAGGCCACCCGCCTACCTGTGGTTCCCCGTGAGAACGGGCTAATTTGGAAGATGTGGATGTGGGGATTCTGCAGCTGAAGTTGTTCCACACTTAAAGAGGGAGTGGGGAAAAATTGCAGAAAACAATTCATAACTTTCTCATAATTTTGTATAAAACCAAATCTAAAGATAAAGATCTAGCAATTAAAAAGAAACACATTGATATATATATATAGATAGATAGATAGACAAAATACAAAAAGCACTTAATTCCCAAACAAGAAGGGAGAAAAGAACAAAAAAATTTTAAAGAAAAAAGTACTTGACACACTTTCAGAGATGAACAACCAGATGCACACGCTGAGAAGGCACAGACAGAGCCGTCAGGGGACACTTTATTTTGCTTTGCGTTTTCTGGTTTGTGGATTCCCCTTTTGGTGATAGCCAAAATTAAAAACAAATTTTGCATTTTCTTTAAAAGAAATTTTGCATTTTCTTAAAAATTTTTTTTTGGTTTTGCTTTAAAAAAAATAAAAAGGGCGTGCAGTCTGGATGTACGTCATCAATAGACATTGAAAGAGAAGAAAGTGGCTAAGACTGACAAGTGGTAGTCATCTATTATCCTTTAACTGTAGGGATGTTAATACATGCTTAAAGTAAGTTGCATTTAGGGAAAATAGAAAAACAGAACAGCAGGCTAGGGTTGGGGAGAGCTCATCAAGACAAAACTGATTTGGGGTTGGGAGGACGGTACTGGTTGTGGTTTCATGCTTTTCCAGTAGGGGCAAAGGGCATCCCAAGGCTTCTTGCCAATTACAAGAAAGAAAGCGTGTGCATGTATGTGGGTGTGCATGTGGGGGCGTTGAAGTAGAACCTGTAGTGGCAAAAACTGAGAGAAATATATGCATGGGTTTGTGGGTTCTGCTCCAGGAAACTTAACCCATACTGATTCTAAGCTTTAAAAGGCATATTTTGTAAGGCACAGAGTTCCGTGGGAGTGTTCTTGGGCTTTGCCAAAGTTACAGGGCATCAGGGATGACAACAGGGTGTTAATAAAATGAGCCTAATAAATGGAATGGCCAATAGATAATGTATATATTTAGTAATAGGGGCAAAACCCCTCTCTTCCTCCAAAAAGCACAGTGGCACAGTGTTAGTCTGCAAACTACAGGATAGTTAGGAAATGAGCCTGGGTTATTTGAAGTACACTGGGGAAAACTATACCAGTCTTCTAGAGACCTTCTGGGAAACAAAATATTCCATCCACTCTACAATGTGAAAAGTAGAAAAGAGAGAGGGAGAGGGCGGGGAGTGTGGGTGTGTCTGTGTGTGTGTGTGTGTATTGAAGAAAGATGTTATAGAAGGGGAAGGAGTTTTTAAAATGGTCTCAGCCTCTACTGGAAGAAATCATGAGAGTTCTATTCAGTATTATATCCCTGTGAGAACATTAATGTTCAACCAAGGACTGGGAAACCCAGGTAGGCGAACCACAAAGGCAAGGCACTGACTGGTTCCGATGACCAATTCCAATCATTACTAAGAGCTTTTTTGGGTGACTTTGACAAATAGAATAAATTGAGAGGATGAGTCACTTTTGCCCCCTATGGGACGCCCCTTTTATTATTTTATTTTGAAATAATTATAGTAATGTGTCCCCATGGGTCAGTCCGCACCAAGATTTTTAGTCTCTGGTTTAATAATGTTAACTGTTATCCTAGGAACTTCACAAAGGGCAGTTGGGAGGTTTCAGGAGGGAAAAAATCCCAATAATATAGCAAAGAAAAACCCTTGTTGCCATTTGAATAATTGGATATTTGAATAATTACACTTTTAACATTGAATTTTATTGTATCAGAAGAGCCTATAAGTGCTCATATGGCCTCACAAGGCATCAAGTGACTTCTGTAGAACAGCTAGTTTTAATAATATTCATGTGGACTGTTTTTCTGTTTCATAGGCAATTTTTAACAGTAGGAAAGGTAACTGGTCTAAATATGAGATTTAAAGAATAAGATATTTCCAGTGCATACATACTGCTGGATAATAGGAGGTGTTTTGAGGAAGATACATAAGCAATTTGGGTCTCTAAAGGTTTCTATTGAGTAATTTACCTATTTCAAAATAGCTTGCTTTAAAACTCATACGAGTAGGACAACACTGACATTCTGGAAATCACTGGTTTAAACAACTGAACATACTAAAGTTTACGTTGTCACTTTACAAATAAAATAATACATGTTTTTTTAAATCCATGGAAGCCATAGTCTCAAATGAAGCCAACACAACCTAAATATAGTGCATATATATTTTTATAATGTAAGTCAGCCATCGGTTAACATACGTAAAGCTTGTTTGGTTTCCAATACAAGATACAAAATAATATTGCTAGTAGCTCATAATCATGTCACAGCTTCGTTTCCATCTTTCATTTGCTGTCTACACCAGATTTTTATTAGCAGCAACTACATGCTGCTATACCTATGCTTCCACTGGGTGTTAAGAATACTCTAGGATTACATTTGTCAACAAATATTACAGTAACGTGACATGAAACGGCATATTTTGATGTGATCATTTTTTATTGCACTGTGTCCAAATAACCCTGTCTAAATGTAATATCAAACTTTTTAAAACATCAGATGCAATAAGATGGAAATACATTGGTCAGAATTCATCTTGGGGAGTGCACTTGTTTCAAAGAGATGTTTCTAAACTGCTTGGAGTGGTGCTTGAGAAGTACAAAGACAGTCAAGCAACTCAAGCTGCAAACCCACATCTCTGGGAGAGTGGGTCCTACTTGCTAAAGGGGATTGTGGTCAAGGTACACAGGTGAGGTCCAAGAGGAAAGCCCACATGAATTACTTAGGATAAAATTAAATATTTTAAATTTCTGAGGGAAAATAGTGGAGAGCAGAGGGAAGAGGGTGGCTTCTTGAGAGTTTGAGTATAGTACCAGGGAAAGACTTAAAAAATTACAGATAGGGCAGGCTAAGAAAGGAGTTTGGAGAGCAAACACCTACTATGGATTGTTCAGATTTCTGCATCAGACATATTAGGTAAATCTCCAGATCTGTCCCTACTAGGAACTGTACAATAACATTTCATTGATTATTATTTTATGGATCCATGGGATGAATGGAGGGATTCTTCTGGGAGAATCAAAGGCTCCGTTCTGAAACATGGTTTGGCTTAGAATGAAAATGGAGGTTCTGTGCATGGATATGAAATCCTAGGAATGTGAGGACAACCATCATCTGTGTTAGGAAACAATCCCTGCATATCCTTGACTTCTCACAAACAACATCTTCCTCAGGTGTGTGTGCTGTTCAGAGAAGGAGTGAAGAAGGTTGCTTCAGACATGGGATTTGTTTCTAAATAAAACGTTCAATATTTTCTTTTTTAAAAAAATGAAACAAAAAGTGCTGTAAGTAAAAAGTACATGTACTATCTATTCCCAAACTCAGTTTCTATTATTATTTCATATTATTATGATAGGGAAAAAACAGAATATTTCATATTCAACATAGGAGGCTGCATCTCAGACAATCTAGGTCAGCGCTACTCCAAGAGTGGTCCTAGAGCATCTGTTTCAGCATCAAACAACAACCTCAGTCCCAAACCCTAACCCACAGAGGACTACCGCTGCTTTGTTCGAACCCCCGTCCCTACCTCTCCAAGAAGGCCAAGGTCCTACAGTTGGATTAATTCATATTTCAATGGTGACCTTTTGTTATTTCAGCATGTAATTTTATAATTACTCCATTTCATTCTTCTTGTGGGTTAGAATTAAGCTCTGAAGAGGTCCTTTTTTAAGATATGTTTCTGTAAGAACATATTCATTTAGTGGCAGTGTGCCCTTGCCTTCTAACAAACCATGTGACTTGAGACAAGCCACTTGCTCCTTATCCCAACCCCTTAAACCCCCTGGAAACCTGTAACCAAACAGACGTTAGAACTGAGGGTATGACCAGGACTTGGCGGAACAAGAGGGTCAGGGTAGGATGTTAGCTCCTTGCTCCCAAAAGTGTTAATACTAGGATAAGATACACAAAACTGAAAGCTCAGGTAAGAAATTTCCAGGAATTATTCTCCTTTTCATTTTGTTTTAATGCTAATCAGGTATTAGTGTAAGTAAGCCTTTCTTCACTCAGGATATTATAAGCTCCTTGGTTCACAGGCTGAATCTGTAAGTTTATTTTGTGTGCATTTTTAGGGCTAATATATGCATATAGCTCATCATTTGTAAACTATTAGGCCCTTATAATACTACTAAAGTCCATACAATTAGTAATATAAAAATACTTATTTTATCAACATAAAAAGCCACCTGTGCAAGAGTCAGAAATGAAGTCCTTGTCTGAAATACTTTGTTCTTTTAGCTTGAATAGCCAAAATACATCCAATTTCCCTTCTGTCCTGTCCCTTCATTTCTTTATCTCTTGGCTGGCCCCAAGCATGGCCCTAGGATTCCTTAATTTTCTGGCTGACCCCATCCAGACCCTTGTTTATAAATACCTGCCACCTATATGAACTATGATTTCCAGTTCAAACCTCCCCTCAGAATTCCAGTTCCTCATATCCAGTTGCCTACTCATATTTTCACTTTGATATCTAAGAGGCATCTCAAATTCAAAAGGGCTAAAAACCAACTTTGGATTTTATTTGCTCCCTAAAGTTGCATACACCCCCCAGCCCCCAGGATTCCCCATTTCTTGGGTTTGACTCAGGTGTATGAGCCTCTAATTAGTCATTATACCCACGCCCCTACCCCAACTCACCCTCACATACGCAGTGTATTGGGGGTTCCATAGACTCTACTTTGGCAGCAAATTTCTCACACGTCTACTTTTGCCCCATGCTGCTACCCATGACCCAGCATAAAGTTACCAAAACTACTTGCT
Organism: Manis pentadactyla; assembly: GCF_030020395.1. Lineage (NCBI taxonomy): Eukaryota > Metazoa > Chordata > Mammalia > Pholidota > Manidae > Manis > Manis pentadactyla. Next base: position 22,804,275 of record NC_080029.1, read on the forward strand.
TGGCCTCTGCAGTAGCCTCCCATTTGATCTCCCCACCTCCACTCCACTTTGGTTCCCCAAAATCCATTCTCCACAATGAAGCCAAGATGATCTTTAGAAAGTGTGCAGTATGAATGCGATCAAGCTTTAAATTCTCAAAAAAATTTTCCTAAACCAAAATTCTGTACCCTGACTGCCTATAACAGTTCCCTGCGATCTTCTAGCTGCCCACCATTCTGGCCTCATCGCGCACAGCGCTTCCTACAGCAACTCTGGCCCAGGAGGTGTTGGACTCTGCCATCCTCGCCTTGCTCTCTGCCTTGCTCATTCCTTCTGGTGATTTGGGTCTCTTCTCCAGTTTTATTCCTCAGAGAGGCCTTCCATGACTTCCCTAATAAGGTAGCCACCTGCTCACTAACAGCTCATCTGCTCATGATTCTCTGCAAAGCTGACTCTTGCTTATTTATTGATGTTCAGTCTTCCTTCATTGGAATATAAGTTCCATGAAAGCAGAGACTTTGTCTTGCTCTCCACTGTACTTAGGGTGCAGGAATGACACCTCAAATAACCTGAAAACACCTTGCAGAAGACAGGTCATCACTGTCTCTTGCATCCTTCATAGCTCCAGGCATGGTGCCTTTCTCATGCGAGGCACTGAGTACTGTTTCATATATTTACTACTGAAGCATTCCATTCTTGATTGTTTTACTTTTCTCTAAATCAGATGAAATTTCCCTGAGTTCTAGTTTGCAGTTCCAATGCCAATTGGACCTTCTCATCCACAGCTGGCTTCAAATGCCTTCCATAAAAAAAAAAAAAATCATTATCTAATTCATTCTCTTTTTCATAAACTGGTGTTGGGCTGTTTATTAAAAACTCAGGCTTTCTTTTGCAGTTGTGAAAGCTAAAGAGAAACAGAATATGCAGACCTTGAGCTGCCAGATATTGTTGCTTATCTTCAGGCAAAAAGAAGGAACAGGCCAAACAAATGATCAGTGGGAGGAATGGCGATCAGGGGGGTGTATATGCAGTTGGTTATCTTTGCCTGCTGTGGCCCTGCAGCCACCGAGAGCGGAACCCGGCAGTGGTGGGATGTTTCTCCTGAACTAGTACCATGACACTTTATGACTGTGTTTATAGAATTATAAATTATTCAAGAAGGTTTATTTTGCTTCTGTTTTCCACAAAAGCTCATCTACTCTGTCATCACGAATTGTGACCATTTTCTTTGTGCTGGTGTTTCTTTGGTGGTAGCTGCTGGTCACTCCAACTGGTTGCCTCCCCTCTGCAGGGCCTTAATGTTCTCTATGTCATCCATGGAAATGGCTGAACTTGACAACACATTATAATGAAACTCTTTATATCTTGAAAACACCCTCTTTTCCCCTAAGATCTATTTTCTATTTTCACAGCAAGGAACATACAGTGCTCAGAAATCAAAACCAACAAGGCGTTTTCATACTCAATGGAAATTTGTACTGTGCAAATAAGATGAAAAGCTTGCTTAAGATTCATGAGCTTGACATCAGATGTACCATGACTACATGGCTTTGACTCTGTTGGACCTGAGCCTCAAGTAGCTGGTTTACCAGAGGGGAGAAGACTGCAGAAATGCCTGCATGCGCAAGCCACCTATGAGGAGATAATTTTTATTTTTGTAAACTGAGGTACTATAGATAAGGGAAGGTGCTATGAGAAACTCCCTACCCATTCCAAAAAACCCACCAATGCATATGAACCTCTAAATAATAAAGACACATGCTTAGGGACAAATACATACAATCAAATAGCTGACATAGTGATTTCCTTGCCAATATAAGGAAAGAGAAAGAAAATATAAATCATAATTAACACTAATAAACCAGAAGTCTACTTTTGGAAGGACATGTTCTTAAAGAATTATTGAAAATTTATTTTTTGCCAGATGTTGTGTTAAGTGCTTTAGATATTTTATTATACTTAATCATTACAATTATGTCTTATATATCAGTAAACTTGGGCTGAAGGTAGTTACTTTGTCTGAAGTTATACAACTAGGAAGTTGAATAGCTGTAACTATACCCAATCCTATATATTTTAAACCATGATGCCACACTTAACAGAACTTCTTCAAATATTTGGTTCTCAGTGAGTGTGGGAAATTACAAATTAACTAATCTTTAGGCACAAAAGCAACTTCCACAGAGACCCAAGGATCTCTACAGATTTATTTCAAACCCTTATGCTTTTAAAATCACTATTGCACAGTGAGATCTTCAGAGGGGCTATGAGGGTTTTTTCCCCACAATTTCAGGTCACCTAAGCCAGACGTACTAAATCAATCTCTATTGGGGGGAAAGGGGAAGGATGGCAGGTAGTGTCTGGATATCTGCATTTTTATAAAGTTCCCCAAAGGGCTCTTATGCAAAATCAAGTTGAACTTCTAGTCAAAGGACTTAAACTAGATCCCAGCTGTGATCTACCCTTTGTGACCTTGAATAAGCCATACCCTCTTTGGTTTATAAAATGGAGATAAACTTCACTAGATGTTGAAATAATTCAAGGTGATACTAGATACAAAAGTATTTTACAAAATATATATAAACTTACATATATACACACATAAAAATGTACTTCCAGAAATACTATGAGTAATACTGATCTTACTGCCACATCAAAAGCTACCTAACAGTTTCCAGTGCATGGATTTTAGGACCACACAATAAATGCTTTGGACATTCTACCAATTCTAAAAGTTACATGGTGGAAGCTTCAGTACTCTAATAAATGCCTACCAAAATAGTCCATGATTTGATCCCTTTGCTATTTTCCTGATTTGTTAAATATAAGTGTTCTCTGATTATCTCTGTGCCATGTCACTTTCTTTCATACAATACCATAATCTGTCACTGACTCTATGAAAAAAAAATTTTTTAAGTACCATAAACCAATTATTGGAGAAGATCATCACATTGTTCTTTTTTCACACCCTATTATTCTCTTTTACATTTTAACCCCAAACTCCACTAATCATTTTAAAGTGTGAAGAAAACATGTCTTCCTCTTTACTCTCCGAACAAGCACAGATGCTACCAGCACAGCGTTAGGCAGGCCAGAAGTCATAACAAATTCGCTTCTTACTGCATCCTCTCAGAATCACGGAGCCCACCATGTCTAGTTGAATGACACGGTGCTAGCGTGAGGGTAAGACACAAGCATGGCTGCAGATTAGTCTTGCAAAATGCAACTTGAGTTAAAGGCAGCTTTAAAAACTGAAGTACCAGTGGCCAGCTGGTCACTTTTAATATCTCCTTGGCCAGACTATGTCATCTTCTTTCAGTGTGGTCTCCCATACTATTTCTTCATGGTAATAGTAAACAGATGTTTTGTTTTAGGTGGTGTGTTACCTGATTTTCAAGATTTCACGCTACATATGATGACCATATGAGGCCTCTACTAAAAACAGGATTTGAGAAACATTAAAGGTTTACTTTTAGCAATTGTGCCACATTTAATTAAGAAAATCAGCATGATGAAATCCTTGAAACCCACTTACAATCCCTATCTTGACTCTGTTAGAATGTTTGTTCATTAATTTTATTCCTGTTTCGTAGTATTCCTCTGTAGTAATGTTTCCCCTAAAGCTATCAGCCAAAAGTTCATATCTGTTTTTTCAGATGGATGGATAGTACTGAAAGCTGAAACTTAAAACCCAGTAAATACTAAGTTGTCTTTGCAAGATCATGTGGCTTAGGGTTAGGTCTGCTTGAGCCCCTCCTATTAAAAAGAAAAGGTATTTTTTAATTAAATATTATTCAGCACAAGATATATTAGCTCTCATGTAACAACTCACTAGGAAAATCCTTGTGATCTTTGACTGCTAGGCAGATTTTATGATAGTGGCAGGCCACCTCCACTCTTTTCTACTTTAAAAGACACATGGGGATGACTGCTAAGCAAATCTAGGATTGAAATACCATTGACCCTTAAACAACATGGGTTTGAACTGTGCAAGTCCACAATAATACAGAAGTAAATATATATAATAACTGAATATATGGGAAAAATTTTTGGAGATTTGTGATAATTTGAAAAAACTCACAGGTGAACTGTATTAGCCTAGAAATAGTGAAAAAACAAAGAGAAAATTAGATATGTTGTGAATATATAAAATATATGTAGATACTAGTTTATTTTATCATTTACCACCACAAAATCAACATTAGGCTATTAGCAGTTAAGATTTGGGGGAAGACAGAAGTTATACATGGCTATTCAACTGTGCAGGGAGTCAGCACCCCTAACTCTTGTGCTGTCCGAAGGTCAGTTGTATACTATTGAGTTAAGGAACAGGGCTGGAGCAACACTATAAACACTTAGAGAAATCATTTCATCCTTGTCATACCAGCCTTCTGTTTGCTTTGGCTCAATCCATATCTTCCCTATAATGTCTTAATTCCTTGAAAATACTGTTCAGCAGGAAACAAGGGCATATACTGGTTTGGTGTATGCATCTGTCTGCTGGAAAGTTCGGGCTGCTTCACTGCACAGTTCCAGGGCATCTGGATCCTACTGTTGTCCGTTTAGACAGTGTTCCCTGCAGTCAAACAACGCAAGGCCTGCAGAGCCACATCCAACACCCACTCACATTACCTTTCTGCTGATGAGCAGCATTTGTAACTATGCTGAAAAAGCTTTATTCACTCTGGGGTTTCTTCCTTTCATCTCTGTTGAGAACAGCCAAGGTTTGGACATGACAGGAGCACACAGTGGACGACTGTCCCTGGTCACTGCTGCTTAAGATTGTGGGCAGTGTTGACTAGAAGGGTAAAGCCAGTGAAAGAGGAATTACAGGAATGTGGCTATAGCACATAATAAGCACCCACCACATAATCACTGAAAAATAAATGGGCATTTCCCAGTGTGTCCTGTGGATCTGGCTAGTGGGCACAAATGAAGACAGAAAGATACTGCAAAGAGCTGAAGTGTTGGAAAATGTCTATACATTTCAGCCTTCATATTTGAAGAGATCTGATTAAGTTCTTGCAACTTATTTCTTTAGAGGGAACAATCTAAAAGCAAGGACTTAACTCTGTGGAAGTCTGGAGAATAACTCTGTGATACTTTTGTAGAAAGTAACATTAAAGAACTATCCATGGTGAAAAGAATAGCTTTGTAGAGCAATGGCCATTCACTGTTTGTGGCCCCCAAATAAAGCCAAAATAAAAATAAAGCCAATAAAAAAGGAGACAGAGATGGACATACCTATTCAACATGTTTTCAGGGTAACCAGGGAGATATGTAAAACTGGATGCTGCTGGGTCTTTTCCCACAGATGATACATCCTCCAGACAAGCAAAGCTTCCAGAACGGAAACTCTCCTGACCATTCTGAAGAAGATACAATACTAGGAGGCAGGACACAGAGGCAATCTTACTGCCTGGTTATGTAACCTCAGGTAAGTGACTTAAATTCTCTGTGCCCCATTTTATTGCCTATAAAATGTATGGATCGGATTAGATGATCCTCTGAAAGAACCTGTGACTTAAGGAAGGTAAGCACTCTTGCTAATGGGACTCAAAACGGCTCCAAGTCCCATACTATCATTTCTCAAATAATTTTGAATTGACTATAGTTACAGTTTACCTAACACCGTTTCATTAGATGATGGAAACATATGTTTTACATTGCCTTTTCTCTTAAGAATCAAGTCAATTATGTAACCACTTCACAGTACTCCTTCCTTAGCCTTTAGGGTCCTAGGAAGGGGTTACAGTCTCTGTGTTTCTTGCAATGAGATGACAAAAATCCTAGGATAGGGTGCTAAGAGTATTATCTTGGACACATGCAACATTGAACAGAGAAAGAGAGGAATCTGGTAATCCAAGGCTCAAAGTTTCAAAAGTTGATTTTCCGCTGGGCAGGGCAAGCAGGCATTGAAAGGGCCCTATATGGAAATCAGGTATCGGCAAAATGACGGACAGAAAGAGACAGCATAGGAGCTAGTGAGTCAAGGAATCTTTTTTTTTTAAGTGCTACATAAATGGTGACAAATTTTCAATCTAGCAACTCCAGCTTTAAGAGAAAAGTGTTGGGCATGACTGACTTTTATTGCTTTGGAAAGCCTCTATCTTTTGTATTGTGCTAATGTTCAGATACAGGAGGTTCTCTGAGACCTCATTCCAAAGTGCTCATAGGCTGTATGGCAATAATTACCCATCTGTATTCTAAAGCTACAGGCAGCTCTTTCTTTGTTGGATAGCTTGTATTTTAAGGGTGACCAAACAAAAGAAAGCTACACAGATTTTGAAAAGCATAGTTAGGAAGTACCACAGGTAGTTGTGTATCCTGTGGGCTGGTTTTATCTGTTGGCCAGAACAGTGGATGGAACTTTCTCCACTAAAAGTATAACATTTCCTAGCTGAGAAGGGCTCTGTGTTTAACAACCTTAAAGCACATTAGAGATCAACTGGCAAGACAAGGACAACCACGAAGGCCTGACCCTCTGGTCTTAAACATGGAACTGGTTGCTGCAAGAAAGCCAACTGGGAAGGCCGAGTGGACAGTGCATGGGCTGTTAGAACAACAGCCATGGATCACACTCAGCATTTTTGCCATTTGTCAATAGGTTCCTTCCAGTGCACAGAACCATTTCAGTCCAAATTCTTTGAACTGTTAGTACTATCCAGTGGACTTTGTTGAGAAGAATAACTGCATTTGTTCTGCTTTTCTCTATTATCACATTAGGAAGAAATCTTACCAGAAAGCTTTCTACCCTAATGATGCAGAGCTGTGGGAACTTGGAAATCAATTGTAGAAGACTTGAGTTCTGATTGAAATGTATTATGTAGTTTTTAATAACCATCCACAGATAAGCTAGGCTATTTCATGCATGCCAGGATTTAAATTGAATCCTCCTAACAGTAGCCAAGTCTGATAGGGTGATGTTCCTCTGGTGTCACTGGGACATTTCTTGTGTAGCTATTATGATCCTTAACCACAAAACTCATGTGCTCTGTGCAGGAATGTAGTTTAGCCATTGAAATTCTAACTACTTACATTTGTATTGAATCCCAACCCACTTTGTTTATGAAGAAAAATATGAACCCTAGGGCAATGGATGCATTCCAGTTCAAATAACTATATTGGTTGCCACAATTTCTTCCATTTAGTTGCTCACTTGCGTTATCTGGGATGTAGCTATTCAATTCATCCAACAGCAAGATTTCCACCCCCTACAAGGAAAGGCTGTGCTATAAAAGGGACTCCCCATGAGTAAGAGTAGCCATAAATTCTAGAATGGAGGACTAAAGAATGTACAAGGAGCAATCAGGATAAAAGTCTTCAGATGCTGGATTTTTTCAAAGCTAAACAAAACTACACTGAGAGTCATAGTAAGATTTATTCTTATATATCATTAAAAGGTTAAGTGTTAAAGTGCAGAGGGAAATATTTTAAGTGAAACAATTCTGCACCCTTGCATAGCCCAGTGAGTGGCAATTGCAGAGGACAGGTTTTGAAGAAAGACCTGGTTTCCTATTTGGTCACTGTAGGTTTAGAACCAAAATAGAATGTTCTTGCTTTTGAAAGGGACCCTATGAGGTGGTCTCAGTGTTTTGGAAAAGTTAGCATGATTCTGTTTGTCCTCTGAGGAAGATAAGGTGTGAAAAAAGAAATGTGCAAAGAAAAGAAATGAAGAGAGAAAGATATGGGTGTCTGAATCTGGCCACTACAAGTCCTGATTAAGGATGGTTGGGAATGAATGCAACTTTTCTGGTTTTAATTTTGACTTTGTCATTTTCAATTATTTGGTATTAATTTTGAGTACCACTGCTAACAAAATATTTAACTAGCCCTTTTTGGATAAACACTTAATGTTACAGTCTACTCTAATGTAAATAAGTATAGACACATGGTTATACTTTGAGTGATAACAAGTAATGTTTTCAACAGTGATATCCCATGTAAAAGATTGTTGTTTCTTTAACTGTGAAGCTGAGCAGCAAATAATACATAAATGGTTGGTTCAAAAAATGGAAAGGTTAAGAGAACTGAGCCCCGCAGGAGAGTCAGCTGAGACATCTTACAGCATGTACTCCATGCTCATTTAGAAGTTGTAAGAGCGGTACTTGGAAATGCTTTATTCAATGAGAGAAAGGTGGCTGAGATAAAAATAAGAAAATGAAGAGAATGGGCTATGAGTGAAATGTCAGCATTTGTAATGGAGTTTCCTTTTCCCAATGGTGCTTTAAATATCAGCAGTAGTAAGAAATGTTGGATTTCTGTGCTTTCTGTTATATTTGTTAAGGGCTAGGAGCATTTGTTAATACTGTTGGTGGGTTTGAGATAATTGTTTGTTTAACTACCAAGTCTCTGATTTCCAGTCTGTCCATATAGTTGTTCTTTTATAGTGGGACTTCCATAACAAACATCCTGAGAATTTGTACGTACTATAATGCACATGTTCTTTCATGTATATTTTATTGGGAGGATGGCCAGAGCTCTTTTCTTCTGCCTGTTTGCAAACAAAATGTTGTTACTTGGCAGATATATGTTAGAATGGTCATTCCAGATTGCAAAGTTTTGCACACCTGAGTTATTTGCACACCTGGGTTACTTTCATTCCAAAAGGTACAACTTAATAATATTGTGCTACATTTGCATAATTATTCAACTTAGCTACATTGGCAGAACTCCAAATCTGAATCTTTAAATTAAAAAAAAATCTGTATTGTATGTCAATTAAGAATTTTAAAAGTATTAATCAGTTTGTATCTCTAGAGATGATCTGCTAATACTTTGATAGAATAAATACAGTGTTACTTAAGGCGGACTTTGGTGAAAATGAGCATTTAGGAGAAGATAAGTCTTTATTTTAAGAGTATCTCTTAACTTTGTAGGATAAAAAACCCTTCTAAAAATCTTATGAAGACTGCATGTTCTTCCTCAGTGAAAATGCTCATGTAAATAAAGGTTTGTCAAGAAATTCAGAAGGTCTTATCCATGGATCCCAAGCTAAAATTTTAAGAATTTTACAAAATGAGGCAACAAATAATATCTGTAAAAATGACTTGTAAACTCTAGAGTTATGTCTACATATGAGTTAACTGCACAGTACAAGCAACAAAAAGATGAATTCTCATGACTACCGCAAGTGATGTTATAGTTTGGCACACTGGAATTTAATTCATTATTTTACTATCTCTAGTTATCTGAGTTAATATAAAAGGTCATTATTAAGAGTCTAGTCTAAAATTTTCCTTCAGTGTAAAACACATTTTATTCTAATAAAATGTGGCTAGATATTGTTAAGTTTGATATTCATCAGTACTGGTAAAATGAACCCAACCTTAGGTACAAATCTAATAGAGCTGAATATTAATTAATGTGATCCAAACAACTTATTATTTCAAGCTTGCTTCTCTTGGGAAAGATGTACTGTGGCTGCATGCTGATAGAAAAGTCTATGAGTGGCATGGATTCCAATTTCCTTTATCTATATTAGTCACTGAATGGTAGGTTTCTCCTAAGATTAATATTTTTTCATTGTTCCTTTTTATGTTTAGAGAATTGGTTTAAAACCATAAAATCATCTAGCAAGAGTCAGTGGATAGTTTAAATATATTAAAATAATATATTTTAATCTGGTAGTTTCATTTACAACTTTTAATCTTAATAAACTCATTTTCACTCTCAAGATTCAGTTTTGGTGTCCATATGTGCAATGCTGTAGAGTATTAATATCAGACATGGAAGGCAGCCCACAATAATCCTGTGATGAATGGGGTAGATATTATTTACACCTTAAAGCAAGGTTTCTTAACCTCATTATTATTGACACTTTGGGTTGGATAATTCTCTGTTGTGAGAGCTGTGCTGTACACTGTGGAGTACCTAGCTGCATCCCTGGCCTCTATTTACTAGATGCCGACAGCAATCTCTCCAGGTGTGACATCAAAAATGTCTCCAGAACTGCCAAATGTCCCCTAGGGGCAAACACCCTCAGCTTAGAACCACTGTGCATGTATAAAGGTAAAGGTAAAGAAACTACACTGCAGAGAATTTAAGGCATTGGCTAAGGTCATGAGGACCCTGAGTAACAGAGCGAGGGCTACAGGTCATGTCTTTGATATCTGGTTTTCCCCTCCTACCATAATCCAGAGTACAACTCAGGAGATACTCCATGTTGGGATTCCTTTAGTGTTTCTGTTGAACCATGAATATCAGTAACATAGATTACACCATAATATCATTAATGCATGTAGAAGGCAGAAGGTAGCATATATAAAAGTATTTGTTAAATTCTAAAGTATTATAAAATGTCCACACACATATTTGCATGTTAGAGACACAGACACACACACACAGAGAATCCACTGTAGAGTAAGTATCTGGGGAAAAATCACAGAAGATGTGAAAAACCCAGAGCAAAGTAAGCTGGAAACTAGAAGGTGGGTCTGCTGGTGATTTCAAGTCCCCAACTGCAGAACTGATCTTAATAGTAGTTTAAGTACCTAATGCAATCTGGCTGTTGTTGGTATCATTCCAAAACATTCTATTAGCTGTTGCAGTGGAATTTTGCCAGCAGCCAAATTATCAGTTTTCACCTCCAGTGAGTAGCAGGTACAAAGAAGGGAAATTCATCCTTCGTGTTTCTAAGAGCGGCCGAGCTGTGCCTAACTGAAATAGCTTCGACCTTCAGACACACTGAGTAAAGCTGGAAAAACCCCATGTTTGGTAAGGTAAAAATAAAACCAGACACCATTCCTGGGCCCACAGGAACCTGATATCTAAGGAATCTGTGGATATACCCTCAGCTCTCAGAATTACATGAGCTTCCCAGCAGCATGGATTGAATGCACAGGACAATCCACACACCTTAATCTAACCAGAGGAAGAGCTTTTCCACCTTGCATGTGTGAAACATCACAGTCTGACCCAGTTTGCATTAGCATCCTACACATGATGAGTTCTCATGAGAAAACACTTGCTCTTGAGTAAGGACCAGATTAAGTAAAAATGAAAAAAAGTAGTGTGAGGTCTGCAGCTCCACTATACTTTGAAGAAAGTATTCAGTTTCTTGTCCTTTTGAATAAAATGACACAGCTGGTGAAAAAGAAGCATTTTTCTTAAAATGCTCTCAACACCCCCAATGTCCTATGAATCTAGACATTTCCCTCATTTTTCTTTTCCTCACAATTCTCTGGTGGTCTCTCTCTCCCTCTCTAATAGTACTATCGACCCTTAAAGACCTAATATCAACACCTTCCTGAAATGGATGGAACCTCCTAGGAGTTTATCTGTCAATTTAGTATTTGTGTCATCTAAAAAAAATAAAAAAGGAAGCTTATTCAATCTCCTTCCCATTTCATCAATCAGTGTGAGGGAGATGAGAGAGAAGACTGAAAATAGGTGGCTTTCTGCTATTAACGAAGCCTTGCACCAAGTAACACAGAAAGTTCACAAAGGTGCTTGAATAGTTAACTCAGCAAGTAAGTGAGTTAGGCAGTAAGCAATGGAACAGGTGATGTAGTCCATTAAGACCAAATGGAAAGCCTGTGTCTATATTAACCTGAATTCTGGTAAATAAAGAGTTTTTATATCAAGTGGAAAGTGAATTAGCTGTCCTCCATAGCAATATGGGTGGATCTGTGCCACTGAATAATAAACCACGACTTCCTTTCCCTAGTTCTGGCCCACAGCATCAGGCAAGGGTCTGGGAGGACCATCAGGCTCTCTTTGACTTCTAAGCTCCCTCCTTTTGAGCGCCACTAACCTCCTTTTCTAGTTGAGTTCTTGCAGAAGAAAAACTATCACATACCAAGCTATTCTCTGTTGTTCTTTTATTCTATCACACAAGAGCCATACATTCTGGGGTTGACTGAGCATAATTTCAGAAATAAAGATGCTTCCAGTCTAAAATTGGAAGAGAAAAGTGCTTTGGTCATTGTGCTCATTATCAAAAGCCAAGGGAGCATGACTCCCAAGCCCACTTCTTTAGCCTGAATCCAAACTCCATGCCTAGATAAAGGATTCTACATAAATGCAAAATGTTCTCCTCCCATAACCCGAATAGAACAACTATTTCTCAATTCCAGACTTACTCTTTGCAAACTTATTAAGTCTCGCAAAGTTACAACTGAAGTACTATAATCACAAATGTTCCCTAGAGCTCCATTCTCTTTAAAATGACGCAAGTCCCTGGACAAGCCATACAAGAGGCAAATCGGCAATCGTGTGGGGCGACAATGGCCTTCTCCATCCTTCCACGCCAGGCCATTGTGAAGGAGGTGGCCATGATGCTCAACACATTTTTCCAGCATGAATGAACCTCATCACTAGTCTTTCACATGCTCCCAGTGTGTTGCAGACAGATAAACAAGCCCTGCTTGGAGGAAGTGCCTGAATTTGAAGCTGCCGAGCGTATCTTCCTCATTCAGTGTGTGTTGAATGAAGCAGTGCATTGTAATGAAATACAGTCAGCAGTGCTGCGGATATGCAGACATCTTCATCTAAAAAGTCATTGGATTCTGTGGACACGGCTGGCTGGGTATGCAGATGATGTTACCACAACTCAGCTCTGTTACACTGAAAAAGATCTTACTAGCAATCTCTGTCAGTGAAGAAACTTGAGAGAAGACTGTTTCCCCAGAGAACTAAAAATATCTTCTATCTTTCTATCATCTATCTATCTATATCTATCTATCTATCTATCTATCTATCTATCTATCTATCTATCTATCTATCTATCTATCTATTATCTATCTATCTATCTATCTATCTATCTATCTATCTATCATCTTTTTTTTCATTCAGGGACTAGGATTAAGCTTTGTGGTAACATATATATTGATCCCCATGTGGGCAATAGAATAATTCATTTTTAACTGATCCAGACTCAGACCATCACTATTGGCCTTGATGGCTATTGGCTCTTAATTCCAGAAAATGTACTATGTCACTTAACAAATCTAATGGAAATCATCAGTAATCTCAGCAAATGCCCATGAAGTGATGGATTGTTATAAGCAGTACGTGAGCCATACATAGGCAGTGGTAGACATAAAGAAAACCTGCTGTTTCCCAACTGATAGAATATTTAACCAACCCAGTACTGGGATGCTGATAGTTATCCAAAATGTGACAGAAAACTCTTCTGGTGGAAACAGGCATTCTAGAACAGATTTCCTATTATTTCTTTTTTGGAAAAAGAATACTTCTTTATTATAATAATAATAGCAATTACTAATTATAATAAATATAAAAGAGAATGCAATAAATATGGATTTTTATTATTATTATATAGTCTTAGTACAAAGCATTTCTCTTTTATTCCAACTGCAGGAGTACAAATTTTTATTGCAGGGCAAGTATTGATAAACAAGAGCACGTACAAACCATTTCCTTCAAAATCATTAATTACACTGGGAAAGGAACAGCAACTTTAAAAATCACATATTCAATGACTTACCTACAATGACTGTAATGGTGAGGGTGGAAGTGGGGAAAATGGAATGTGTTTTCTCTAAAATGTGGAATTGTGTAAGTTATAAGTAGATTGATATTTGATCTCTGTTTCCTATGATCGCCAATGTGCAATTCTTATCTCCAGCACAATCCTCCTCTGAGGCAATGTCTGTTTCTTTAAAAAAAATTGTGTGACTAATTCACTAATGGGCTCTGCAACATGTCAGAATGCCTAGAATTCACACGTGTTGTCTGAAGTCTCTCATATCCAAGTTGTATGCATTTGAAGAAATAATGAACAGTCATATACCGAACTGTAAAATATCATCTAAGAACTTAAATAGGTTCAGTGACTTCTAGTCTAACACATATATTCCTGTCACTTTCTCCTTTATAGAAAGGAATAAGGGTATCAAAAAAACACAGACTTACTTTTTTGTTTAAGTCAACAATCCTCCAGAGAATGCATCACTTACTATGTCTCTGTTCTTCACGAAGCCCACTCACTCCCACCAAGCGGCAGTACAGGGTCACTAAATTACCTCTCATCTCTGTTCACCAAAACATGCAAAAGGGTACCAAAGCTTATTTATGTGAAAAGTTCTTTCTTTTATAGCTTGGACAAAATCCTGGGAGATAGTAGCTGCCCCCAGGTGACTCCCTCTCAGAGGTGGCTGATTTGTCCTAATGCCTAAACTTTCTTGCAAGCTCAAAATGCTTTTTCCTTCTTCTTTGCCCAGTTAACTTCCACCTATCCCACCTAATTCAGCTCACATATCATTTCTCAGGGAAGGTTTCACCTGCATCCTCACCTCCCACCCTTACCTTGTCACATATCCTGTGATGCCATGTGACATGTACCTGTGCTTTATAACACTTGTCAAAGTTTGTCCCCATACATTTATTTGGAGATCACCTGACCGTCTTCCTCCACTCAACTCACCAGAGCCACTTCTGTTTCTGCTTACTTTTGTATCCCCAGTGCTTCCCCTAGGACTTAATACAAAAGTGCTCAATAACAGTTAAGTGAAAGTGCCAATGGAAAGCATTCAATTGGTCAGGAATAGCCTTTTTTGATCAGTGCTCTCAAAGGAATAAATATGAAAGAAACCTCAAGTTCTTCCTTGTTATAATTCTAGCTAATTTTAAGAAAGGAAATCTTACTCCAGTGCTGATTTTGATAACTAGACTGTTTCTTTCCTTGTTCTTAGGAAATGCACACTGAATTATTTAGGGGTAAAGTGGATGATGTCTGCAACTTATTTTCAGGTGGTTCAGGGGGAAATCAATCTATCTATTTAAAAAAGAAGTTTATATGCACACTCTCAAATATTAAAGATACATGTCTGTATATATGTATACACATTACATACACAAATTCACATGGAGAGAGAGAATGATAAAAAAAATGTGGCTCATGTTAACAATTGCTGAATCTGAGTAAAGGGCATAAATGAGTTCTATGTACTATTGCAGCTTTACTCTAACTTTGAAATTATTGGAAAATCAAAAATTGAAAACATCTCTGAGAAAGTTAGTATATGTACGTCTAGGTAACATGTACATATGATGCATAATTATGATTGTAATAATTTGCAAACATATGTAGACTTTGTGGTCAGTGTGACAAGTACTAGAGGATCTATAACTCCAATATGGAGTTATTTTTACCTCCAAAGCACCCTCCATGAAAGTTACTGATTGATGCTTTAGTGCAAGTGTATAAAGATAAGAAATATATATTTTAAAAATCTGGGTAGTTAGTATTTAGGTTCACATTTTCCAGGACCAGCCTGATAGAAAAAAAATCAATCCTGTACTATCATACATAACATCAAAAGTATTCATCAAGTAGGTCAGCTTGGGGTAAAATAACAAAGAGACACACTTGTGGATGTGTTGGGTCAGAGAAAAAAAGAAACAGTTTTCTTGCATTTATTTAATGAAAAAAAAATGAAAGTGAAGCACTTCTCAAATTTCTAAGGTCCATCTATTGAGTGAGCATTGTGCCCCATGGGGTTGGGGTAGGGAGGAGATGGAGGTACTGAAGATTATTCTTTGTGCATCATTTTAAAATGCGGCCTTTCTCCAATGCATAAGATACCACTAGATCTAACGGTGATTCCCTCTCCTTGATGCACTATTCCTGAAATTTTTCTTAAGTGAATACAGCCATAGTGAGGAAAGTGGAGGAAAAAGGCAACATAGTTGGCAACTTTTAAGGTGGACACCTGTTTGCCAAGTTCAATAATAACAAACCAGCATTTGTGTACTGCCCGACCCAGACAGAATCCATTAAGTCATTGGAATATTGGAACTACTATAAAAAGCATAATAAAGAATGATTTCACCAATCAGTGTGATCAAGGAAGCTATGTAATGGCATTTGGCAGTGGCTCCAGAACAAAACAATTCAGTAAACAAATGAAGTCACGACAGAGCAAGGTGATAAAGCGGACTCTGAATGTGGCCAGTGAAAAGCGCAATCAGATTTTTCAGTGGCTACACATACAAATGTTTGTCCATTAGCAGGTCTGCCTGACTTTTTTCAAAACACAGGTTATCAGATCAGTGATCACTTAAGTACATTTCCAATTTCCCATTTTGATCTTTTGGATCACATGTCGATGCTATCAAAGAGGAACATTCTTAGAAGCATAAAGAAAAATTCTACAAACCCAGTATATGTGCATTTAAAAAATATTTTCTTTGTGATGACAGTCACACTTTTAACAACTTGACAGGCAGCTCCTGATAGATGCACATACTAGTCAAACCAAAGAGAGTGAAAGAAATTGTCCCAGAAAATAAAACAGAAATAAAAGTCTTAGCAAGCTCCCCCATCTCTTAAATATAAGCATGGAAATCACCAATGCCGATATTTAAAAGTGGCTGCTTTTATCTTAAAAAACAAACAAACAAACAAGAAAACCCTGTTGTTTGAAAAGAAATGCTCCAGGCATCGAATTTGGACCATTTGTTTTACCAGCTGTTTCTAAAAATATGCCCATGATGGAGTCCTTTTCTGTCTATCTGCGAAATTGCTTTGTTGAGGATTTTCTCTCCCTTCCACAAGGGAAAGAGTAGAGATATGGAAAACAACATCTGCTGAAAGATCTCACAGCTTCAGGGAAGGACTAAAGTCATAAGCTTCAAGCGAAAAAATAACCACCAACTCCCCCGCCCCCCACAAGCTAAATGACTGAAGAGACTGCCGCGTTCTTTTGGATTAAAGGTAATCAAATGTTTTAATTGGCTAATACAATCTTTGTAGCAGCAATGACAGATGTTCCCTACATGGAAGAGAGTCTCAATTAATCTACAGCTGGCTTAATTTTCTGGACATCCTATCAAGGGAGAGAAGGAAGAGAGGGAGGTAGAGAGAGAGGAATGCAACGTTTTTAATTATTCCTTTGCAGCTGCATTCTTTCATCAGTTTATTACATCTAACAAGCAGATGTACAGATGAGGGGAGGTCAGGCAGTGAGGATGCACACAGCACCTAAAGGCTGGGCTATAGAATCAATCATATTCCCAAGTATCTGTTGAAGGCCACTTCACATCCCATCTGTGTTTCCGGTTTCTAAGCACAGATTTTAAACTTTCTGGTAATGGCTCATTTATGGGATACCTGGTGCCTACTACTGCTACATGGCCACCTGGCAAGTCCATAGACTCTCTGACAGCTGATGAATGGGACTGACCCCAGGGAACTGGTGCATGCTCAGCTCTAAAGAGTCCTACATATCATTGGCATCATCACCACCATTTTCGAGTTTTTCTGGAAGCTTTCCTCACAGGTTTTACATCATGGACTTAATTCAAACTCATGGGAAAGACAGGATTCACTGTTTTTTCAAATTACTGATCTAACAGACTCCTACAGTATAAATATTCACAAGTTTTCCCTTGGTGGCCTTCTAATTTTTACATATAGATATATTATATATATATATGTAAAATATATAGAAATCAAGTATATATATATATATATTTATACACACATTTATGTTTAATACATCATATATAAATTCATGTGCATTTATATATAAAATACATATATATATTTATATGTAGATCCTTTCTGACTATAAATGTAATTTGTATTCTACATAGAAATTTTGGAGTATGAATAACAAAATTAAAATTCCCACTGGCCAATAATCACTGTTAAGTCTGTTACTGATGATACAATCCTTACATCTGACTCATACCACCAAACCTCTGATTTCCAATAAACAGTAAACTTGGTGTAGCTTTTTATTAGGCTAAATTAAGTGTAATATTTTCAATGTTTAGATAATAAATTTCATGAAGCAAGAGGTTATTGGTATAGATTGCCCAAGAGACAGAAAAGGTGGGAGGAGATGAGAATGAAAGATACAAATTCAGTAATTGCCTTTAGTATAGATCACATCCTTTCCTTTGGTGGGGAGACTAAGGTTTTTTACCCTTTTTTAACACAAAGATGGATTGTTAGCTCACATGTAAGCTAATTCAGCTCCCCAACACAGCTTTCTCTACTTCGCTATAAGACTAAAGATGAGAAAAAATTCTGGACTTAGATTAAAGTCCTTAGAAATTTCTGTTTTTCTTTCAGTTTATTTGTATTTATAAACTGATTTTGGCTTTGTAATAACATTCATTCTAGAATTTTTTTTTTAATCTCCCATTCTATTTTGTGCCTTTCATTTCTCTCTTTGCACTGAGTTCCAAAGAGTATCTTAATACTTAATATCTATGTGACCTATGCTTGATATTTTCCTGAGGGCTCAATAAAATAAATTACTTAGTTTGAAGATCATCTAGTTCATAATAAAATTTTATACTTAGAAAAGTTCTCAGTCTTCAAAATCTACAAATCTAGCAGGGCAATATTGATAATGCTTAAATCTTTTGTTTTCTGGTTTCTGGATGTTGGTTTATTTGTTTTCACAGAGACCAGTAAAACATGATCGAAAAATCTGTGGGGCATAACTAATGCACAGTTGTCAACTTTTATTTTGCCAGTTAAAGGTGCTACCAACAGTAACAAAACACTATTTTTGTAAAAGACATTGATTTTAACCATCAAAAAACCATAGGATATAATCTCAGAATACAGGGAATTTCTGTAAATTTAACATTGTGGAAACTCATGTGTGGCCCTTACTTTCCTCTTGTCACTGTGGGTCAGTGAAAGTTTTGGCATAGCTTGGCACTGAATTTGAATCGCTGCTAATTGCTTTATCATTTGCCTATAGTCTCTTAGTTGTTTCCCCTAGTGACACAAGAGAGTTGTAGATCTGACCCTTAAATGGATCAGTGATTCACTCTTTTATGTGGCAACAATGAACAGCAGAGAGAAGATAACCAATTTTTCACACATCTTAAGTCTCTGGTGGATGCTATCTCAGTTTAGAATAAATATGTTTGGATTCTTTTTTTTTTTTAACTTGATACACAGTATCAGTACAATGGCATCGATTATGGATTTGGGACACCTGGGATTTAATTCCAGTTCTAATAGAAAGTAGCTCAGTGTCCTTGAGCAAATCTTTAGTTTCGTTACCTACAGCAAAATAATTACAGTGAACTTTAAAGTTCTCAAAGTTTACAGTCTTAGAGTTAATTACACTTTAAGATTATAACAAAAGAAAGAAGAAGTAGGAAAGGACTTGAGTTTATGAAATTTTGGAAGAGGAATTGCTATGTTCAATTTGATCCTCCATATCACCAAGTCGTATCTTAATCAGAAAGTTCTTCAAACTTTCTGAAGCAGTTAGTTCTAAAGGAGTTTTTAAAATATCGTGCATGTCATTGTTTCATCTTGTTTAACTCATACGGTCTGTTTTTATTTTACTGTTTTAAAAATGTTTAATTTGAATGCTGTCCAATGGGTCTTCCCAGTTCATCAGAGTCCTTACTATTGCCAGTTGTGCTGAGCTGGGTCCACTTCGTCAGTTCACGTTAACCAGTTGGCCCCTGGGGACTGAGTTTTTCCCCTCTACTTTATAGGGAAAGCCTGTGCAAGTATAAAATTATTTTAGGCTAAGTGTAAATGAATGAAGACATAAGCAAGCAAATAAATAAATAACTAATAAACCAACCAGCCACACAATAAAATACCAGGCTGTTTGTAAGCATAATGGGAGAGAAAGAAGTTGCCTTAATTTTGTTATGTCCCTATCAGGTCATCAGTGGTGCTGAATTTAACCTTGCTTTACTCTTATTTTCTATAATACCTTTTTATACCAGAGGCTTATTAAAACACTAATTCCAAATTATGTTGTTTGAAAAGCCAACTGCTGCCCCTGCTGCCCCAAAGCCTTTCCTAATGGCTGTCTTCCCTCTACACAACTCTTTTTTGATTTTTTTTTTGCTTTCTTTTTGAACCATACTTCAGCACCTTACAACTGCAGGCACAATCCCACACCAGGGGGCCTTGCTAATGGAGAAGGCTCAAAACATCGTTACTAAGTATCCTGGTTCCCTCTGGGGTTGGCATATATTAGGTCTGGCTTCACAGTTTACTCCATGTTCGGCTATGACTCTTTCATGTTCTTTCCCACAGATTTTTTAATGTTAAAGATGCTAAAGGGACTAAGCATTAATTTATAACATAAAATCCTTAAGTAACAAATGGCTCTTTCACAGTTACATGAAACGTGGCTTTGAACCTGTCTTTTCATAGCCTGCTCCTGCCTATCTGCTGCCAGGTGCTGGAACACATTATTCTCCTCAGGACATAGGATGCTCCTTCCTGTGTCCCACCATATAATCCGTTACTTCTGCCATTCAGAGGGCCAAGATATAAATAAATGCTTTTGCCTGCAATGCAGGAAGGAGTCTCATATATTGTGCCCCTTCATTTTTGTCCTCCCCATTCGCTGAATGCATCACCAAGAATATTTTTCTCACTTTCCCTCACAAAACTTATAAAGCTACAAATCAAAAAGTACAGGGAAAGAAAAGGCTCTCAGTGGGTTGCCAATATCATATCTCAGTCATTTAGACTTTTTGTCAGCTCAATAACCCAGAGCCAAGATTTGGGGAAGAATTATAGGGATGTTACACAGCATGTGGGCTGGAGTTCAAGGCAATGCCAAGTGGTCTGAAAGCAGGGGAGAATGCAGCCCATGCCCCAGCTGGGACAGGGTGCGTGCTGTGCAAAAGACAGATTTGCAAAATGAAGGGCAAAATATTAAGCTCTTACCCAAAATGCAGTGGACTAGTGGGTGAAAATGACCCTGGTTATGAATGTTTGCTTTTGTCACGTTTCAGGTTTGAGATCGTGGCATATTTAAAACAATGGTGAAAAATGAGCTCTCAATGTCCTATCACAGCCTATGCGGTCTCATGTGCTTAGTGGAGAACTCGATAAATGTTTGTTAAGATTAACTATACACTGAGCAAGAAGGATCTAACTTCTTTTTAAATAACAGAGTAAACATTCCTAGCTATAAAATTTCTTTAGATCAAGGGTCAGCAAACGACCAATCCCAGCTTGATGCCTGCTTTTCAAAAGTTTTACTGAGACACAGACACACACATTCATTTACGTATTGTCTATGGTTACTTTCGTGTTTCAGCAAGAGAGCTGACTAGTTATGACAGGGAATGTAAGACTCTCAAAGTCTGAAATATTTACTCTCTGGCCTTGACAGAAAACAGTTTGCCAACTCTTTGCTCTGAGGGATTGATCGGACATATTTGAACCCTCAGCAATGCAATCTTGCCAACTCTTATTATCTTGTGGTCTAAAGGGGCCTCTGCTTCAAAGCCACAACAGAAGCAGAACTTGACAATAAAGAGTACTCGAGCATTTACAACTTGCATGGATATTCCGGTGCAGGATCTGGCTTCAGGACTGGTCAGGACTGATGTGATTTGTAATGAAACCCCCAATTGCTTGGCTTTAGCTACACTTTCCCTAGAAGAAGGATCCTAATAAAAGCAATTACAGCTTTAAAAAGCTGCTTTATTTTCAATTGTGAATTTTAGTCCCTAATGCCTCCTTTAAAGATGACTGTCTTCCATGGAAAATTCAAGGGTCCAATGCAAGAGCATGAGAAAGATGAAAGAGAAGATAAATCAGTATGAATTTCAAGAAATGTCAAGAGCTCCCGGATGTCAGAAAGGGGCTAAGAAATAAGTCCTTTCAGGCACATGTTCACTTATTTTGTTGCTTTGTACTAGCTGTAACATCTAAAACACTGTATTCCAAAGAATATAATTATTTGTGAAATAAAGAAAATGCAGCATCTTACCAGAGCTCTCATTCTTAAAACGAGCCTCTAAGAATCCTAACGTCGGAGATGGCTGTTGCCTGTCAGATGGTATAAACAGGACTGCAAATAAGGAATGAGCTAGAAGCCCCAGCACACAGATAATCATGTAGGTGACATCAGGGGGAACTAACCTTACACCAATAATGGTATTTGTACCAGATATTGGAATCATTCCACCTCACAGGAGACCAGATTAAGTCATTTCAACCACAGGTGTTTGGATAAATCATAACTGAACAATTTTGTAACCCCTATCAGCAAAGGTTTTCCAAGTATTTTGAGATACATAGTAATTAATTCATTCAGCAGCTATTTCTCAATGACTTCATAAACTCAGAACACCAATTTTATTTCATTGTTATGAAGGAAGCAGATAGCTATTTCATATATATGGAGTTGGAGAGCAAACACTGTAGAGTAAGAGACAATATAGCATTCTTAGATTCTATACTTAGATTCTATTCACACACCAGTGTGTGGACTTGGGTTCAAATCCCATTTCTTTCACTTCCTTGCTGTGTGGCCTTGGACAGTTTGTTTAGCTCCTCTGTGCCTCAGTCTCCTCATCTTTAAAATGGACATGATAAAAATAGCCCCTCACAGGATTGCTAACAGGAATAATGAAGTTAAAAGGAGACAAGTACTTAGGACTCTACCTGATTATAGTAAGTGTCCAATGAATATTTGCTGAAGGAAGGAGCAAAGATGTAGTAATGGCACACCTATCAATGAAGGCCTAGAAATCACTTCAAGGGACTTTATTCAATATTATGTATGCTGTCAGGGAAAGCTGACTGCAGGAGCAACTAAACTTGACACCAAATCAAGGTAAAATGTTGAACTATCAGAAGCCCAGAGAATCTAACTTGTCAACTTAGAAGGGCTAAAAAGATCCAACCCTTTCCTTTTAAATTCCCAGATCTCTCAAACTCTTTCACCAAGCAATGGTTAAGTATCCAACAGTAAAATGATTTTTTTAAGCTGCAGTCATTTTCCGCAGTGCAATGGTTCGCATGCTGTTTTAAGTGTTAATAGGCTAGTTTACCCTATGAGAAAATGTGGAAATAAAGGGCACTGATATATTTCACTATGCAGTTGGCTAATTAACATGCATCAAATACTGTAACTAAATCAAGTTCATTACATTTTAAAAGTTACAAAAAATATAACTACTGAGTAATGGAATCATGCTGGAGATTATAATGATATGCCTAGAAATGTATCTGTTATAGTCTTTCCAAAGCTCAAGAAACAAAATTTACAAACCTAAGAAGTGTCTTGTTCATCTTCAGTGTTACTAAGGGAGGAGTATTTGGCAACTCTATTTTGAGGAAACAAAATTAGTCAAAACTCCCCAGAAGAGAACATGATACTTCCAAAATTTAGTGCTTTAATAACCATCAAAGCCCAAACCTCTGTGCACACTGCAGTGAAAATAAAATGTATCCATTTTCAGCAGATTTGAGTTTGAATCTTAACCTCTGCTATTATGAGCAGATAGGCAACCTTGGAAAAGCATACTTTCTGAGTCTGAATTTTCTCAATTCTAAGAGGGTCATAATAGTTTTACCCTCATAACTTAAAATGAGATTTAAATAAGTACCGTGTTTGTTTGAATGTACCCAGCATGGTACCTGGGCCAGTGGTGTGCTAGAGGCAGCTCATGACAACTGAGTGCTACATTTTCACAGCTGTTATCTAAACTAAAACATATAAAATTGCAATCAAATACATATTAGAAACTAAGTTGTAAAAACATAAAATTAATTGCTTCCTAATTATTTTACAGTTGACCCTTGAAGAATGTGGTGGTTAGAGGTGCCAACACAACCCCCAATCAAAAATCCATAAGTAACTTTTGACTCCCCAAAACTTAACTACTAATAGCTTACTGTTGACCAGAGCCTTACTGATTATAACATAAATAGTTGATTAATACATATTTTTATGTTATATGTATTATATACTGCATTCTTACAATAAAGTAAGCTAGAAAAAAAGAAAATGTTTTTTTTCAAACTGTTACAAATCTTCAACATTTTTCCAATATATTTATTGAAAACAATCCATGGACAAATAGACCCTTGTGGTTCAAACCCATGTCATCCAAGGGTCCATTATACTACATTTTACTATTAACTATGCTCTTAAGGTTATTATGTCTATAATATCTGTATGGTCAAAATACTATATCATTTTGTGACAATGAGCATTACTTCCCAATTCTGAGCTTAGTGTTGTCTTATTTGTGGCTCGAAATCAGCTATGCTGGGAATACTTTATCCTACAGAAATTGACAAACACATTAGAGTTGTGTGTTTGTGTCAATGTGTGTGTGGTTCTTAACTTTTATCAGAAAGATACTTTACCTGGCTCATCATTAATATCACACCCTCCCTCCTGCCTTACCTGCCCTCTTTTTCTTTCTCCGTCTATCTCTCCCTTCCTTCCTTCATTAGAAACTGCTTCTTAGATGCACAGAGCCCATTGATCTTCTCTAGCTTTGCCCTTCCCCCTTCCTCATAAGAGCAGCAAAGAGCTACCCTGACTTGATTGAACCATCCCAGCATAAAACCATCTGCCTTGAAGTTCCTTCTCCACTTCAGACTGAAAATACAGACTTAAAAAATTTTAAGACCTATTTCAAAAATCTTTAATCCATATTACACTGATATATTCCTCTTTAGGAATGAGGAAGTTGTTACAAAAGATTCATTCATAAAACTAGTATCAAACAAACCAAATTATTTCAAGTGATGCAGCACAAATTTCTTGGATAATTACAAAGATAATCCAGCATCTGAGTGATGACAGGGCACAGTTTCTTCTACTTCTGTCTCAAAGTCCAGAGTCTATTCTTAACTAAAGCTATTATGTATGTCATGTTCTTTGGAAAGAAAACAGAAAGGACTTAGGTCCAAGTTGAAGTGTTGGCTCTGTAATGCTTCCATGAATTAAAAAATAAAATAAAAAATATATCACTTGAATCAGAAAGATCAAAAGATAATCTTACCTCAAAATATGCATGAGGTAGAACCAGTGAGTTAAAAAGCTTTTTTTCCCCTAACAGATGCCTTACCAAACACATTTATATTGCAGGTTAAAATACATACACATAAATGAATTTTATAATAAAACACATTCAGATTTCCACAAATTCTTTACCAATTCAGGAACAGATACTGCTCTACATAGCAGAAATGATGATGCTCCCTCACAAGCATTTTCTGATAAAAAATTTCTGTTGCTCTGTACTGAAGAAAAGATTTAACTAAAGATTGATAATCTATGGGAAAGTCTTTGGAAATTAGCTCTCATATGAAATTCCTTTAACAGTAAGCCCATTTAGTCATGCCAAATAAATCAACAAGGGTTTCTTATTGTTGTTGATCGGGTGGTTACTCAACTATTATCATTAGCAGCTTCTCACTATAAGTTTTGCCTCCTTAGCCAGGTAAAAAGGGCAATTTAGGACTTCCAGATGCAAACCAGTTATCAGCCTTACAATTCAACCAAAAATTTGTTTTGCTTCTTTGTGAAGTTCCCTAGGAGTAAAATTCAAAGTAGAAACAATAGGGGAGGGAGAAAAAAAGGGAGTGGATTTCAAACCACATATTACAAACAGAGAACAGAATCACAGAACAACATTGCAACAGTGGACTCCAGGACAAGATGGTAAGACAGATGTGCCAGACAAGAGACACATGCTGGACTGATGTGCTACGGGAGGCAAACACAAGAACCAAACCATACAGAGATGCTGCAAGAGCAGCTCTTGGGGCTGCCATGACCGAGTGGAAATAATAAAAACAAGAACCCAATGCAATTATAAGTATAAAAGAAAGTTACCCCCAAAACTCATACAGTGGACTTGCTGGGTTAGCCTGGGTGTATCACTTGGATGGAACACAAGATGGTGCCGTGATAGCCCATGCACTGGTGATGGAGGCCATGGTTAGCTGCCCAGAAACAGGACTGTCACTACATGCCACACGATGATCCTGGGCTCTTCCAGAAATAAAAGATACCACAAATACTCTACATCTGCAATAAAATTCTTTTTATGCCATCTGAAATTGGTGGAGAGGAATGTGTTTCTCTATTTGTTGTTTCTGCATGTTTTTCTTTTTTTTTATATTTTTCTGGCTCATTTGTCCTCCTTTCAATTAATTGCATTGTCATAAAGGGGAGAGTAGAGGCAAGTGGCCTGTGCAGTTATGGGGAAAAATAAAAAGGGAAAAGGAAGGAAATTGAAAAAAAAATCTATATATATAGGAGGAAGAAGAGGAAAGAAAACACACAATTTCATTCTTTTGTACACAACTTTCTTGGATTTTGTTGGGGTTTCTTTTGTTTTGAGCATAACTATTGGAGGGATATGCTGAAGGGGGAGAAATTTGAGATTAGGATGGCAAGAAAAGATTTTGTTGCCTTGTTTGATTTGTATATCTATATATCTCTCAGTACTTAAAAAGTGACAATTACTCATAAAAGTATAGCAATGATTAAAAATAGCCATAATGACCAGAATACTAAGTATGAATCAAAACAAAATAACATAAATTGAACCACCAAAAATTCATGCGGCACAAGATGAGGTGAAACGACAGAAAATGTTCTTCAAATATATACACGGTATATATCTATTTATATATATATACACAGGAAAGTGCATATATGCATAGATATATCTGTATAATTTTTTTCTCTCCATCCCTCCCAAGGGTAACAAGTATGGAATCATTATTATACTTATGAAAAAGAAGAAACCAAAACCTAAAAAAAATTAACATGCTTTGTTTGCCACGTTAAAACAGTATCATGCATGACTATGTCTGCTGATGTAAGAATGCTGGTATGAATTTCTGTGTAAACACATGACTGATGGCAGGGGCTGTTGTTAATCTCTGTTTACATTAGTCTAATATCATTTATACTGTGTCTACATATACATGGAGTGTGATAGGCACTCCACTGAAGTGATAGGAGTATATACACATATTATATGTAAGTAAATACATATATATATATATATATACACACAGTATATATACTGGGCTTGTGGAAGAAAAGAATAACAGAACAAAAAGAATAAAAGAAAACCAATAAAAACTTTCTTTTTAAACCCAATCCCTCTTTGTTTATTATTAATTTTTTGGTAAGGGGGCTTGCTTAATGATTTCATTAAGCTCACTCCTATCAACCACTTGCTTTGGCATTTGAAATCAGGAAGTTCTCATGAGTTTGGCTTGGAATTCTCCCTTCAACATGCCCATCCTTATCCCATTACCTAAGAAGCCCTGGCCCTAGACCCTACTATGTGGAGTTCACAGAAAAGTTTATTATTGAACTGCACTAATTTTTCAGTCATAATGAATCATAAATTCTGTGCTTTCAAACTAAGATATACAAGAATGCACTTTGGGTCCATTGATTCTGTCACTGGTTAGCTTCATCTTCTGTGATTTTTCTTGCCCATCCTTGGACGGGGATGCCATCATTGATTAGAGACCTCTACACAGAGTTCTGATAATATTCTAGGCATTTCCATTAATTGTCAACCTAATTCTTCCCTTCCTTTCCTTTCTTTCCCTTTGTTCCTCTTATTTTTCATCTGTTTTCCCTAACAGACTGTAAATTCCTAGAAAGTGTCTTATTTTTATTTTTCAAGCACCTATTCTAGTGCCTTTACATAGTCACTAAAAAAATATTGCATAGGTAAGTGATTTATTACACTTTCCTATGGGTCTGTGTATATATTTACATACCAATCTTATTGATTCTCTTCCCTTTTCACCGTACCAAAAAATGTAGAGTATTGGAGATTAATCAAATTTTTTTCATTTTTGTTATTAGATTCGTTGCTTTTGTTATGAAATCCATGATAATGGTCAGTCAATGGGCCACACATTTTTCGCACACCATGCTTGAATTATCAGTTACCCAGTAGCCAATTAGTAGGCTTTCCTATACTTGTATTTCTGTTCTTACTCTCACTTTCAAAGCATTTATCATCAGGGATTTAAAGGGCACATATTTGCTCCAACGGCTTAAAAATCAGCTTGGACTGGGGGTGCAATTGAGTTACAGAAAAGTGAAACAATTTCTCATGGGGTGGGTTAATGACTGAGATAGAAACCCACCCAGAAATGAAATCAGGAACATCATGCACCCGTGACTGCACTCTATCAATTTATATATTAGTAACGGAAATTCCAAAATTGGTAGGATTTAGCCTAGACTTATTTATGTGAATAACAGTTTGCTTTTGTGTACATTAGACACATTTTTTTGGTTTTATTTTTGGTGGGGAAAAAGTCCTTCTTGATAAATAGGTTACAATGAAACAGAGGGATGGTTTGTTGGCAAGTAAAAACTCAAGCAGTATCACCATCTCTTTCCACTCCACCTTGAGCGCTCGGCTTCTGCCTTACTGGCCACTTTGGATGACAAGGCCTTGGTGGGCATGCTAGACCTTCTTGGGCCCTTGGGGGTCTCTGCCTTTCTGGCCAGTGGCGTGGCACCCCCTGGGGCCCACTGGCCTCAGAAGAAGCAATGGCCTTGGCTTCAGCTCCTCCCTGGTCCCCTAGGCAGAGGTCTCTGGAGGGGACTTGTTGTCCATCTTTTTTGCTGAGGAAGGAGCACCTTTCTCACCTGTGGTGACCATGGGTTTTGAACTGACTCTTAACTCAATTATAAAAATGACTAATGTCCATAGTTGTTAATGATTAAGTTAATGAAATGTAGATCTATTTACCTTCCTTTTTACAAATCTAAAACATTTCTCTGTTTACTTCCATTATCTTTTCATTCAGTGTTTTAAGGGGACCTTAAGGTGAATTCTTCACACTATGATACTCAAATATTCCTACAATGTTTTATTTAGGCATTTACTATTCTACTATACACTGAATAGCCACTTGACTAATGACATTTCAAAATGTCATTATTTATCAATCGTGAGTTTCCATATGGAAAAATCTTTTCTAAAATTAAGTATTCTTTGTAATACGTATGTACAAATTCCTAACTCTTGACGTTTGCTGGAGACACCATGACAAAATATATTTCTATAAACACACAATATTACAAACAGCATATTTACTTTTTTCCTTCTGTGGATTCTGGAAAATAAGGCTCAATTTCTTCTTAACCTTCATTAGAAAATTATCATCTTAACATTTCAGCTGCATTTTCCATGGTGTTCCAGAAAATAAAAACTAATGATTTGGTGAGCGCTTAACAAGTCGGTGCCAGTTTTTCATATTAAAAATACTTTACTGAAGCATCACAGACAGACAAAGATTAAGAAGCCTCTCCAGGTCCACCCGGAGAACACAAATAATATGGGTATGCCTTTGGTGTTTCACTAAAGTTAAATTTCAGCCCACACTGGGTTGGATTTTATGGTGTGACTAACAGAAAAGAAGAAAGCAGCAATAACAACGAATGCAAATATGAGGAGTACAGTTTTGAGAGTAAAAATACATCTGAGAACCATTCTAGGAAGGGTAATATTTTTGCAATCTCAGATTACTGCCATTAGTTTAAACATCTTCCTCCATCCAATCATTATGAAAGTTGTTTAGCATAATCCTATTGATGGATGGATAGGTTTCATCTTTACTTCCTTTAACTCTCTGCCCTCTGGTGGAAGAACTGTCCCTAGACATTTGATCAAAGGCTACTTAAAATAAAGTGGAGGCAGAAAACATGGCTAACTGACAACTAGAAAAATATATCCCTGGATAATGGCACGATGAAGCAATATAAATGTTGCCATGCCCATTTCTCAGGTGTAAAAGGCATTTCTTTCTATTTTTGTTCCTCTGCTCTGTGACCCCTGCTCCCAGGATTTTAGACTCTTGAGACTATACATAATTATGTATATAAAATTTAGGAAGTTGATAATTTCTAATTATCACAATTAAATCTAAGAATACATTTGTTAGAGGTTATGTCTATTCCCAGAGATGGAGACACAGGGGATAGGAGCAGGTGGGGAGGGAAAGAGAAGAAAGAGAAAGTAAATTTCATCATTTTCTCTATATTTCAAAATTGATTCGCATGTTTTAGATCACAGAGGTAAACTTACTAAAGATCTTAATCATTATTCGACATTCATAATCTCATGAGGGAATCCCATTCACTAGTGTTATTTGAACCCTCCTCAACTTATCTATTTTTTGTTGCTCTTGCCATTGGATACCTTTAAAGAGGTAAGAAGGACAATGAATTATGAGTTTACTGCAAAATTTTATTTCAACAGAAGTATAGTTGGGAAGGAAAAGGTTTATAAGCAAAGACACAAATCTGAACTATTAGACACTGACTTCCTTTGTGGGAAATACAATCAGTGTTTACAAATTAGGAAAGTTAAAATCCCGACCCTCAACTTTAGGTACTTAATAGTTATTCAAACATTATCCTCAATATTTTCATTTGATGCAGTTGGCTTCATTATGATTTTATAGTTTAAAGTTTCGATTCTGGGTTCTCAAAGCAGATGTTTGGAAAATGCAATTTTACCTGTGATCATTATAAAATGATCTACTTCCCAAAAAGAAAAGAGATAGGAAAAAGTAGGGAATTCTTTTTTGTTAAAGAAATGTGGATTTTATTAGGGCAATATTTACTTGCATGAAATCATATATTTTAAATAATTTAGTGGGTTTTATTTAGCTGTTTAAGGGGAGATGAAGTTAGGGGTATGAAAAATGTCCAGTTTTAACTTAAGATTTTGAGGTATTGTGAGAGTCATACAAATATAATCAAACAAATAAAAACTGAGCTTTTACTCTGTGCCTTACTTCTATGGCTTAGGCTTGGTGTGTGTGTGTGTGTGTGTGTGTGTGTGTGTGTGTGTGTTTTAACTCATTTGCATTTTTCCAGAGAAAATAATCAGAAAAAAATTGAGATCCATTGGATTTACAAGGTTTCCTAGACTATAGTCAACCAAACTCTGAAGAAATTTAACTTTTCCCTAAACATGATATTGCTAAGCTACATCAAATGAGAATGATCTCTAAGTGCCAAGGTGGGTTGAGGGTGAGAAAGGCAATTGCTTCCATCTGACCCCAAACCAGCATCTTTGAAACCTTCTTTGATTTAAAGAAAATTAAGTAAGAAAAATAATTTCCTTTAAAATTTGACACCCATGTGAAAATAAAATTTGCTGAGTATAGCATTTACTCAGTTGTCCACATTTATGAAGAGCAAGAACTTCTAGTGAACTAAATTAAGCAAGAAAGAAGCTGTAGAAATTAAGTGCCTTACAACTGAAACAACTAGGAAATCATAAACTTGCTAATAAAGTGAGGGAAGATAGGGTAATTGTTAAGAAAAAACAAGGCCTGGGTAATAAGCCAAATTTAAGTATTTCCATCAAACATCAGGCCTGGAAAAGAGTAAAATTTTAGAAATTGAGGCACTAATTGAGAATTATGATGTTCAAAACCACAATTTTAATCTCAATATTCATATAGAATTTCAGGAATAACAATGTGTGTCAAAGTCATGTAAATGTCACCATTATCTGCTTGCTGCATGGGCAATGGAAGACTTCTCCTTATTTAGGCAGTACAAAATCCAGCCACAGAAACAGCTGCTTTAAGTGTTTCTGATTTTTAATCTGTAGTGCCTTGGAAAATGCGAAGGCTATGGAGATATTTCCCATTTAATGCAAAAGGAGGCTTGGTAGCTCTATGCACATAACCTTCATCAGTGTTAATGAAGTGCCCAGGGCAAACCCTCTGTATCAGTAGGAATATCTATCTCCTTCCTGTATTAAATATGCCTCTGACATAGTTCCCTGTGTATCCGAATCACTTACAGGAATACTTATGGAGTAAATAAATTTAGAGAGAAAGAAATGTTCATTCTCCAAATGCGATGAGTTGAATAATCACAGGCAAAAGGGATCAACAGTCTCTTAGAGCTACATGCTAGTTCCTTCATGGTGAGTGTTCTGTCACTTACTTTATTTACACACTCCCTTCCATGCCCCCTTGAAGAACATAACAGATTGTTGTAAAAACTGCTTTTATCTCCCACCTGCCCCATGTAATTATATTACTCAAGAAATGCTGGCATTGAGCTTCTGTCCTCTGCTGTTGAATCAGATGAAACACCTGCACAGCCACTAAAAAGCAAATGGACTTAGTTTGGGGTCATTCAAGTTTGGGCCTGTTCAAGTTCAACATCAAATGGCAATATATACCCACAACCTGGGGAGCTGTAGAACTTGTGAATTGGGGAAATGGAACAGCCCTCTGTCTTATTATGGAAGTTGCTATAGAGATGACTATGTGTGGCACATGAGGGTAATAGAGAAAGACAGTGGTAAAATTTCAGGATGGTCAAGCCTCAAATTTTCTAAGACTTTTATTTCCAAAGACTTGATAAACATGATTGCATATATACAGATATTACTGCTATGAAACTAGAGAAAGGCAATTGCTACCATCTGACTCAAAACCAGCAGCTTTGAAACCTGTTTTGATTTAAAGAAAATTAATTAAGAAAAATAATTTCCTTTAAAATTTGATGCCCATATGAAAATCAAAGAGAACCTAAATTAAAGTTGAGGTATCAGAAATTATTGGCCACAAAATCAGTTAATTTTACATCTCTCTTGGGGATCATACCATATTCATGTCTGAATTCTTAATATCTGGTACACGCCTAACATACACAAGTGACTCTCAAAAAATATCTATACTAAATTACATTGGAGAGGTAATTTAGATAGCAAAGCTCCTTATTGTATTTTCAAACAGGTAATTTATTAAAATGATTAGAATAGGAAGGACTCAAACATACACATACACTATATCCTCCCTGAGTGCTCAGAAATATTTGTTGAATGAATGAATGAATGGATGGATGAATTACTTAATGAATGAAAAGTAGATGTCAAGTTCTGGTATAGATTAGACATATCTGTGCCTTTTAGAATTAAAGTCTCATTTAGTACTCTGAGATTATTACTCAATAATCTGAAAAGATCTGAGCTCCCAAAGAAAAGGTTCACACTACCAAATAGAAAGGCCCTACATATTATTGATATGTCTCTATGTAATGCTAAGGATAGGAACCCACAGAACTTCCTGGATCCAAAGCCACTTGCAAGATACCAAGCAGTCAGGCTTTGACAAATGTTGAAAAATTGTTAAGTCAACTTGGGGTAAGAAATGGGAGGTGTTTACTTTTATTTTTTTTATGAACCTTAAATTTCTTTAGAATTAGCCCAAGAAAATATTTAACGGTTCACCATTTTCTCCTTAAAGAAAAGGAAAAAAAAATCAAATTAACCCAAGTAATCAACTAGAAAATTCTATTTATTTCTCTTAGCCTTTGCAGAAATAAAATCCTAACCCAGCTCCAGCTTTTAATTCTATTAAACATACACAGAAATTCGATGATATCTGTTCTCTATTATATATATATAAATAAAGGTGTAACTTATAGCAAGTCTTAAAACAGACGACTTGGAAAAGTTGATATGAAATAATCAGGGACTGCATTTGCTGCTGGACATTTTATCATGAATATCGCTCACTATAAAGAAAGACCATAAGACATCAAAATGTATCTAGGTGCAAATGGGGAACACACTGAAGCTTCTAAATTGCCAAAGTCCTCTTAACTTTGGCACAGTAGATACATTTTGAAGCATCTCAGCCGTTGACATGGCATGGTTCCGTACTAATTTTGTGTTTACTATGCTATATCGCTGCACAATTCTCTAAACACACAAAACAAAATTAGTATAAATATAATACCATGTGAACTGCTGTTGAAATCCCATGGAAAATGTTTTTGTTTCTTGGTTTTGTTTGGATTGCCACGGAGCCTCAGAACAATACATGAGGTTTAAATGATCTTTATGGTTGCACTTTAGGTTCATGCTTTGTTGATGTCATTCTGATATAGACCTCTTCACACACCCTGTCCACACCCCCTGTCAATATCATAGCTTCCACTGGCTGCTATATACTTGCCGTTCCCATAATTAATCTGGGGGCCTGATTGCTCAGAGTTATGTTGCGTTCCATGGGTTTTTCTTTAGGTGTCAAGGACTGACTTTAAATCTCCGTGGGATCTTACCACTGCTTCCATGGGATTTGATGCCTTCAATTATATGCTAATATTTATATATGTATGCTTATACATATATAGATACAGGAAATACACACATTAACACACTATAATATATATATAAAACACAGGTATATTCACATATATGTATGTATTGTTTTTTGCAAATGTAAAAATAAAGCAAGCAAAACAAGACTGACCTAACCTACCTGTACTTGGCTCACATTCAACGAAGTCTTCATCATCGCTGGAACATTCAGCAGATGAAACAAGGTCATCTGATGTTGGCTGTGCATGTCAAAGGAAAAATAATGGGGTAGGGAAGAGAGAAAGGAGAGAGGTGAGGAAACCAACGAACAAAAGCATCAAATACTTATCACTGTGTCCTGCCTTCTATCATCACTACTGTTTCTCTTCTTTAAAGAGGGCATGTGGTAGAATGGAGAATATTTAACTCCTATGTAGCTGTGAATGGCTCTGGGTCCAGACAAATGGTACAGGTTTTAGGTGAGGCTCAGTGACCCAAAGTGGTTCCAGGGGCTCAAGTCTGTCCCATCTCTGTAAATCACTTTTTACAGCCTGATTCTCTCCTGACTTTAATTTAAATTTTGAGAATCAGAAAGGGAGGAAAAGGGCTACTGCAGATGGTGGACAATTCAAGAATGCAAGCCAGCACAGAAATGCACTGCAGCTTTGACAGGGTATCAATGCATATAGTGTGGGATCTCAAGTGTATGATTTAGTGATTGTGAGTCTATAGGCTAGCAAAATTAATGAATGCTGTAGAATGCGGTCTGTTCAGGAACAGCGTAATGGCTTCTCTCGCTAGCAGCAATTTCTTAACGTAATTGCTGCAATTAGCTGAATTAGTAATGTGGACAAGCAGAGAGATACCACACAACAGGACACAGGTAAGGATGCTTCTGAAGAGAGCAGAAAAAATTTAATCACAACAATAGTAATTCAACATGAGAAAAAGTTTTTTTTTCTATTGAATCTTGTAGAAGTTCCCCAGTGCCACAGAACCTGTTGCAAGAATACAGGGGACTGTGCATATGGGTTATAAGAATGGTCCTTGTTACACAGTAGATGAGAAAACTAATTTCTGTACCTCATACATATTGCATGCACAATAAATGCTATTAAATTTATTCATTCATTTGTTAATCTACAGATCTTATGTAGAACACAAACTTTTGTCTTCTTATTGTGCATAACAGTAATAATATACAACACTTTTTCTATAAAAACTAATTTCTTCACCCTTCTTGATGTTAATATTAACTGACTTGCTGGTCTTATTCCCAATTCATTGAAGTCTGAATCCATATTCAACAGGAAAAATAATCAGTAAAGATGTTGTGTTAGACACACATTTAATACAGTTTATAATTAATTAAACACAATTCTTAGAACAATTCTTTAGGACAGGGATAATTATACTTTTAAAGACAGATGAAGTTCAGAGAGGTTAAGTGACTTGCTGAGGGACACACAGCTAGTAAGAAATTGGTGGGGATTTGAACAGATACATGCTTCTGTAGCTCAGATGAGCTTCATTATACCTCTTCTTACATGATGTTTTAGACTGAATTCATATACTGAAGTTCTAATTCCCAGTACCTCAGAATGTGACTAGTATTTTTAGATAGGTCTTTGTTAAAATGAGGGCATATGCGTAAGTCTAATCCAATATGACTGGTGTCCTTATAAAAAGAGATTAGGAATAGGCACACAGAGAGAAGAACATGTGGAGGCACAGGAAGAAGACAGCCATCTAAAAGCCAAGGAGAGAGGCCTTAGAAGAAACCAACCCTGTTGACACCACCCTGACCTTGGATTTCTAACCTCCAGAGCTGTAAGCAAATAGATTTCTGTTGTTTAAACCACCCAATCCCTGGTACTTGGTTTAAGGCAGCCCTAGCAAACAAATACACATGACAACCCATATACTCAGTATTTTCAGACAATGTCCTTTTATCAAATACACATACTAGGCATAGAATTACTGGACACAACAAAGAATAGCAGAAAAACCACATTAGGTCATTGATTTTACTTAACTGACAGTGGCAGAGAGGGGCCTTAGACCACCTTATCGATCTTTATACATCTGACAGGTAGCTACTTGAGCCCCTGATCCTGCTTAAAGTCAATAGAAAAATAATTTTTAAACATACTTTTTTTTTCAATTAGACCCTACTGAAGTGTGCATTTCATTTTCAGCACCTGAAGCTGGCAGTTGTATCCTGGAGCGCCATTTCTCATGTTAAAGATATGGTGAGTACACTCCCTTGGCGTGTCCTGCTGTGATGCGGTCCTAGACAGGTCCACGCTCAGTTATTTGGGGAAGGGAGATAAATTAACTGGCAAACACCATTTTTGGAAGGGCCACAGTCACCGTCTGAAAGTTCTAAAGTAGGCAGCAGCCATGACTATAACATCTTCCCAAGGCAGCAAAAATAGTTTTGGGCAGGAGGGAGTGGATCTTAGATACTGCAATGGTTTTTGTGACCTGCCAAAAGCCCACAGTACTTAAATGAATATACAGTATATTTGTGGTATTAAAATTTTATGGGAGAAAGCTAATTAGGGGGGAAAAAAGTCTAAAAAAACCCTTAAGAGGGTGGTAGTGAAAAAGAGGCAGAGAATACACTTCTAAAGGGTAATCAATTGGAAATTAATTATTGGTGACTTGGTTGTTAAGGACCTTGCCAAATGGCCTGTATACAGCATGACTGGCTTTGGCCCCTCATATTGAGAGAAAACCAGTAAGGTAAATGAAAATCTAGTAGGCTTGTCTCAAGAATTGAAGGTCAGGCAATAAAGTTTAAAAAGGTCATTGAGCAAATGCATAAAAACAATGCATAACTCCAATGGACACCGAAAGAGGTTATTAACATATTATTAGTGGAAACTGTAACAATTCTAAGACAGGTATCTTAATTTTACCAGCCAAAGAAATTTTTTTCAAGAAAAGTATTAGACCGTGAGGTTGAAGGATATGGACTATTTTCCTCTCATCCTCCCCCTCCCCGGCCTCCCCTGATACTATACAAGTTCTCTTCCTGTGGTTTGGGTAACCCTGTCCCCAGTCCGCTCCCCTTCCTCATCATCTCCACTTCTGTCCCCAGAATGGCTCCCTAACCACCACTGCACACCCCACACGTAAGCTCTTCTACATGCTCACTCCCTTTCTCCCCAGTTAACTCCCCTGTCCCCGGGGAACAGAAGCACATTTTGCCAGTAGCTCCTGTAAATGGTGGCTAAACACAAAGGAGGTTAAAGGACAGGCAATCTAGCAAAGCATGGTAAGGTAGGCCTGACTGTCTGCAGAGCACAGCTGTGAATCCCAGCTCCTATTCTTACAGTCAGTGATGTAGGGAGCAAATTACTCCCCCTCTCCAGGCCTCAATTTTTTCACCAGTAAATTGGGATAAACACAGTGTCTAGTCATCAGGTGGGCATGCGATTTAAGTATAATGTTAAAAGTGCTGCTCAATAAATATTAGCTGAAACTAACTACATCAATCAATCGATAAATAACAGCAATGCCAAGCCTGGCTGCCCCTCCCATTTAAGTAACTTTGCTACCCAGTTATACAATCTGTCTGTCTTTATTGCTGAGAATTCATTACCTCCATTTTATGGTATGAACACCATTTCTGCTTGCATCTACCATGAAAAGTGACAGAGAAAGATACACTCATGAAGATGTCAAGAGAGCTTTAAAAAATTGTTGGAAAAAAAATTCTGTTAAAGTTCTGTTTAAAACATTCTGTATGGATCTTACATGAATTCAGCCCCTTCCTTTCTGTCCCTCAAACCTCATCTTCGCTATTTACAGTCATTGCTAATGAAACTCCCAGAGCAATTACAAACATCCCAGTCCCCTCATTGCTCAGTGTTGTAACCAATATTCTCCTGGCATCCAACACCATCGCACCTGCCACAGAACATGGCGTAGTTTAGAAAAGCTTTCTCTGCCAGGGGCGGCAAGCTTTGATTTGCAAAGGGCTTAGAAGTAAGCACACTATACTTAGGGATTTTTTTTTTTTTTTTTTTACTCCTGTCCCTACCATCTAAAAAAGTCCCAAAAGTTACAAACTGAGGCTTTCAGATAATATGCGCTTAGGGTCACATCCTAAAGTAATGGCAATCTGATTTGAAATTACTCTCAGAGAACTCAAGGCTTCATTCGTTTTTGAATTTTCTTGTCTGTGTCCTTCCAAATATAAGCAAATGCAGGGTATGACTCTGAACCTTGGAAGCACAGGCACACTTCTTTGACTATCGTTTCCCTAGTTGGTGGATTATATTTCACTGTTAGAGATACACACAGATTTAGGATACAATGATTATGAGCAGATTATGAGTAGATATGGACTTTGCCTTTAAATGAAATGCAGTAGCTCTAGGTTCTGTGTATGTTTTCCCACAGTCACAACCGTTTTTCATAATTACTCTACTTCCTTGGAAAGAAAAGCAGTTAGAATTCTTGAGAGGAAAAGGATACTTGATTTATCTAGAATCATGCCTACTAATAACAATTACCAATTATTATTGGTATTCAGACTTTGTGCTAAGCAGTTAACACATATTAACTCTTTTAGTACTTTAATACTTCTAATAACGAAGGGTGTAGACATTTAGAATGATACCTTCTATTTTTAACTGCCCACCACTCAGGCTCCTTCAAGTAACAGTATTGCTTTGGGAAATTCTATTCGTATATTATGCTGGGAATGTTCATC
This sequence comes from Manis pentadactyla, assembly GCF_030020395.1. Taxonomy (NCBI): domain Eukaryota; kingdom Metazoa; phylum Chordata; class Mammalia; order Pholidota; family Manidae; genus Manis; species Manis pentadactyla. The sequence continues at coordinate 22,842,823 of NC_080029.1, forward strand.
AAGGTGACTTCCATGTCATCGCCACATTGTTTCCCTCACAATGATTGTCTGAACCTCTCATAATTCCCAATGACGAAGCTTAAAGTGTCTACATAGTATGGTTCCCTTACGTAAAATACCAACATTATCTATAAGTCATTCAAGGAAGATTAGAAGATCTTTAACTACCCTCAAACCAAATGGCTGGATGACTGGAACCACCATCAGTGATATATGACTATATCATCAAGGTGCTTTATTCATTCATTCATACATTCATTTATTACTTTAATAAATATGTATTAAACACTGATGTATCAAGCACTGTCATAATTATGAGGAATAAAGTGATAGATAAAACACGGATCCTCTGGGAATTCAGAGACTGAAGAGGAGCCTAGTAAGCAGGCAAACTCGATATAGTACACCGAATGCTCTTAAAAGAGGAAGCAAACAGATGCTAAGAGAGCAGAGAGAGCTCCGAGACAGGGGGAGGTGGAAAATGAGCCCTCGGGGACAGGCAGCAGTGAAGCAAGGAAAGCACAGAGCTGTGGGAGAAAGAAGGAGAAGGGTATCCTAGGTGAAACCAACCAGTCTTTGTGAAGGCCCAGAGGTATGAAAAGGCACAGTTTATTGTATACCTATGAGGTACAGGATGACTGGGGTGAAGAGATGTATTCAGTTGACAGTATGACCCTTACTTGAGTTAGCGTGTTGTTCTTGCAAACTTGGATTACGAGCTTGAATTTGAGACCCTGCCCTGTCAGACTCCTCTCCTTCCTCCTCTCCCCACATCTCATCACTGTCGTCTGTGACTTCTCCTTCGGAAGCTAACACACATGGTTTGCCCCATTCCTCCCCAGTGCAGATTAAAGACGTTACCTTCCCTTCTCCAGAGGAGGGAAATAGTCTTCTGTCCCTGTATATTAGCCAGGTTCTATATTAAAAATAATAATTCATGCTCTGCTATTTTAAAATTCATATTTTAATCCTCATGTTAAAATTACTTGGTTCTGTATTAGGATTCATAAAACTAAAGATAGGTATTATAATAACTTTCAATAAAATATCTTTCTGGCTGGAGTCCTTTCCTGAAAGGTTTTTTATTGCATTGCATTTCTTTTTTCTTTTTTTTTTCTACCAGTGTTTATTGAAATTACTTTAGAATAAACTGGGACAGAAGAAAGCTCAAAACTCTGTCCACCCAGGCAAATTTATAGGTCTATTTACCTCCCAGTTCCCTCAGTTTCACAAACCTGGCTTCTCATTTTCCTCCAGTGAGTTGTGGCTTCTGTTATCACCTGCTTCTAATTATTCCCTCTCAAGGGCTCTACCCTGTCTCAGCACAGGATCGGCTCTGCATCTGTCTTTACTGTGATCCATTATTTGGCATTGAGAAAAATGCCCGCTGCCATGGTCAGAACAGCTCAAGATAGTTTCACCATGTCCCCTCCTTCCTGCCCAGATGCCTATTTGTGATTTCAAATTCCAACTTCTAGCTCTTTATCTTATACAGAGAATAGGCTAATCATTTTGGGGGATGATCATTTTTCTCCACCCAGCTCCTTGGAAGCACAGTTATTTGACTGAGATTAAGCGCAAGATAAAATAAGTCCTGCCATAGAACAGCTTTATGAAATTATAAATAACACATCCAAGAATGATGATCGTCTTTCTTCCAGTGAAAAAGGAAAAGAGAAAGACCCATAAATATTCTGAAGTCCCACAGAAAATAGCCATATATTCCTGAAGCTGCTTCATGCTAAAAAGAATTAAATTTCCTCCAATGCGTGGTGTTTTCATTTTTCCCCTGTATACGTCCATTCTGAGATGGATCCGGTGTCTCATGGGAGGGAGGGGTCTCATACAACTTCATTATGAGCATTTACTCTCTGTTTAAATGAAGGATATCTGAGACACTTTTAATTAAGTAAGAACCCACAGACTCTAGGTAAATCTATAACCTTAATGAGATTTGAAAAGTTTGACTATTTCAATTTAAATATATCTATTAAGATTTTTTGAAATCAAAATTTGCCATGGCATTGTCCTATCTTGTATCAATGCTTATAGATAGTACCTCTCACCACCCTAACACACAGACACACACACACATGCACACATGCACACAGTCTACTGGATAAATTTTAGACTGAACCAAAGATAGAAAAACCCTGGATCTTGGGTAAACTTGTTGGAAGTGATCATCTCACCCCTTCCCTTTCCCCCTCCCAACACCGTTACTTCTCCCAACTTAAGCCTGACGCAGAAACAACCTTTAAACATGTTAAGATTGAATGAGTGTGATTATCTATGACCTCATTTTATTCTGAACATCTCCTTTAGAGTCATCATCAAAAGAAGCAATTGACACTATTATGAGAAAATGAAACATGATTTTCAGATAAGAGATGCAGATACCATGAAGCAGGCTTTGAACAATAGACACAATGAGACGTCGTTCTCCTCTGGTTAAGATGCTTCCTGAGCTACCCTCGTGTTCCACTTCTCTACACTTAAATATCTTTACTGGAATAACACCCTGCAAATTTTAAAACTGCCTTCTGCAGTTCATGTCAATGTGGGTTTTCAGGATATTATTTTCCTCTCTTCTTTCTACCCACTCCGGGAGATAATCACTTGCCAAGTAGGATATAACTGGGCACATATTTAACCTGAACTCAGATTTCCACAAAATGCGAAGGCTTTAAAGAGAATTGCCTTGGGCTACGGATATTGTATTCAGCATTACCAAAATTAGTTAACTGGAGCAGAGCTTTCTAAGAAAACTGAACACAAAAACAAAACCAAGCCCAAACAAGCATTGTTCTGGATATGAGATTTTATGTTTGCATGAACTTACTCATTTGATCAGTCTTCACATGAAGACTTCAACCTATGTTTATTAAGTGTCTATGATGTGCCAATCACTGAACTGATGAAGACGGTCCTTGTCCTCCTGGAGTTTACAGACGCCTGGGAGTTGAGCCAGGCCAAACTAGAAAACATTGATTAGCTGTTAAACCATTAGCTTCAAAAACTTAAAAATTAACATGAGGTTTGTAAGTGGTACCCACGGTAATGAAAATTGATTATTCATTTGCTGTCATTAGAGAGCTGATTACATAGGAATCCAAGCAAACAGTATCTCCAGCTTCCTTTTAAGCCCTCCCCAACCCTGACACCTCCATGCTTTTCCTCTTCTTTTCCACACTGCATATACTGGAGTAGGATAAAGAACAACATCATTTATAATAACTTTGGCTAATGAATTAACCATTAAGGAAATCCCTCTGCAGACTCAAGATTTTAATCAACAGTAGGAAAACCAAGCTAAGCTTAGCCAAATCTTGTGCCAAGGATTGGGGTCCTTTATTTCTATCCTTGAGGTCTTCTGGGATTGTATAAATAAATGTGGTAGGGAATCTTTTTCTTTTTTCTTTCCAGTTTAAGATTTCTTCCACCTGCTCAAAAAATGAAGGGGGGATCAAAAGAGAGAAGAGGGAGGGAGGACGAAGAAGAGACTGAGTAGAAGGGGGGATTAATCTATCTGTTGTTTAAGTCAGCCTGACAGAGGGAAGAGGAGTATTGAACCACAGAAGATTAACCAAACTTCAACATCCCTTCCCAAAAGCTGGAGGAATGCAATGCTACGTGGTGTTCCACTGATAAGCAAATCCCTCTAAATCCTTTCAATTTATTTCTTGGCCTGAAGAAATTACATATTATTTAGGAGGCAGAGGAAAAAAATACCACCCATCCAACCACATGCCACCTGTAGGAATCTCCATCAGGTGCCTATTGATCATATATACACACAAAGGTCCGGCTGCAGTGGCTGTTTTTCTTATTGGTCTCTAGGACTGCTAATCAGAAAGGCCTGGCTGTGTTTCCACTGTAAGTTGTTACGGTTTCACCACAAACTTTGAGTTTGTAGGGTCTAACCACTCTAAAAGAATGTCAAACATTTAGATGAAACTCCAAAAAGCTACTCTACGTTTTCTGCTTGTTTGCCTGCCTCCTTCCACACCTCCTTGCCGCTGTGCTTGCCTTCCTTCCTTCCTTCTTTCTTTTTCTTCTTTTGAGGTGGTATTTCCAATGTAAGTGAGCTCTTTATTCTAGTGTAATTACTAAAATCAGGCCTTTGTTTCTAAAGGGCAAGTGACCAAGGCTAAATATTATTGTGACCCATAAGTAGTCATATAGGTATCAGTTAATGGATACAATTCTGAAGTAAAACCTCCATCATAGAGAACATCCATTTGTTTTAGAGCCAAAAGTTGGTAGTACTCATTTCTCCATGTTCTTTCTTGCTCTACAGTTCAGGGAGACGGCATGAGGCTTTGGAAAAGAAAAAAAAAACAGGAAAAGCAGAACCATATTTCTTTGTGAGATGGTCTTCTCTTGGTGCTCTATTTTGTTGTCTAAGCTTACCACCCAGCACAAGAGAAAGAGCCCTTCCTGGCAGGGTGAGGGCACAGCTTAGAAGACTTAGTGTGGAGAAAATGGAAGTTCTCTGCCCAGTGCTCTGGGCTGCATGGCTGCAGGAGGGCAGAGGCTGGAGTGGTGGCAGCACTGAGGACAGAGACTGAGACGGCTGTGGGGTGAAGATGCCCAGAGGCAGAGACCAGCTTGCTGCATACAGACTTGCTCTGAGGTGGACGTAGTTCTTGTTCTTGACCTTCCACTGTGGGAATAAAGTTGGTTATAAACCCTTTCACTCCAAGAATGTTCCACTGTCATTTTTTGGTCTCACTGAATCAAGAGTGAACTTGCCCAGAGCTGAAACCCATTGACAAGACACTTAGTAAGACCCAAATATTATGGGAGACCAAGGAGCTGTAGACTAAAGCCAATTCTGAATATTGGTCAGCAATTTTAAAAAAGATGTTAGATAGTCATGCCATCCAGAGCAAATAGGAGTAGTTCTTAATCTTTGCTTTCATGATGAATTCAGGTACACTACATGAGCAGGAGAGAAAGAGCAGGAAAACGGCAAAATATTGGGAATGAAACATAATCTAATATTTATTTTGTCTGTGGTAGGCCACTTCTACTGGAAAGAGAATACAATGCATGTAACGTCTGTTAGGTCTGTTGATGTATAAAAGAGTTGAGAATGGCTGTCTTGAAACACTAAGCATGATTATTAGTTCATGGTCAGTAAACAAGAGACTAAGAAATAAATGCAAGCTCAGGTCTTGACCTTGTAAACATAAGAAGGAAAAATGTTAATATTAACACAACCCAGAACTGTGACTCAGAAAACTTACCCAGAACAATCAAATGCAATGAACTGAATGTAAAATACAACTGATAAGATGGCAACACTGTCTCTTCCTTATTACCCTGAAGAGAGTACCACCACTCAGCCATGTAATGTAATAGTAGACAAGTCAGATACAGGTGTCAGAGCAATATCAGCAGTGAAAGAAGATTTGTGCATTTGACTTTTGACTTCATAAAATACTTAGGGAGTTACAGGTGATCTGCTGTGAGTAAATTTGAGTCAGAACTAGCAGGGAAAAATGAGGACAGAAGGAAGAACATGATATCGACTCCCAAGAAAGGGACAATGTAAAAGCTTTGGGTTGAGATTTTATCCCTGGATTCTCATGTCTAGAACACAGTACCAACCTCCCACAGAGAAAGAGTGGAAGATGGATTCAAATAAAGCTCTTTGATTTGTATTATAAATCTCAGGTTAGAAAAAGTCTTGAAGTACTATTGCATGGAAATTCAGGAATCCAGATGGCCTCACTTACCCTCCAGTCATCACTTCCTCATTCCCAGGTTGTAACTAGTCTTAAAAGGATAATCCCATCTCTGATGTATATTCAAAACAATTTACAAAAGCAAAATAATAGAAGGGACAAAACTATTCATTTCTCATTTCCAGTGCACAGCAAGGCTAACAAGTTTTCCCTGCTCTAGTTTATAAACAACAGCCTTCATTCACTCTAGAGTGTGTACTGGAAATACAGTGGATGTAATCCCATGGATGAGACCTATGTAGTCACACAGGGTCCTGTGCTCACAAGGGCTTGGTTTAATGCTCTGCTCTCACCACCTAAACCATTTTATCTTTGAATTTCTGTTTTGTAAGTGAGGATCAGTGAGGCAATGCAGCATCTGCATAAGCAGATGAGATACATACGATGTGTGTCCTTCCTACTCCCCATCACTTCCTTGACACCTCATCTACATACAGAGCTTCTGAGGGCCGGTGAGCACAGGAAACTGTGTATTCACAATGTAGGGGAATCAGATGAATCAAACAGATTTATCTGAATTCCCCCTTACCCCCAATCTTTCTTCCTGGGAGGCTGGTACTGTCTTCTAGATAACAGTTACTAGGGTTAAATTCTTGGTCCAAAGTTGACCTCCTTTGCATTTCCCTTTTGTAGTTTCATATCACATCCTTCAATAGGAACACACAGGTAAGTGTTACATCTACTGGGTAAGTGGGGGCACTGACAGCTCCAAGACGCTACACTTTCCCTTTGAACCAGAAGTTGCTTAGAAAGCAGAGAGAAGGCAATGGTCTTCTAAGAACATGATCCACAAAGGAAACCTATCACATCCTTTCTGACTTCTCTGTATTAGCCAATCACTTACACTAAAAATAATAACATAGAAAGAGAAAGACAAGGCAACTCAGGGATCTTTTTCCTTTCAGTGCAGCCATATTCACCAGTAAGCTGAAGTAAAAGAAGTCACTGGTAAGGTGGTAGGAGGTGCAGTATATCAAGAAGTGCTATAGAATCAGGTGAGTTTGTTTTGAACAGTCTCCACTCTTCTGGAGAGAACAAAATTCATATGCATATATGAGCTATGAATATGAATTATGTTATTTCAGTGATTCTGCATCCTAGTTAAATGCTCTTAAATTTGCATGTAAAATTAGCATTGCACAATATAAAGATGAATGGTTAATACTCATGCTAATAATTTTAAATTTAAATTTTTATTTGCTTAAATGGCATTAAATAGCAAATTAAAAAAATACTAGGACAAGCCAAGGGACTGTGGAAGAGAGAAAAGCTTGCTATTTTAGCCTTAACATTTTTTTTCCTGTTTTTTCAATAAAGGGCCCCTTCATTTTATTTTGCACTTATTCCCACAAATTTTGCAGCTGCCCCTGAGAACAATTCTGCAAAATGTTTCTGAACAGGCGAGAGTTCTAACATGATTTTCAGAAACTCAAATTATGACAAATAGTGTTTCCTCCTGAAACTGGGTCCCTTGTGCTTCACTCCTGGCCTCATGACTGTGGGTCTTAACTGGCCTTATTCTTTCCAGGGTCCTCTGGGAAAAAGAGCACCAGCATCTCCTGGGACAGCTCTTCTAATGCCTGTGCCTTCCACCTTCCCACATCTATCTCTGCCTAGACCAGTGTTTAATAACATCCTAGAGAATATCTCATAATTAGGTCCTTGGCTTTATTTATTATCACTTCTTTCCCATTCTGAGAAGAGTTACAATGCAATCATGTTAAAAAAAATAATTAGGATTGCATAATTTCCTGAGAAATTTTACAATGTCCTTAAACAATCACAGAGGCAGTGTGCTGGATGGCAGAATCAGAATTGAGAACCAATCATGTGAGAAGCAAGGACCTTTGCTGGTGAGGAAAACTTGCCTCTGAGAATGCCAAGAGCCAACTGATCCTGAGAAAAGTGGGCTGCACTGCCAGGCTGACCCTCTAGGAAGAGAAGTCAATGCACACCGATTCTGCTGAGTCAGTCGCATCCTTAAAAACTGTGTCAGAAGAATATTTTTAATTTACCCTCTGCCTTTTTGAAAGAAATCAATATGCCATTTACTGGAACTCTCTTTTTAATAAATCTAACTATCTTTATTTGGCTTTTCTGTATTTTTCTCCCCTTTTCTTCTAGGGAGCAAAGGAAAAAGTGTTTTATTTGTATTTGTATTGATTGAATCACTTTGAGCAAAAAATAAACAGCTAACTACAACAGCAGCTTTAATGACAATCTTTTAGAGATTAAGACTTCTAAAGCAACATAGTCTTTTATTCTAGGTGATTGGAAATAAACAGAAATCAGTAAAACAGGATTACTGGGCAATAAACAAGAGAAGCCACATTTATAATTTAAGAAGCTTCTTGTCATGCATTCATTACTGAAGAATGCACTTGGGCCTTATTCTATTTTTATAGCAGTATAGATTTCCTCCCAGTATGTAGTCTTTTTTTTTTTTTTTTGGAAGTGCTGACAAAGAGCCTCTCTAACATATATCCAGAAGCTCCTTCATTCCTAAGGCTACTCAGAGGAACCAAAAGACAAAGAAGGAGCTTAGCACACTAGGTAAGGATTGGTTCCTCAGTACTTCCCACCCCAGACCTCTGTATGTCCAGCAAAGTGCCAGGTGAGCAGGCATGGCATCACATGGGTGTGGGGCCTCATAGAACATGGTTCCTGACTTCAAGGTGTTTACAAGGTAGCAAGAAAGATAAGTGTTAGAGACACTGTCAATATCCATTTCGCTCTTGGTGAAGTGACCAGCCAAGTCTCCTCTGCAGTTAGAGGTGGTTATGTGGCATTAACCTGGATAAAGTGGTGAATAAGGTAGTCAGCTAGAAGTTCTGGAAATTCTATTGTCAATAAAAGAAGGAATGGTTGGTCAAACTGTTTTCCCTTCCTCCTTGGGTTTTATGGGATATTTGAATTATAGCATCCATCTTGCGACCATAACGTGGCAAGTGTGAAGGAAAGGCCAAAATACCTGAGAAGCTGACACATATTGTCAAACATATGATATGAGCCCAAAATGCAGTTTTCTGTTTTGTGGACTCCAGAATTCTTGTTGAGTGAGAAAATAACCCCTTTTCAGTCACATAGGTCAAATTTTCTATTACTAGGCATTGAACACAATCATAATGAAGAGAGCAATCCACAGAGAACAACCAGAGACAGAAACGATGCAAGGCTGCAATATGAGTGGTCTCTGCCTTTGGTGCACATTAGTTACCAGGTGGCACTTGAATAGAATCCAGGAGGTGTATTTGGAAGTCACTCTACAGTGATCACAATGCTCTCATATACCAATTCTGTGGCCCAGATGAGAGTCCAAAAGGAATCTGAAAGAGTCGAGGTCATTTTGGAGTTGGGTAAGCAGAGAGAAACATTTTCACCTTACGAAGAAAATATTTTCAATTGAGCATTTATTAAACATTTTCAGTCAACATATCCCAGATTGACTTGATCATCTCCTTCCACTGCTGTCTTTCTTGCCACTGTCAATGGTATCGTTACTCCCTGGGAACAAACCCAAACCCTCAGATTACCTGTGAATCCTCCCTGCTCAACATCATTCCTCCAGGCATCAAGTCCTGAGAAACCCATCTCTAAAATGGGATCTGAAACTCTATTTTTCCCTGGTTGCTTCCCTGGATGAACCTTGAGATACTTTAATCAGATTCCCTGCCTTCACTTACCTCTCTGAAAAGTACTGCCAGAATAAAAACACAGCCTTCAATGTGATACTCTCCTGGCCCAAATTTATCCCATTGTCTATTAAGTTAAGTCTAGACTTAAAAAAATTTTTTTTATAGCTTTGTAGCACTATCTTTCACTACCATTTGCCCCTGTAAGCACCTCCATAATCTGACTATTAAACAAATGTTTGTCATGCTTTCTTTGAACAAGCCTGATTAAAAGTTCCTTATAATGTTCTGGTTTATTTCCTTCCTATCCAGCTCCATTTGTACTCCATTCCATTTATACCTGGTAAAAAATTATGTATATTCTTCTTTTGGACCCAACCCAAACACATTTTCATGCAGCTTTTTCCTGATCTTTTAGCTGAAAAAGAAAATACTCAAGTATGCCAACTCAGTGCTTTCTTTGAATTTCACTTAACATACTATTTTCTGACTTGTAACACATCTGACTTATAGTTCCCCTTCTACTTGATTGCTACATGAGGGAGGGAAGGGACATCATCTAGAGCCAACTATAATATCAAGGGAAAAGTACTGGGTTTGAGGTCAGAAAATATGAGCTCTGCCCCTGGGGTGGGAGCCCAGGGTGATCATAAGTACTGCACTGCAGTTTTCTCTTCTGTAAATTTGAGACAATGACATCTACCTCATGCTCTTGTTATGTGGATTGCAGTTTTTCAGAGATGTTACAATTCTGTGATGTGTAGTTGATATTATGATGTCATTTATCATTGGTTTGAAATGACTCACGGGAAACAGTGCCAGACCAGAGCTTAGGTGCACAATATGTATTTAAATGGACAGCAGGTGTCAGGGACTCTTTGTTGAATTAAATAGCATTGAGTAAACCAGGAGTCATGCTTCAAGGATGGGAATTACATGAATGGAGGACAGAAGTACTTCCCATCCTAGTCAGATTATTATTAATTCTGACCTTAGAACGTCTCGGGGCAGGAATACTTTTATAAGCTGTTTGTCAAGAACAGGGGTTGCTCTCAAAGAGCATATTTGCCTTCAAGATACAAAATGTCCCACTGATCCAGACAAGCCCATAAGCAACTTACTTTGCAGTTCTACACCTTATACCAGGTAGTCAATCTCTTATTTGCAGGACTTAAGGTTTAAAGTCAGTCAAATATCATGTAGTGATCTGGATACTGGGACAATTTAACATTTTAATAAACCAGTCTTTTGCAAAAAGTCCAGTTAAGTGCCAAAAGGAGATTTGGGCTTTTGCTTTTCATCATTCCAAATAGCCTTGGCTGGGCAGAGCCCACGAAGAATGAACCTATGGTTCTTCAGCCATACTAGTCCTGCTCACTTAAACCTTTAAGTAGAATTCCTTGTATAATGGAAAGTAAGAGTAAATGTAATCACTCTGAATAAATGCCCTGTAAAATGACTTCAGCAATTATGCTGTTTGTAAGTACCTCTGAGTCCATTAAGATAAACATCTATCTTTGCATATTCACATTAATGCAGTAGACTGTTCTTAGATAAATCTTACTTGAACATTGTGCAGTTAACACAGTTTATCATCCCTTGCTTTCTTGCCTTCGATGCACACATTAATGCAAGCAGGCAGAGAGTGTTTAAGTGATGCTGGTTGCAGAGCACACATTAACACACAAGGCAGTCCCTAAACATCTTTAAATGCAGAATAAATATACTTTAGGTTTTAAATACCTTCATAGGCTGTATGCCCAGAAACACATTGGACTGGACTCTTAATTTCCTATGTAACTAATATCATATAGGCAAAGGCAATAAATGCTTAAATTTAAAATAGTTTTAATATGCTTCCAATTGCTCAGCAACAGAGGTCCAAATGGAATCTAATTCCCTAGTTACTCCTTTAAGAAAAAAGTCTATCTCTTTATTTATATCATAGCATATGCCTGTGACCATAACTGCATTTTGAGCTTGGGCCCCAATTTCATTAGTTTTTGTAGGCAAATTGGGAAAATGCTCAAGGATCTCTGATACTTATTCAGAGCACTAGTTTCTTCTCTGCTGAAGTGAAGGGCAGATACATTCCATGAACTGCATGGCTTTAACTGTCTCTGTGGGTGTAATGCTGGCTATAACAATGATATCAGCAGGGGAGACATAAAATTTAACAGTCATTATTTAACAATCATTGCAGCAGGAGAACTGATTAATCAGAATGGACATTGCCAGAGTACTGGATCTGGGTCCTGGAACCTTCCACTGTCCCAGGTTTTATGGTGTGGACAGAGGTGAATCCTGCTGGGAGGACCAGAGATGGCCTGGAAGTAGAGAACATGGGATCTTCAGGCAATGGCTATTTACCAACCAATATCAAAATGTTTCAAACAGATTCAAAAGATTGTTTAACAGATGATGCTAAGGAGGCTGAGATGATACAGTCAGTGTGTCCAGGAACAAATTTCTTTGCATTGAGAAAAATTCTGCTCAGTGGTCTCTAAGGGGAATCCCAGCTATGCCAGGGAGGATGCCTCACCATTCACTTATTCAACCGTTCTTTTCTGAGCTAATGCTTTGGGGGAAACAAAAAGGCATATGAAGTGGTCCCAGTCCTCCAGAAGCTTATAATTAAGCAGGTAAGCATTTGGGATAAATGTCCTTATAAAACAGCAAACACTTTAAAAAAGGGCTCTGAGGGAAGAGCAGTACCTTCTGATGGAAATGCAGAGGGGAATTCATTGAGATGAGGTCTTTGAGTTTGGTGGGCACTAATAGTCACAGGTGGGAGCAGATAGTCTGGGTGAATGGTACAAGTTAATGCACAGGAGCAGGAAAGTACAAAGGAGGGGTTGGGAATCAGAGACTAATTTAGTTTGGCTGGAGCACAGAGTAGGTGTGCAGAAGCTGCGTAGGAGGATGAAACAAATACAGAGAGAAAGACAGAGAGACAGAGCAAGGGAGACTAAGCAAAACTATATAGAGAAAGAGAGACACAAACAGAGGAAGTGTTGATGGTTCCAGGGAAACCCACCTTTGTTACCTAGCCAAGTATATACTAATTGTGCACCAGGAAAATGATCTTTTGACACAAATGCCAGCACATTTATTCGTTTAATTTCAGAAGGAATACACAATTATCCCTAGTAAGGCATTTAAAGAAACTGTTACACCAAGCTAATTCTCACTGCTGGGGACACAGCTGAATGAGGACATCACTGCACACACTTCAGAGGTGAATGGCATGCCTATTTCCACCTCTAAGTTAGGGTTCTATGAGGGGGTGGGTGGAAGCCGTACAAAGAATTCCTATCTGTGGGTAAGAATTCTACTCTCTGTTTTGATATTTATCATGCAGCGTTGTTCTGTCTTCTGAGTGAATAAAGCATTTAGCCTGAGAGACAGTTAATAAAGTCCTGAAGAATTACTATCAGCCCTGATGGAGGAATTAAATGCCATACATTTGGAATGGCCATGTCCACACCTGTGTGTGTCTGCGTGCATGCGCGTGTGTGCATGTGAATAACAAAAACATCAAGGGGCAAAATTTTAATGGCCCAATCAATTCCTAGCTGGAATACACTTTATGAAGAGAAAGTTACATAAAAGGAACTTGGGCAGCTTTAAACACCATCTGGACCATGCTGTGCTCATTTGTGCTTTACCTGTTAAAAAAAAGAAAAAAAGCAACACAACAAAAAGTACCTCCAAATACAACTAGAGGAAGGATTTTCTGATTTTTCAGACATCAGATGCTCTTGCCTTCAAATATGTGCAGTAAACTCCCTTCAGTCCCATCTGATACAGGGATACATTTCCTTTTTAAAGTAGCTAAAAGAGCCTTCTAAAGTTGAGTCCTAATCTTTGGAAGAAAAAGAAAAGATGTGCAAAAATAAACCCAGCACCTTTAAACGCCAATTTAAAGAGATATCCAATGTACTCAACTGCTTTCTCTAGTCTTCACAGGTAACAGGTAAGCCCGTGAACCCCAAGCCCCAAAGGTAAAACACTGACATTTCCAAATCATAAGGTATCAGGCCACCAAGGAAATAAAGCTACAGGCACACAGACCTGAAGGCAGGACTAAGACAACCAGGTGATGAATGTAAATCCCAATGTACCTTCTGTTTTCTTATTCTTATTAGTCAGAGCCAAGGTTGGAATATTGAATATTCATAAACTAATTTATGGATAGAAATGTTGTTAGATCTTTGGTTTTTCAACGAAACAAGAATCCATTTCCATCTTTTACATAGAACATGAATACATTTTGTAGGAGAGAAGTTTGAGGGAGAGTTTAATCGCATCCTTTTATTAAAAGGGAGAGTAGTATTTTCTCTCGGGAAACAATTGCCAAGACTCACGGCATCCCATGAGACCATTTTTATTTTCTTTTTGCATTGTAAGAGTGATGAGGAGATTACAGAAGAGGCAAAATTGCAGAGGTCACAGAATCAATCAAGACGACATGGCAGGATTTCCTTACAAAGAGAATGCTAAGCTTAATCAGCAAAATTCAATATATAACAAACAGCTTGTGATAAAGGAAATTCCAAAGACATACACGATACTATTATAATTTTACACAAAAAGATGTACGTAATAACATTACTTTCAATCACATTTTCATTAAAAAAAAATTACTCAAAGCCTGTTTAAGAAACTGGCATCTAAGCAGAACGATTCCCTTTGAAAATTCTAGGAATTCCATTTTCTGGATGAGGTTGAAGAATGCCTTGAAATTTCTGGTTTTTAAGTAAACAGAATCTCAAAATAGTGAGGTTCTAGAAATAAAGCAGTGAAGAATGTGGACAGCCCATTCCCCATAAACACTGCCATTTGGTCTTTCAGGGATAGTAATGGAGTGGAGCTGTAAACAGCCACTGACTCCATTGTAATGCAAGCTTTTTTTCCTTTTTTAAAAAATCCTCATCTGATTCATAAAAATGCAATTTGGAGCATTTTAATTTCTTTTCCCACTTAATAACAATAATGACCTTCTGGGTCAAACATTTCCTCCTAGTTAACGATCAGTTAACTGAAAGGCTGGATAACGGAGACCTGCAGCCTAGTCACTAACTGCCAATTAACATCCACTTTGTCAGTCGCGCTGTTTAAATATAACAAGACATATGCCAAGATATACACAGAGGACTGGATACCAAAATCATATCATTAAAAACACACTACCATCAAGGCAAAGCTCTCAGGACACTTATGCTGTCACGGCAGTCATTTTTCTGAAAGATAGGCAAGTGGCAATGCATCGCCAATTCCTATTCTCAGCAGAGGGACCTTGCCTGAAGAAGACAAATCCCCTCATCTCCCCAGGTCTGTGAGAGTGAACACTGGACATCCCACAGAGACTTAGTGGGAACACTTCAAGGAGGAGCTGCTGAATACAAGCACTTTCCATGCGGCCAAAATCCTTACCTCTTGGGGTCACAGTGGACCTCCTATTAGTGTTATACTGAATAAGAAAATAAATCTCAGAAAAAATCCAAAGTCAGATAATTACACCTATGGGCTTCTCCCTCCAGGCTTAACTGGATTCAATTTCTTTCTTCTCTTTATGTCATAATCTCATATAAATTATGAGATTATATAACAGACAGCTTCTAAGCACTCCTAGGCAATATCTCAGAAACTGTAATACAGTTGGCTAAAGATTTCCAGATAGTCATTTATTGATTAAGATTTTAAAGCTATAATGCAAGAGATGATGAAAATCTCTATCATATACCAATTTGGGTCATTTATTCACTTTTTAACACCCCAAAGATTTCAATGCAAGACAGAATAAACAAAATGAGGATCATCCATCATGGTATTCCATACACTAGCCCTATTAAATGGGCAAAATTGTTCTAATAATCTTCATGTGACTATGAGTGGTCACTTTTCATTTGTATGGGGATTTCACCCTCACAATACTCATTACATATGATGCAAAGTCCTGTCATAATTAGCCAGAGGTCATACTCAGTTGTGACACAAATGGGACTAAACCTGGGTCTCTTGGTCTCCATCTACTATTTTTGCTCTATGACAATATGAAGAAAAGTAACAGACTTTTAGTTAATGGACATGAATCTGACTCATGGCTACCACAGAGAAGAGAGAAGGGTACTTCATATCTTCTGGATTTCAGACAACTTATTAAAAGCTTCTGCAAGCTTTCCCTGTAAGTGCAGCTTGTTTAAAAGGACATCCTTTAGGAAATAAACACACATATTCCTTATAGCACAGTGGGTGATGTTTTTGAGGCACAGAGGGTTTTCAAGCTGTGGAAGGGGTCCAGAGGCTGTCAGCTACTCATGGTTATGAGTGAGCAGGTCTGGCCTTATGCAGTGAATGCATTCTGCAGGGCTCTTCGCCTGCAGTGAGGTAGCACAATCACACCATTCAAAGCACGTGAGGCAGCACAGAATGAAACTCTGTGGAAAGCTTGAGACTTCCACCACCTTCCCTTCCACGGTCAAATAGAGACATTTTGATGAGCAGGCCCAGTAAAGCAATGCGAATGATCTTGGATCCTTGCTATCAACAGTATAAGTATTAGAATATTAGCTTGGGTTGTGGTGATTCGATTTGTATGGAAAGTTGCTTCCATAGCAGTGGGCTTGATCTGTATCCTGAATCACACAAAAGGCCAGTGGGTGTCAGTCCTTCCCGAGCTTCGCTGTGCCCCAGCTCCAGACTGGAAAAGAGGACTGAATCAAGTGAAATGTAGCTTTCTCTAGTACACCCTGAGACTGCTATAATGTCCCCTCAAGAATGCTGTGATGAGACAACAGATCAGAGAACTAGAAGCCTGGGGCCCAGGGAAGAACCAAGGGCATGCCCATGAATTCTTCCTGCCTGGATACTTCCACGGAGTGTGAACAAAGGACTGAACGCTGAAATCAGATGCTGTGGGTTTGTGATCACAGCCTTCTTTCCTCGCTTCCCGGCCCCCTTCCGTGTATCATAAAAATGACAACACAATTTGGTTCTACTCTTTTCCCATATCACACCACCATTAACGACTTCGTAACTATCCTTCCCAAGCTCTCTTTTTCCTTCTTTAGTCAGAGGCTGGCCATTTGAATTGGATCAACCAACCTACTGTATACAGTTCAGCTAGTGATTGGAATTAAATAAGTAAATGGGTGGGCAAAAACCTGAATATCAAGACATAGGAGAAATATCTTTAGATTCTAACAGGAAAAAACTATACTGACTTCTGAAATAATGCGGTTAATTGACAAAACAGAAGAAGAACTTTCTTCAATTTTAAGGACTTCATCCATTATTTTTTTAAATAACAAATTCACCTTTTGAATGAGAAGTTTCAACAGGCTTGAGTTTAAAGAAAAAGGTGTGTCATATACAAAAGTCAAGGTAATGCTAGAGATTTTCTAAAGGTCTCCACAAGGTTTTTTGAGGTTGCAGATGATACAGATACTGCTCATTTTCCTACATTTCCATATTTGGGGCACTGAAATGACCCCTATGTATGCAAGATCCTGAATTGAAGTCTAGTGACCTTAACGATAGTTTTCTTAGAAAAGATGAATGATAGATGCTAGAAATACCTGCATTAGCAAGATTTTAATAAGGGGTTTTCTGTTGATCAGGGGATTAATCTGATGGAACTTTCCATCTCTTGAATATTCCAAACTGACATTGTATTGGACCCAACTCAACGCATATGGTAAAGATTTTGTGATTATTAAATAATGTAACCGTATAGATTTGAAGGTGGTATATAAACTAAGACATATTAACTGCCTCCAAATGGATAGGGAAGAGATAGCAAAATAATTACCTCCTCAAAAAAGGTTTGTGCCTTGTTTGGTTTTCCCTCAAAGACCAGGGGTATATGTGGACCCTTTAGCATTTTTTCCTTTATGGATCTGAGAAGAAGTGTAGAATTGTAGACCCCCTTATGGAGATGTAATACAGAGAGGTAACATTTAAATTATGGATGTCAATAATACACATTGCACATGGTATTGCCTTATTAAGAAATGAGTTGAGCAATATATACTCTAGCCTAATCTAGACCAAGAGCTGTGGATGGGGCAGAGAGCTGCAGGAATGGTGGGCGAATAAAACAGGGAAACTTGCCTGAAAATCTATGGTGAGAGTTGATGGGGTAGGAGGCAGAGAGAGCGCCTAGAAAGCTGGTGACATAGGCCATAGAAGGATACAGAATCCATACAGAGAAGCTCTTTAGTCATTTGCTACAATGGTTGAGGATATGGCTGGAGATTATGTGGTTTTAAACAAAAGCCCCAAAGTCCTCAAACAGAAGAGAACCTGATAGTTCCTAAGATACAGAAACAAGCTAGTCTCTGCCCAGAAAGAAGGGTAGAAGGGTGAATTTAAGCAACCACAGGAACAAATCAATAACAATTACACATTTGTTAAATACTGTGTATCAAGCATGGTGCTGTTACTTTGATGTTCTATTCCATTTAATATATTTAATTTCTTGTGAAGGAAGTTTTGCCACTTCTATTTTGCTGAAGAGGAAAGTGAGGTTCAGAGAACTCAAGAATGTAGGTAGTAGGTGTCAAAGCTATAATTTTAACCCAGATTTGTCTATTCCAAAGTCTTTTTCTTAACCACTAAGCTGTGGTCAGAGACAGGCTAGGAAGGCCAAGTATGTAAAAGGGACTTTAAACTCTGAGCTAACCTGAGAAACTGACATGGACTTTATGAGGATTAGGTGTAAAGTAAATCACTAAATAAAATTATATAAGCAAATGAATCTGAATTTTGAACTAGACAATCTGAGAATATGTGTAGACTCTGTACAGACCTGAGAGTCTACACATTTATATTTTGAGTATCTTCCGATATCCATTTTTTTTTTGGAAAAGACCTTTATAGGTGGTCTACAAATAATATAGCAAAATTCCTCTCTATTATTTAATGTAATATAAACTGCAGTTGAAATATTTTGGAGGTATATCTAGTTTATTCCCTAACATTTTGCTGCAGGGTAGTAGAGCCTACAGCAGGTTGCACACCACCAGTCTTCATCATTTCAGGCAACCGTATTTGACACATTTACAATGTGCAGGATGCTCACTCATTAAAAGGGTGTATGTGCCAAATTGTGGACCAGGCAGCAGAAAGGAGGTTTATAGAGAAGTTAAGAGAGTGTATAGAAAAGCCTAGAACTGAGATAAGGCAGTTTTGGAGAGAAGTTGTCTTTTTTTTTTTTTAAACCTTGTGGTAGTCATAGTGAATTGTTAAGCCAAAATTCCCTGGGAGGAGAGATGTGATTCTGAATATCATCAACCTTGGTATGGAATCTTTTAAAGTTTTTCCTATATTATTCAGAAAAAAACCATTTTCAAATCATTTAGATATCCCAGTTTTTCCTGGGCTGCTTAGACTTCCCATCCCTCAAATTCTGATTTACTCTCTTTGGACCAGAAAAGTCATTCTGCTGTGCCAAAAACATTAAATTTTCTAGTGTTTGCAAATATATACCTTCAAAATAGAAATAGATTAAGAAACCCATGTCCACATACCAATCTCTTCATCTACCCAAAAAGTAATTTTTGCCTTGTGACTCTTAACTCCACCTTCTACATTATTTTAGGTTCCCATGCCAGATATTGCTTCCAGCAAAAACATCTTCTCTCTTCATTCCAATGCTTTGCTCTGTTTTTCACACTACTGTTTCAAGGTTTATTTTCAGTCTCCCATGGAATCTGTTCCCCAACACTGACCTGGATTTCAACTTTGCCTAAATCTCTCCGTACTGTGCGTTCCTGTTCATGTTATGATTTAGAGGGAATCTTTGTCAAAAGACACCCTGTGTGTGTGTGTGTGTGTGTGTGTGTGTGTGTGTGTGTGTGTGTGTAAAACACAGGCTCAGGTGAGGAACAGGAACTGCCTGGTAGTGCATGTGCTTTTTCTCTTTGATATTTTCAAGAAAGAGGCAAAACAGTCTACATCTTTCATCTGGTTAGATTTCATCAGCGGCTAACAAAAATTAGATTAAGATAAAGGACTAGCCAAGACAACACGCTGTTTATTATAGTCTGTGCTATAGGAGCCTGTATACCACTTTCCCAAAGATTACTCTCTTGTCCTGTGCCTACATTGCCTTCCTACAAGAACAACCTTGGGGGTGGAGGGATGGGGAGGGAAAGAGGCAGAGAAGGAGCTGCAGAGTGAGAGCAAAAATGTAATTGCCTGACTATCAGCTTCACTATCATAATTACTTTCAAACTCTGACATGAATTGAATCAGATGAACAGCCAAATCAATTTTTGCAGTTGGCAATCAGCGCATTCTTAGCTTGTAAATTAAAATGTCACTGCTGGAGCACAAAGTGATGCCCCTTCTGGGCTCCTCTGTACATTGGGAAGAAAAGAGGAGCGCCCTTCTTCACCCCCTTCATGCTTTTGTTGCTGTCCAGCTTAGCCTCTGATCACATTCCTTGTTTTCTCAGTGTGGTCCTAGCATCTGTGTCAATGCAAAGGTTCCCTTAACGCTGCACAGTTTTATGCACAGAGCTCATTTTTTAAAAATAATTTTATTTTGGTGTCATTAATCTACAATTACATGAAGGACATTATGTTTACTAGGTTCCCCCCTTCACCAAGTCCCCCCGACATACCCGTTCATAGTCACTGTCCATCAACATAGTAAGATGCTGTAAAATCACTACTTGTCTTCTCTGTGTTGCACAGCCCTCCCCATGCCCCCCTATACTATACATGTTAATCATAATGCCCCCTTTCTTTTTTCCCACCCTTATCCCTCCCTTCCCACCCATCCTCCTCAGTCCCTTTCCCTTTGGTAACTGTTAGTCCATTCTTGGGTTCTGTGCTTCTGCTGCTGTTTTGTTCCTTCAGTTTTCTTTTGTTTGCACAGAGCTCATTTATCTATATCAGAGAAATGCATGACCTGTGGGACAATCTAGAACAGCACACACTGATGACCTCTTCCAATATATGATTTGTAGGAGGTAAAGATAATGATGGCCAGAGAGAACCTGAAGGATTAGAAGAAGAAATCCTGATATTGAAGTGATTACTGTTCTGACTTACCAATTTAACTATCACATGAACACAAAACCTTGTGGTCTTATTTTAATGAATGAAGCCTGGTCTACAAAACACACTGGTGCATTAGAAACTTTACAGACTCAATTGGGTGAATAACTGAGTGCCTCACCTGTGCCAGGTACTTGTACAGCATTGTAGGTACAAACCAATAGTCCTTATGGTTAAGGATTTCATAGTCTAGAAGGGAGAGAGATTTGTGGCATGTAGTTACAAAATGACTGATAAATGCTATTAAAGCAGAATAAATAAATCAGCGTAGGAACAGAGGAGAGGAGGAATTAACTGTAAAGGATGATGTCAGTCCTTCTGCCACACTCCTACCCCATCTACCCCAACATTTTGCTTATTTATTCATCCATTTATACTCATTTCATCACTCATTCATTCCTTAACCATTTATGAAGCACTTGCTTTGTGCTAGGCTCTATACTAGGACTCAGGGCTTCAGTGACGACTCAGCACAACCAGTTCTAGAGCAAGTTATGGAAAAGCACTGTTTGCTTCCTATTGACTAGCAGTTAGAATTTGGGAATAATCTAATCTGTGACTACCATGTAAATACAGAATCAATGTGCCTAGAATCAGACAGGACATTCTAAACTTAGCCTTTCCACTGAGGCTCTTACCATGAGACCCCTTTACAGAGTTGGCCAGAATGTCTACCTGGTCTGTTGGTGCCCAATTGCTCCTTCATTTATACCCTTTCACCCACTATCTTCTTCCCCATTCTGATCTGGGGTGATAGGGTGGACATCCGAAACTCTGATTCTGAAGTCTAGCTGACATCTGAACTTGGCCTATTCATTCAAGTCCTACTGGATTCTGCTTCTGGTTTCTCTCCCTGAGAGCCCAGTCCTCTAGTCCAGACACTTGTCTAGCTTTTTGTCATATCCATAGTAACTTTATTCTCTGGGAAGAACTTTTAAATTAGTTTTACTTGCCTTACATTGAATGGCTTTCCCTATGAATAATCCAAGCTTTCTCTGGCACTAAGAATCACCCCCAAATCCACACATTACCCTAACTTGAAATTAAATGACTGTAGATAATCATGACTGAATGGACTCTGGGTTTGATATATTTGTGGAGATTGTCTAGGATGCCTAAACTTGTCTCAGAGTCAGAATCTTTCCTTCTTCCATCAGTTAAAACATTCAGTTCTAACATGAGTACCAAAATACAAACATTGACTTCATTGTTTCATGTATGAAATATTCCTTAGTGATATTTAATGCAATAAAGTACTAGGCACAAACCTATACAAAAGTCAACTAACTGTAAATCTGCATTGGTTGTGACATAAATAGATCACAGACTTAAACACCACATTGCCACCCTGACCAACACTGCCTTGTCCTTTTTACTATATTCCTTGTATTCCTTCTTTACTAGTAAATCCAGGAGTAGAGAAATCAAGTAGCTAAATCCCATACATGCAACAACAATTGTAATGGTTGGCTAAGCAAACTAACTCTCTTTCTCTCTCCATATATATATATATATATATATATATATATATATATACACATATATATATATATGTATAAATTTATTCATAAAAATATATAAAATTCATTTTCTGCCCCCACCCCAATATCATGTCAAAAAACATCCTTCCCACATCACCAAATGACTCTCTCACATATTTGTTTGCTCTCATTTATCCTATAAAAAATTCAGATAGCAGACTACCTAGTAAAATTAAAACATTAGCTACATAGTTAGCACTGCTTGAATGCGATTGCTGGTATAACAGCACATAGAAACCACATCACATTACTATTTACATAGAAATAATAACAATTTGGGCAGATTTTTCCACCTGACCTCCCAGCGATGGGCATGTGGAAGGCAAGTCAATAAGGAGACTGAATGTGCTTTACCAGAGTCTGGTAATGCAAATAGAGTTCAATGGTCTGACGAGGGGTTTCTGACAATAATCCAGTGTCTAAGGCCCTAGAATTAGTTTCTATCACTGTTCTGCCTCTTTTTATATAGAGGTTTTCTCCAACTCACAGAGAAATCTAAATGCATGAGAACGCAAGTGTGAAGTATTTACTGTATAGAGATGAGAAAGAAGAAAGCGATTTCCTTTCTTGTAAGCAAGATAGCCACAGGCTGGCAGAACCCTGGACAATATCACCATTGACTTGCTCTATTTCAAAGTTTTCAAGGGGTATTTCATATATAGGAAACCCTTAGCAAACACAGCATTATCAGTCAAGATTATAAACATCAGCCTGTGGGATTACAGATACGGAACAAACCCAAAAGTGAATATTGGAAAAGGTCATGATGATGGACACATAAACCACAGATCTAATCTCTTTGGTTAACATCTTGTAAGACTTTCATCACAAATCACTGAAAATTACTCCAGGGTTTCTCTTTTCTCAATTTTTTTCTAGAATATATTCTTGCCAAGGAAGAGTTTATCATGGTTCTTTTGTACCAAGAGTTGGGCATAGATGAAGTTTTCATTAATATATTTATCCATTCACATTTTCAGCAAATATTTATGCAATAATTAGGCAATAGGATTAGAACTTAGCAGTCAGCAGAAATACAGTGGTTAAGAGTATGGATTCCAGATCCAAATTACCTGGGTTCGAATTCCAACTTCATCACCTGTAAGTTGTGTAACTTTGAGTGCGTTACATTACTTTTCTATCCCTCAGATTTATTATCTGTATAATGAAGACTGTTACAGGAATTAAATTAGTTAATACATATAAAATGCCTAGAACAGTGTGAGGCATTTGGCAAGCACCCCAACTAATGCTTGCTGATTTAGAGGTGATGGTACTGATGAGGACTTATTTATTAGAAGGGAAGCAACACCAATCAAATAATTATACCAATATATCACCACCAACTGCTCTTACAGTACTGTGAGAGAGGACTACATGGCGTTGTTATGAGAGTATACAAGTGGGAAATTAGATCCAATCAGGGAAGTTGGGGAAATATTTCTTAAATAAAAAATAAGCTAAGACCTGAGGGATCAAATAAACAGGCAAGAGTGGCAGGGAGGACAGAGGATGTAGAGTAAACAGAACATGCAAAGGCCCTTTGTTACGAGACAGCAGTGTAGTCCATCAGCAAAACTCAAGGACAGTCAGTATGGCTGGAGCACAGAGAATGGGTATGGAAGGAAGATGGCAGGTCTGGTGAAGAATGAGACTAAAGAGGCAGGAGACAGATTACACCAGACTTTACAGGCTTTATTAAGGGTTTTTTGTCTTCTCTAAGAGTAATGGGAAAGCCACTGAAGGAACTGTTACAGATGAGAACAAGAATTCGTACTGAGGTTTCAGTTCAGTACTCATCAAAAAACCAAGTGAGCAAGTTGTGTGACAAATGCCATGCAGATGCAAGGGCCTCTGTCACCCACCACTTCCTGGTATGTGATCCAGCTTCATTTCCCGTCACTCCTCAGTTTGCAGCCCACCTTGGGTAAAGCCAGACTATATACAATTTCCCCATGTGGCACGTGGGCTCACCGTTGCATCCTGGGCATGTGGCCCCCTCCACCAGCAATGCCCTTATGCCTCTCGCCCTGCCTGGTAACTCCCATTGTTCATTTCTGGCACAGATCCTATATCAGCAAATAAAATACTACTGGCTATAGTAGGCAAGAAATGTTTGCTGTCAGCACTAATGAATCTGTACTCATTTTAACATGAGGGTTCTAGATAGGATCAGCTCGTCCAAGGGCTAAGAAGATCTTTGTGAGACCACACATTCAGTATGACCAGCAAGGAAGCCAGTAAGAAGCTTCTCCTTTTTTAAGTACCTTATTTCAAAAATCCTGTAAATTTAGTTTGTTTTAAAATATCAGTCTCATTCTAGAGCTGTGGTTGAAATCACTTGTTATGAGTGTTAGTTTTCTGTCTTTGCTTTCTCTGGGTCTTCTGTTTTTTTCTGATTTGACCTGAGCCCATAGAACGCGGAGTTCATGAGGCCCTCTGCCCACTGGTCATGTGTGTTAGCTTAGAGGTGATTACTCTTCATATGAGAAGACTTGGCCTTTGCTGCCATTTGATCACAGGAATTCAGTTCAGGAATAGGCTTTTTGAAAAGGTAAATGTCTCTCAGAGGTGTCAGACAACTCACGGATAAATAAGATACAGATGATCTTTGGCGTGCTTCGTTAATCATGTCACATAAAGTCATATTACTCCAGTCGCTAGGTAACATAGCAGCTGCTATCCCAGAGACAGAGCCCGTTCCTGGAGGCAGAGAGGCAACTCAAAGCAAGTAGCTGCACTGAGGTGGACACCAGGGGTCCTGTTACCCTGACAAAATAATGAGACAAGCACCCCCCACCAGAGACTGTATTAGGAATATTTGATGCAGGCTTTTTACCCCCCCTAATAATGATAATCATGAAATGTTAGAAATAGCCCAACGAACAATAGGGGATTGACTAAATAAGAATGAAAAATAAAAATGTGCTTTGATATGTACATACAAATATGCACCTACATGTTCAAAATTTGGTTTAATCTACAAATGCTATTATGATGACTTGCCCCCACCATTTACCACTGTCTTGGAAACATCTTCACATGCCAACACTCACGTGTGCAGTTACTCCTGAAATCAGACAATATGACCATATAAACACTGACGTTTTCACATACTTGAAGTTTACAGAACTTCTGAAATAAAAATGGAGTATGTGAAAAGTAATACAAGCTTCCTTCTTATTTCCTAACGTGTTGAACGTGTGTTCTCCTAGTACCAGAAGGGTGCGTCCCTGGC
Organism: Manis pentadactyla; assembly: GCF_030020395.1. Classification (NCBI taxonomy): domain Eukaryota; kingdom Metazoa; phylum Chordata; class Mammalia; order Pholidota; family Manidae; genus Manis; species Manis pentadactyla. The sequence continues at coordinate 22,868,056 of NC_080029.1, forward strand.
CAGAATGACCCTGTAGAGAGCTCCCAGGTTTTATAAGCAGGGTTGTGTTCAAATGAACAATATTGAATTACCTGGCACTATGCTGTTTGCTGAAGATAAATTAATGAGTGGGATTTAATCCGAGGAGGGAAGCAGCGCCTACACAAGCAATTGGTTACAGCAGGGTGAAGGCATTACCAGGCACACATCCACTGCAAAGCTCCCCTTCCAGCTTCCCAACCAGCTAGAGGTCATCTGGTATGTTATGCAAGTTTGCTTAAATGTCAGTGGGCTACAGCATGGACATTACACTCAACCTGACAAAGAATAAAAGGGAAATGCTACCTTGCATTAGATAAGGTTATTGGTCTTTACTGACTTATGGGTGCATGGTATATGTGCAGTGTGTGTGTGTGTGTGTGTGTGTGTGTGTCTGTGTGTGAATGTTGGAAGAAGATGTAGAAGGAGGGAGGGTAAGACCAATTTACAAAACACATAAGTGGGATAAGACCAATTTACAAAACCCCCATAAGTGGGATACTACCAGACCGCAAAGGGTTACTGCAAGAGTAAATGAGCCAAATGAATGTACAGTGTCCACTTCAGCACTGAGAATACATTACATGTTCAATGAAGAGTAGAAAACGAAAAGGAAACAAACCATTCTGTTGAAAGAGAGTTGGGAGAATGTCTGAAGGCACTGAGAAGCGACTTTGCTGTAAAGGTAGAGCTTGCAGGATTTGGAGAGGCTACAAGTGAAATGCTTACGGCCATTTTTGTCTTCTATTTATTGTGTTCACCCATAGTTCTTTTCTCTTGCCTCCCATTGTATAAATCAGCAACATTATCTGATAGGTTGGAGCCAAGCTTCCCAACCAGCTAGAAGTAATCTGGTATTTTATGCAAGCTTGCTTAAATGTCAGTGGGCTACAGCATGGACATTACACGCAACCTGACAAAGAACAAAGGGAAATGCTACTTTGCATTAGATAAGGTTATTGATCTTAACTGACTTACAGGTGTGTGGTATGTGTGCAGGGTGTGTGTGTGTGTGTGTGTGTGTGTGTGTGTGTGTGTGTGTGTGAATGTTGGAAGAAAGTGTAGAAGGAGGGAGGGTAAGACCAATTTATAAAATATGTAATAATTAAAAAATTGGAATATCTGTACCATAGTAGAGAATAAAACAGTATAAGGGGCTTCTAAATATGTCAAGGAAAACAATTCACCAGACATCAAAGGAATTGGTGGATAAACTAGGATAAGTGTTGCTTTGAGAACTGGTTTATATCAATGAGTGGCTTTGCATGTTTTATTCCTACACATCTTGGCATAGGTAAAGTCACACAGCTTACTGCTTTCTTCCAGAATAGGCCACCCATTAACAGGCCGTTTAGAGTTCTCCGCATAATGGTGACATAGAAGTTCGTAAGGAAATGCTCTATTACTGGCAGTTCCCTTGCTCAAAGCTCAGAGATGAGAGAATGGGGTCTAGACAAAAAGACAGATAGAAATATCATTTATTTGGTGACCTTAAATGTAGCTGTAGTAGATAGATAACGAAGCACCTCCCTCATTCTCTTTCAGTTCTCTATTCCTTATGGGCTATGCTAATACTTAGAATGTAATTATTGCTCTCAGTGATTAAACATTTTCTCCCTTTCATATTGCTGATTTTCTTTATGGGTCACTCCCCAGGGAAATTCTTTTTCTTAGTGGATTCTACTTCTCTTCCTTCAGCTTTACTAGGATGAGAACAAAGATTATAAACATGGCTGCAGTTGGTGCTAAAGAAATAAGGTCGAAAATGAGGGCAGATGTTTCATGTTTAAGTGTTTTGAGACCTAGGGATAAGACCGTAACACCGTCTGCCATATATCTGAACAAAAAGTAACCTAATAACTTTGTTCCAGAAGTAGAAAAACTTAGTATCATTGGACAAGGCAAACAATTATTTAATAATATGGCATTTACAAAAGAGTTAACATTTTGTTTTAGAAATTACTTATTGTGCTACTTCTACATGTACCTAAATATTATGTCTTCATTTTTCAAAATTGATAAAGCATAATAAAGATTAAATAAGTTGTCAAAGCAAGTAATGAATTTACATGGAAACAAGGATTCAGATTTACTTCATCCTTTTGTCATCTTTCCTTCAAACTCACTCTCATCATGCATGGCATGATGCTTTTATGTAACCTGTGGCTTAACCCTATTGTTTTTTAAAACAATTGAGGAAAGGGAAAAAAAAAAAAGAGCACATGCCCATTTAACTTCTCCATGAAAATGTTTGAGTATTCCCATCACTTTACATCTGCCTTAGGAATGGTGATGATGGGAATGTGAGAGATAGCCACTCCTTCTCACTGGGTCTTCATGTCAGGCACTGTCCTAACTGAACAACATGGGTCACAACACGTAAGCCTCACAGCAATTCTACACAGCCAGTTCTAGTATCAGATCACCCTTTCAAAAACCAAGAAATGGAGATTTAGAGAAGTGAAACGAAGTGATCAAGATACTAGAGCTAATAAGTGATGACTACATGAGCTCAGTACCTGACATCAGAGCATGAACCCTTCACTCACTGGAAATTTTGCCTTTCCTTAGGAAAAAAAAGAATCGTTACATTGGGAACAATGTGAGACCAGGGTAAAATCTGAAAGCTCTGGGTCAGACATATGCATAAGCCAGTCTACACCACCTTGACCTTTCAGGCAGTCTTCTTGCCTCAGGACAACATCTGCTTCTGCACTCTTTCTTCTTTCCGACTGCTCACATATGCAAGTGCAGCATTTGACAAATTAGAGTATGTACGACTCCCATCCAATCAGTGGTAGGAAGGAGTTGAGGCACTGATTTTGTTGCAGAGTAAATTGCCAGAACTTGGTTGATTCAGTAGTGCTAGCAATTTTTTCAATATTTAGTTTTGTGAAGTCACCGGACCGATTCCTCTAGAGTATGATAGAAGTGGGAATTACAACAGGTGGAGTTCCAGAATTCCCACAAGGCAGTTGCAAGGCTTCCACCTGACCTTGTTTCCCATATGAAATGAGCATTCTCCCCTACGCCTTATGCAAATTAAGTCAGGATGCAAACTACTGACAGTGCATTTATACAGTCACAGAAGAGTCACTGCTACAGACAGATGGCTCATATCAAATGCAGGATCAGGCAGGGTCAAACTGAAGTTTCTCTCAAGTTTATGGTTTCAAAGGGCAGCTTAAATGTAGAAGGAGGATCTTATAAGAAAGGCCTTCCTTTTATGCTCTGGCTTTTAGCTCACATGAAGAATTAAAGACTTTGTATTTGTCTCTGAGTTGATTCAGTCACTAAAATCATACATATAATCAAAATGTAAATTACTTGATAGAACACTGGACATTATTGCTCAGTTGGGAATATTTCCAGTGTTGCCATTGAAATTTTAAGATTTAAGATTTAAATGAAATCCATCCCACTGTTGCTCCAACTTCCATGGCATAACAAGGAAGGTATTCGGAAGACAAGAGTACACATTTATCTGTTGGCCAAGCAATCTGTGTCACATTTGAGGGAAGAATATTCTTCATACTCAGCTATGATGAAGGGTACTTGTGTTGAACTGAGCACTAAGTTCCCTGCTTCTTTATCAGGTTCTGCACACGGAAAACGAGTATAAGAAAGGTTCTTTAAGTAGCAAAACGTGTCCTGGCTGTTTACTAGCCAATCAAAAGCTGGGCTTGCCAACAATAAAAGAACATTAAATACTTAAACATGTACTGAGTATTTCTCCTTTATTTGCATTCTCTCTCACTATTCTATTAAGTCACCAGAGATTTCTCTCTCCCCCTCTCCCTTTATTATTTTTCTCTCTTTCAGCCATCTCAATCCCTTCTTCAGTCAACCCCTCAGAAGGTAATATTTTATATTTCTTATTGGATACAGACCATTGGCAATTCACATAATTATGGCAAATGGTTACAAAGTGTGTCCTTCCTGGGGCCACCTTTGGTGACCATGGGGAGGGCTCCTGTATGCCAGAAGCTAGGAAGGCAGAAGGGATGCCTGGCTGGCAGTCAAGATTTTCCCGGCATGCACACATGTATCTGTGTGCTGCTCTAATCTGTGATTGGTGGCCCTTGTGGGTATGAGGAAAGACAGGTCAGGATAACCCAGTAGCCAATGTGCACCAATGCCTCTTTGAAGCTCTCCTGCTGATAAGGACTGATCAAAGCCAGCAGAAGTGGGAGCCCCACAGAATGGAAGGGCCAGAGACTTAACCCTTAGGGGATGCTCTTTCTTTGAAGTTTAAAACAAACTTATTTTTGTTTTAAGTTCCTCCTTGCTCTTTGCAAAATGATTTTTTTTTAGTTTTATCCTCTGCTTGAATATTTTTTCTGCTTACTTCTTCCAGACACTATTTTTTGGTCTTTCTAACTTTCCTCCAAAGAAAACTCCTCAGGCCAAAAAGCTGTGTTACTACTTCCCAGAGAGGTTTCAAATAACAAAAAAAACATAAAAAAGATTTATTTCAAACTTATGCTCAAAGCCTTAGAATTTGAAATAATAATTACTATTTTAAAAGTCTCTGGAACTAGAACTGATGTTTGCATTAGGAGGTTTGGGATCCTTTAAGTTAGGTACTAACCTGTTTCTAGGGATAAATGGTCTTCAGACTATTTCAAAATAAAGAATTATGCCTGCTGGTCCACCATTTGGGATGATTCCACTTGATTTTTACCCTATCAAAAACTGCCTTTTTTTACCCCAAGAAGTCTATTTCATGTGTTGACATACCCCAGTTCAGCAAATTTTAAAAAATGCATGTATATATATCTGAAAGCTGTATCTGGAAGGTCATTTCCCAAAGACCAACTTCAGACATCATCCTGCCCAAGTTTCCACATGCATCTTAGTCAGGTAACATATAGGATTCATTTTCCTAAGCTCATATTCATGTCAGTGGCTAAAAATATTTGTAAAGACAGTCTACCTTCCCATATGACCCTATTCAAATGTCGCACAAATATATTTGGTCTGATTTCCTCTTGCCAAATAAGCATATTTCTTTTCTTCCATGAAATAAATCTTTCATTTGTGCTTCTTTCTAACCAAGACACCATGTCCATCCTGAGAATAATCTTTATTGATGTGAGAAGTTTATTAGCAAGGTTGGGTTAAAACTTTGTTTCAGGAATTTGAAAATTTTAATTTGAAGTCATAGTCTAAATTATTTATCGAATTAAATACTTTACTAAAAATATGACCTCAAGTCTTCTATTTGAATGCTACTTAATAAACCAAGTGAGGCACTAGAAGTGGAAATACAACTTCTAGGAGGAATTTGCTTTCCTTTACAAGGCTGAAAGAAAATATCTCCTCTTCATTGCTCTAAACAAGAGACTTTACAAAAACATATATACATTTTAATATATAGAGTGTTTCTCAGTTTAATCTGAATACCCCTAGGAGCAATGGTTTAAGGAAATATGGCTTACATTTTATTGGGCTTTTGTGTTGTTGCAAAAATAGCAGAGGAGTAATACTGTCTTCTCTGAAGACAAGAAGTAAAAGGCAGAGTCTATTGTAGAATGCAATGCCAATAATAAAGATGGGTTGTTTGGCTGCTTGTGGGTATTAGAAGTTGGTCTTCTTTAAGTTTCAGCCACTACTTATTAAGTAAGAAGTATGTTTATTACCGAGTTATAACAGGAGGTTCTGATTTGGTAGAATACATCAGCCTCCTTAACTTCTTACTCTCAGGGAGAAACTAAACTGCTCAATCATTATATCAAACCTCCAAGCATTTAATTTTACTACTTCTTTAAAAAATCTCATTATTACCTACTTTGTTTTCCCCTCAACGTCTTTTTCTCCAAGAGCAGATTTCTGAAATGCCAAAAACATCTAGTGGAATAAGAGGATATCAGAGCAAAAAACATGTAAGGATGATTGGGTCCAATTTCTCTTTCCTGTAGATGAGCAAACTGAGTCCTCTGAAGTTTAAGTGGCTTTCCTGGGCAGTTATAACTGAGAAACCTGTGTATGGAAAGTCTGATTTGGAGACATGCAAAATGTTGGAACAGTGTTTTTGTGGTTGCACTGAAATATCTTTAAGGGGTCTTCTGAATGTGTGGCATTAATTTTACTTTCTACCACCACTCAATCTCTGGTTCTTTCTGGATTTCTGACACTGTGCTGAATATTCCCTAAGTGCAACCAGGCATTTGTTGGGAGAGCAACCATAAGTAGTTCACACTGTTTTGTCCTTTATGAAGTCAGGGAGGAAAAAAGGGAACAAGAGTTGGTTTGGAAATCACTGGAAAGTTCTATAATTAAGAATATTTGCTAAACTTGCTCTGAAAGGTAATTCTATCCTGCTCCATAAAGGATTATCTTTGTGGAAAAAAACGTACACTTAGAAAATTCCCTACATGTCAGTTCATGACACATTCTGCTTTAAAGGAGAATGTATATTTAATGGAGATAAAAACTATGTTTCTTATTGCCCAAAAACTTGAAGTAGCTTTGTAAGCTGGCAACAGCAAAAAATTAATATGGCTGCAAGATTTGTCCAAGGTCAGACGACCCATTAGTGACAGACCTAGACAGGAATGTAGGAATCCTGATTTCCAGTTCAGTGTTCTTTCCACTACATTTTGATGCACCTACTTTGAAACTAGATGGATGATACCAAATGCACTGCAGAATTTTCAAATTAATGACATAAAAATACACATATCCTTGAAATTAAAATGGGAGGAGAAAAAGAACAGAGCTAATTAAAACTGCAGGGAGAATTTATGATAAATTAGCCACAATATCACCATTAACTTGGCCTGTCCTTCTTAGTAGTGTCAGGAAATCCATCAATGATCAGACATGGCCCACTGCGTCAGTTTCAGCATTCCAGCAAAACAGAACCACCAACAGAATGGTGATGGAAAATATCAAGGTGGTCTTATTTTACCCACATTGCTTGGACATCAATACACAAACAAACACATTGTATCTCTTTTGTGTCCTCATTTTACAACTGCCTTTGTTTTTGCTTCCATCTGAATATGCTGCTAATATGAGAGCAATAAATAACTCCTGAAGAAAACTAACTAGAGCACAGCTGTAGTTCATCTGCCAGTTTGGAGAGGTGCATCTGACCCAGATATCCTCCTGATTTGGAAGGCTTGAGCACCAGTGGAAATTCGTGGGCACTAAGCCTGCCTGGTTCTGAAGGTGAGGCTGGTCCTTGGAGCACAGGGAATCGTGAATGGTATGGCATTCCAACTAAGCCACAACCTTCAGTGGGCATATTTCATGTGCTCCCTTAGCCAAGGAATAGGACAGGAGCTTGAGAGATTTCCTGACCATTCACAAAAAAATAGGATCACTGGAAAACATCCCATTCTTTCTTTTTCTTCCCCCACTAGGTGAACTTTCAGATTCTCAGTAGTCAAGACAATTTGTCCACCCTGCTTCATTTTAAGACCTCCCATGTAAACCAACTTGAGGATGGGGTCAGAAGGAGGAATGACTTCAGCCCAGATTCACTAAGTGAAATTTTCAGTCACTAGGAGCACCTAGATCATGGATGCTTTTTGAAATGGCCAAGTGCATGAGGTTTAACAAAATCAGGCTGGAAGCTCCATAGTTCTCAGTGGCCTTTTCTGCTCTGGCCACAGGCCAGAAAACAGCCCATTACCTTGGGAAAAATATTAAGATTTCATTTTCTGGTTCAATCAGTACTGATGTGACAAAGGATGGAAATCTGTAAAAGAACAGCTCATTTTTCAAATATGTATCTCATGGTAAAAATACAAGTTACAGTTCATCTTCACTTTCAATTCTGATTGATACTTTTTTTTCATTCAGCTGTTTCATCTGGCCCTAAAAGGGGACAACCTCTCTGAAAGCAAAATGATCTCTCTTCACAATTAGGAAAACTTTCTTCACAAATGACTCAAAGTCAAGATGACCTATTTCTTGTTTATAGGCTGGTATAAACCCAGAGTGAAAGAGAGAGAAGGAAAACATCTCAGGATGTTTGAGAATCAAATGCTAAAATCAGACACTTTATTTTTATGAGTAAATGATGATTTACTTCAATTTCCCTACAAGTCATCAACAGTGCACTTACCTCGGTTCTGAGTACTTCCTTTCCTAGCACATGCTCTCCCTGTTTTGTTTTCAGACTGACACAGAGATAGGATAACTCTTCAGAGATAACTTCAGTTCCTCGAAAGGAATTACCAAAATAAAGATCGAGGTAAGAGATTTTTCTGGCAGAGAAGCCAGAAAGTGAATGAGATTTATCTAAGTTTCAATGATAAGATTGGAGAATGACCATTACATAATGATAACTATACCAACAGGCATTGCTTTAAATAAAGCTTAAATGTGGAAATCAAGATTTACATAGAAGATAAGATAAATAAAGAGTGATTATTTGCTTTGGAATGAAGTTTAGGAAAGGTTCATTCAAACAGCAAGTTCCTACACATCCTTAAGCAATGACTTGATTTCCAAGGATTCAGTTTCCACCTGACTCTTTGGGAAGCTACTCAGCAAATAAAGGAAGCTGCCCCAAAACCATGCAGATAAAATGTGAAAGATGTGGCTGAGTGTAATTGTACTTGTTCCTCCTAAATCACACAGGAATTGCTGGAAAACAAGAGAAATGATGGAGAGTTAAAAATAATAACAATAATTTAAAAAGAGTGGTAGACAAAGATAGTAAACTATTTATGCCACACACACACACAAAAAAGTCCTCAGGATCTTTTTTCTTTTTTTTTCATAAAAAATGCTAACAAGAAATTTCCAGACCAAGACAGAAATAAAATCATTTTATCAAACACTGAAGACCAAACATGAAGTATATGGTTTGTCCTGGGAAAGAATCTAGCCTATGTTCCAAGGAAAGTAATAACAACAATAAATTATTTATAAAATTTAGGCATTTAAGAATGCCAGTTTTGGTGGTGAAGAATTTTGAAGGTAAGAAGTTAAGGTTCTATTCAGAGGGATAACATCAGCCTCATAATGAAGACAGTGTGTTTTCAAACCTATCTGCAGGGAGGAGAGATGTGGTGTCCTATGTAAGATCCTTCCTGGTCATTCTGACTTCTTACATTAAAAAAAAAAAATTTGATCAGCTGTAGTAAATAATATCAATGACAAAGTCAAAGATGGCCACTAAGAAAGAGACCTTGTGGCTCCACAGAAGTACTTACAGGACCCTGACTTTGCAGAATGAGAGATGTATGACTCAATCAATATGACAAAATGGCATGAAACTCTATAACCTGCCCACTGCGGGGTGGGAGCGTGAGGTGGACGGGCTGCTTCACAGTGAATAGAAAAATCAGGACCACTGGGCTCTTCTCAGTTCTCAGGTTGACTTAGTTTTTATGACCTTCATTAAAGAGATTTGGTTACAGGTAAATTTGCAACATATGCCAGAGGTAGAACAGAGAATCATAAAGGCAATTTGCTGACAGTCTAAACTCAAATGCAACAAGGGCAAAAACAAATTCACGTCCAAAGGCAGCAATGGAGAGGGCAACACCCATAGCACAGATTGTTGGTGTGAGTGCAGATACACCAACATAGTGAACTTGACCAATTACTTTAAAATGCTAACCAGTTAGGGTTGAATGTATAAGATAATGGAAATGTGAAATGATGGGCCATGGCAGTCCTCCCTCATTCATCACCCAGACTCATCCTGAATGTGCCCAGGACATGAGCTCTTCTTTGGGGCTGAGTCCCCACCTCTCTCAACTTTAAGTACTAATCTGAAAAGGGGAGCTTGAGCTTGTCCTAGTTTAGCCCCTCTCTGCTGCCGACCCACTTTCCATTCCTAGGGGCTGGTCACTTGCAAAGGGCTGGGAATTCCACAGCCTGTTAATGACAGGATAATGCAGATCTGTGTAAACTGAAAGCATGAAGTAAGAGTCATCAAAATGATCAGAAAATGAGTGATTCTTGACAATCCACAAGTCATGAGCTAGCATCCTGTGCTCTTAGACAACCTCTCTCTCTTCAAACCATGGTTATTCAATTATTTTGACAGAAGTTACTATCAATTTGCTACATACCAGAGATTGCTTTGAATTCTGGGATAAACATGACATAAACTCAATGAATGTATGAGCTAACAAGGAATGTATTTAGATGCATAAGCAAAAAGTCAGTTTGGTGCATTAAGTGCTTTGAATGGAAAGTCAAGGTACTAGGAGAACTAGGAAGTACCCCTAACCTCAATGTCATGAGGGGTAGGAGAGGCCTCCCAGATTGGTGATATCTAACCTGAGATAGAAGGCAAAGGGGATGGAAGGTGAAGACAGGGGTGAGGGTCTTGCAAGGTTGTTTGATATAGGGGAACAGCATGTTCAAGTCTTGGATGCAAGGGACATTAAGATGGATAATCACAGTTGTCTTGTGGATTACCTGCCTGTTGTCATGAATTATCTGGCACTGACTATCAGCAGGAACCATCTAGACAGAGGTGTCAGTGTGGTTCTGAAAGTAACCATACATGCCTCCCCAAAATATGCCTCTTTGGCATGTGGATTATTTTGAGTTTAAGGCCACTGACAAACAGCAGACAAAGGAAAACCTCTAAATACAAGGGCAAGCTTTCCTTTTATAAAGGAAATTTACATTTAAAATTTACATTTGTAAAGGTGTCCCTCTTTCTCTTACTCAAAAGTTAAAGACTCTTAACTCATAAATGGAGAAGGTACTGACTTAAATCTGCACAACTTTACTCAACAACCCTCATTTCCCATACCAGTCCCGGTCACCTTCCCATTACAGCCTTCCTTGCCCAGAAACCAAAATCCACTTTTCCTTTATTAAGCCTAAAATGATGCGTAAGCCCAAGTTCTAACCACCCCTTAGGGTTTCCCATCACTGCGTGCTCTCATGTGTACGTGAATGATGCATGTGTGAATAAGTCTCTGTTTTTCTCATTAATGTATCTTGCCAGTCTAATTAACAGGGCCCCAGGCAGAGAACCTAACATGGTAGAGGAGAAGACATTTTTTTCCTCCATGACAATTCTGCATAGTCAAGCAGCCCCATGCCCCAGAGACAGATGTGGACACACATGCTTTCCATCGCTATACACTGCTGTTCCGGATAGACAGCCATCAGCTACCTGACAGTCTCTCCTAACAATGCCAGAGGCAATTAACTTCTCAGGGCTCAGGACGCTGGCACGGGCTGGATGAGAACTTTCAAGCACACTTCAAACAGCTCAATTAGATCAAGAGAAAAGCCTCCCGAAGCACCTCAATAGATTTACTGTACAACATTTTCCTTCTCTTCACAATAGTAAAAAAAAAATGTATCACTGGCTTCCACCCGACCTCAAGTTGAAAGGTTGCCCCAGCCTTTTGCGGTGCCTCCCTTTCAATTTAGCTTGCTTTCCTTTCTCATCTGCTGCGATCACTATGTCTACAAACTCTTCAGTCGAAAGCATATTTACGGGGGGCAACAGGCTCCTTCTCACTCAGTTGGCCCCAGAAACACATTCAAATTCACTGTGTATTTACACATCTGACAGCAGCTCTCGGACGAGAAAGGGCGGAAGGGCAGGAGCACAGGGGCCAGGCATCAGATCTCAGCAGGCACGACCACCAGGAAGTCAGACAGGGGTACACCCGCCAGCCCCTCTTCTTTATCGAGCTCTGGCATGATTATTAGCTACGCGTGGGGAGAACAGTGAATATATGGCTCCTAATATCTGCTCATAATTCAGCACTGCGTGGAAGGCAAGCAACTCTTCAAGTGGTTGTCAGAAGCTGGTGATGATTACACTGTTTTATTGGGGGAAAATGACCGAAAAGACAGAGAGTGAACTTGAAGTGGTTTCTCAAAGAAACTATGTGAGGGTCTCTAAATCTTCATTTTTCCATTTGCAACCTTTATCAGCCACACTTCTGTTTTTCCCAGTCCAAAACCATTGCTTAATAATTTGGATAAAATTCTCAATGACTATTTATAAAACAGCAATCGTTAACACTCACTTGCTCAGCGCCGACTGTGTGCCCTATCTTAACCCTCTTCATTTATTATCTCATAAAGAGTTCACAGCAATCCTACAAGGTAAATACTATTATTCCCATTTGATAGATGAGGAAACTGAGACGGAGTCTCAATAACCCACCCAAAGCCTCACAGCAAAAGCGTGGCTAACTTTGATTCCAGTGCCCAGGTTCTAATCCACTGTGTACTAGCTGATTATGAACATCAGCAACTCAGCAATGAGCATACAGTTACTTTGGTGTGAGTCCTTTAGTTTTATTTTTGTTTTTAAGACACCAGTTCTTACAATCTGAAGAACTAGTAGCAATATATGTTAACTTGCTGGTTGGATTTTGATACATTAAATTGGCTGAGTTATACAAATTCCTAAATTTAGTACATGACTTCAGTAGAGTCCTTGTACATTGCTGAACTAAAGGGGCAACTAACCTTAGCCCATAGAATTCCACAACCATATCTTTAAGATTGGAAAATATTGCAGGAAATGAGCCACATTTTCAGTCTGTGGTTCTCCTACTGTACTGTTTTCCTAGAGAAGTTGTGAAGTACCTTCTAGTTTTTTCTTGCCCTTTCCAATTCACTTCTCCTAACAGCCATCATAGTTTTTAGAAATGAAATTTTATCATGTCACCATCTGGATTTAAAGCCTCCAATAGCCCCTCGTTGCACTGAAAATAAAATCCTAGTGGCAAAGTTCTCAGGAAAACAAGGTCCCAGTTCCTCCACATTCCAGTTTCCATAAACTACCTGCCCTTTGAATAGTTATATATGCAGCTTTTCTGACTCGGGTTCAATTTGGAGAAAGCTTTGAAGTCTCAGTTCTTCTCTGACAGGACTTGGCATCCACTGCTGAGAGTCAAATGGCCTATTTTGAACCTGAGGGATGCTAGAAGGGAAACACAGTGGCAGGCAGCTTTTGTTTTAGCTCTGCTCAAGGCACGATGACAGGGGAAGTCTGCTTTGACAAATAATTATCTTCTCCAAAGGAACAGACTTGTTTCGGAGGTTCTTAAAGAAGTAAAACAAAACAAAACAAACAAATGACCCACCAGGAAACACACAAAAACACAGTGGAGGAAGACGGCTACCAGCTGTCTGTTGCTCTGTGCAAGGACAAGATCAAATAAGAACAGGTTTAACCATGGGAATAAGAGAAGGAAATTAAACTACAGCGTATCGGATGGCCCACGATTCTTTAACTTACTGATAGTATGATGGAAAGACTATACATTTCCACTTCAGAGTTGGCTCCAATTCCAGCTGCACTCTTTCCTAACCTCAGTTTCTCCAGTTATATAACAAGGATAACAAGAGCAACCTCCCAGAATGGATGGTGTGGTTAAACAAGATGTTATATAGCAAACATCTTTCACAGCCAGGAGGCAAAAAAGGCAGAAGCTCAATAAGAGCTGGACCCCTTAACTCCGTGGTTTCCAAATTTGCTTGGTCATAATATCAAACTGGGGTCCTTAACTAAAAGCAGATTTCTAGGCATCTTACCTTAGGAATCCTTAGGCTGTAAATCTGCAGTGAGGCCCAGGAATCTGTATGTTCACTTAAGGGTTCTGGTGATTCTTCTATTCCAGCACGCTTAGAAAATAGTGAGTGCCCTTGCTCATTTGGCCAAACCCTATGGATTTGGATCTACAGTTGACCAAACTGGAAAGATCTGCAAATGTTGTGGGTGGAATTTTGTCCACCCTATAGTGATATGTTGAAGTCCTAACCCCCGTTACCTCAGCATGTAAACTTATTTGGCAATAGGGAGGCTGCTGATATAATTATTTAAGTCAGATGAAGTTGTACTGGCGTAGGGGGGAGTCCTCACCCACTATCACTGGAGTCCTTATAGGAAGACAGGCGTGTGAAGACGGGGACTCAGAGGGAGAGCTCCTGGGACAACCAAGCACAAGACTGGAGTTATGCAGCTTCAAGCCAAGGGCTGGGACTCAATGTTTGTATCTCCATCGTATGTTAAAATTTGAATCCCCAATGTGATGGTATTAGGAGGTGGGGCCTTTGGGAGGTAATTAGGTCATAAAGGTGAAGCCTTCATTATGGGGTTAGTGTCCTTATAAAAGAGATGCCAGAGAGCTCCCCACACCTTTTACCTTGAGGCTGTAGGGAAAAGAGAGCTGTCTAGGAACCAGGAAGTGGGTACTTACCAGACAGCTAATATGCTGGCACCTTGACATTGGACTTCCCAGCCTCCAGGACTGTGAGAAATAAATTTCTGTTTTTATAAACAATCCAGCCTGTAAGATTTTGTTGTAGCAGCCCAAATGGACTAGGACATCAATGAACTGGAAAGATTGCTGGCAAACACCAGAGGCTGGGGAGAGACAAGGAGGGGTCCCCCTATAGGTTTCAGAGGTTGCGTGGTCCTGCTGATATGTTCATTTTGCACTTCTAGGCCCAGAACTGTGAGGCAAAAATTTTTGTAGTTTTAAGTGACACAGTTTGTGGTACTTTGTTACAGCAGCCATAGGAAATTATTACAACTACTAAAGATCTCTTCCAATCCCAAATGTAGGATCACATTCTAGCAGATCAATCATGGAGTTGTGGATTGGAATAAGATATGAATTCTCCTCATCTTCTGCTGATAGAGTAGATTTGTATTTGACTTTCCAAAATCTATTCCATTTCAGTATAATCTAGCCATGGCCCTTTTTTCCCCTTTCTGGTTTCAGAATGAACACGTGACTTAATCCTGACCAATAAGATGGCAGGGGCAGCTGGCGGGGGGTGGCTGGGAAAGCTTTCCTTGCACCTAAGAAGATGATACAGAAGAAGAGCTGATTCTTTCCTCTGGATTTTGTCATTTCTGGATCTGACATCTGGCAGAGCGACAGACATTTTGCATACAGGAGAGTCCATCTCAGGGCAAAGTTGACATAGTGAGGATGGAAGAGAGAAAGAAATGGTCTGTGATGGCATCTTTGAGCCACCAAACCAGCCAACTGTACAGCCCATTCTACTTTTGGACTTCTTGCTCCTTAATTTCTCCCCTAGTTCTACATTATTCAGTTTCTTGTCTTTTCCTTGGATTCACAGTTTTAGTCCTGCACTTTTTCTAGAGGTAACTAAAAATAGTTATGCCTTCTGCCAGTTTTGGTTTGCCTCCTTGTATATGTTTTACATTCAACTTTTGACTTAAACTGATCCTGCCTGATAAATTCATCTTCTGAGCAACCCTGGTTCTGAGACCCTGCCACAGCAAGTTTTTCTAGTGACTCCTGAGAGGTCTGACTTGGGTCCACTTGAGCATGTTTCTTCTGTTCCAGATACTTCAGGACAAAAGGAATAGAGTTTCTTGGTCACCTCACTCCTTCACCTCACCCCTCCCAACTTACTTCAACATCTTTATTACTAGTCAGAACCAGAGAACTAGTTGGAACCAGGGAATTGTTCAACTTATCTACAGGTTAATGTAGTAACAAGATCCACAAAGCTATATAAGGGCAGTGTTTCTGGGGAAAGAGTCTCCTTAAAATATTCAAGGTACTTAACAATTCCATTGTTAGGAATTTAACATCTTTCCTTCCTCTTTGACATGGACCACAGGAACAGAAATTACTGATTTAGAAATTTTTTCCAATAAACTATTTAGGTTTTGAGGCAACCTGTATCTGTGTGTGTGTGGCTCATATTACTTTACACGTCAGCCTTAGCTTTGCAGCACAGTCACAGCACAGGCTACCTGAGTCCCTTGTACTGAGATTTGCACACAGTGCTCATAGGGGCAGAGATAGGTTGTATTATTTGGCTAAGAGCCAGTTCTAATTTTATTTAAGTTCTTTACTCAGTAATATTTTTTTAAATAAATGAAATATTAAGCATATTTATAGGATGTTAAAACAATTTATGAGCTCAGAAAAGCTTTGAGAATGAGAGCACAAAGGGCAACGTCATTGGGTGCAAACTTCATTGTTACTGTCAAATGCTATGCCCCACAGGTGTTAGTTTTCCTACATATTCAGTAATCATTGTAATGCCATGTAATGACATCTCATGATTCTTATCAATACTCAGTTGGAGTCACATGTATAATGTTTTATAAAGTAATTTCTTCTAGGGTAGGAAAGCTGTAAGTGGTTAGACAGGTAAAGAAGAAGAAAACAACAAGGCTTTGACTGGTTTTCAGCTTCACTTATATTGTCCTTTCCTCAAAAACGTAGTCTGGGGCCACTAAACGATTATACTTTGTAGGTTTGGGGGAAGTGCTTATAACATAGGTTTGCGGTTTAAAGTAACGGGGCTTACTAGAACTTTTGGTCCCATATTTATGATTCCTTATTAGAGGCTTACATTTATCACAGTATTTTTCTTGCTGACATTCACATCTAACCCTTGTTCACTATGCAAAGAAGCTTGGTGATCAACAATAGCCGTCAGCTAATTCTCTGCTCATTCACATATAGGCATTTAGTTAAAAACAGGTGGAAGAAAAGGAATAATCTCATTAATCTCAATATATTAATCTATTCAGTTGGAGCAGCATAAAGAATAAAACTTTATGCAATATAAGTATTAGGAAGCAAGACTGGAGACAATATAGTAAAATAATTTATCTGTTTTAAATAGTCAGTGTAAAATCGATGAGCTAAATTTAATCTGTAAATTCTTTTTCTCAACAAGAATTCTGTTCTGGCTATGCACGTATACACACACACACACACACACACACACACACACATGCATATATAGACTATTTTTCTTTGTAATAGACCAAAGGTCTCAAACATGAATTCTAACTAAACCTGATTCTATGATTCTATCTTGCCTCATTACTCAAGCAAGAAACTTAGCTTCATTTTCTTGACTATTATATATTTGCACTTAAATTACCTGTTCATGGAATGGCACAAAATTGAAAGCAAAGAAAAGATAAAGCTCATGTAACATCATGGGGTGTTGAAGTTGGAAGGGACCATGGGAATAACTTAAGACAAGTATTTCTCAAACTGTGGCACATAGACCTGATTAGAATTTACCTGGAGAGTTTTTTAAAAATGCATATTCTCAGACCTACTGAAGTGTTGTGTGGTAGGGTCATAAGCACTCTCTTTGTTACCCCCAAGTTTGTGTGCATGTAAGGAACGGTGATCTCACAGTTACTGGAGAAGTTATTTTGACATTACACATTCCCCTCTATTTCCTATATCCAAACAAAATCTGAGTAGCCAGTGAAATTTTAAAAAGCTTCCCAGGCATTACACCTTCTGGGGAATTTCTAACCTCATCTAATGCCTTAATTTTACTGAAAGACAAATAAGGTCTAGGAAGTGTGACCCACTTAAAGTCATGCAGATGTTACTGGCAGAGCCAGGACTCTCACCTGGCTCCCTTAACACGTGTCACACTATAGATCTGATTATATTCTTTTTAAACACCTTTTTATTATAGAAAATGTCAAGTATGTACAAAAGTAACCAAAATCATACAATGATCTTTCATGTGACCAACACCCAGGTTCAACAATGCCCACTTCGTGGCTGACTGTCCCCTCTGTTTCCCAAACCACCTCCCTATATGGCGGGTTTGCAGAAGCTCCAGAATTTTACCATTTCATCTACAAATGTTGTCTTGAGTGTATCATTATAAGGAAGAACCCACAATATATTGTTCAGCTCTTTGTGCTTCAGTTTTTCTCATGTGAAAAAATTGGGAGCCTCAAATAGCAAACCTGTGAAAGCATTTATGTATTTGTGAGTGGCAGTTTACTTCTTTCTCCCTTATCCTAGAATTACGAAGTATTTACAAAGCAAACATCAGCTTGATCATCTGATCAACTCCAAAATTGTTTAATTTCAGTGGTAGAAGATTTTGTGCTAATATCATCTCTGAAATATTGAGGCACATGGGTAATTTGGGGGCAAATGAACTTGGCAATAAAAATACCATATAATGGGCCAGGTTATGGCCCTTTTTTTATAAACCAAAATATAGATGAAAACAATAAGTCAAATAGCAACCAATCACCTAGAACTTGAAAAAAAAATGGCCTCTTATTTTATTTAAAGATATTTTGACAGAGTAACATAAGGGAAAGCCTCTGTAGTAAGTCCTGTCAGACAGTAAAATGCTTACTTATAATGCTGCATATAAATAGGAGGAGGGAGAGGATAAGAAAGAGGGAGAGAGAGAAACAAACTCATGCACATTTCACCCCATTCAGTACAAGGAGTTAATTATCATTATGGTAAATTATACAACCATTGAAACAAGGTAATTATAGGGCAATCATGTCTCAATTCAATTAACAAAAGATACAATATCTTGCAAAACTCTAAGATTTGGAATGCTTTCTGTTATTGCTACCTAATAATTGAATTGTCAAGAAAAAAACTGACTTTGGAAAGTACTGTTAATGCAACCTGTGTTCTAACAATGACAGGACTGTAATTCTAAACCAAAAGAATTAACCTTGAATATTGTCCAATCTGCCACAATATATTGAGAAGAGATAAACAAAATGGAACAAATTATGACCACAACAATATATTAGGGTCTCCTTCAGATTTTAAGAAAAATAGTGGCTGACAGAGGTGTCTGAAGATCTTGATGCAAGAGATAAACCTGTGAACTGCCGCTTTACATAAACATTAGTACAATAGTTATAATAGCTGGAAAACAAATCTATTTCATATATACATACATATGTACACTTACCTATATACAAATAAATATGTGTGTATGTATGTATATATATATATATATACATACAAACATGTACTTACTGTATATCTATTTTAACTTATGAAACAGGAAAAATGTCTGATATATTTCTAAAATTCTGAAGGGAAAATAGAATAATACTGAATTCTATTAAATAATGCCTTTCATATTACTTTCAGAAATCATGCAGTTGATTCTGAATTTTTTGTTTGCTTTGTTGTTGTTTTTAGGTTACGTATAAAACCAAATTCTGTGATTTATAGGAACACATCAGTGAATCTCTACATTTAAGGAATGAAGGTATCATCTATTTCACAATATAGCAAACTAAATTCTCTGGAGGGCAAATGATTGCCTCAGTTCACAAACCTAATTATTTGAAAAGCCTAGTATTTTTATTTTGTGAAGAAGATATGTCAACTGAATCATCCAACAAGTATTCATTGTGTAATATACTGAGGAAGATATAAGAGTCCACGATAGTACAGGCGCTCTAACCTTGAAAGGGTTACAATCTAATTTGGGAGATAAGATACTGGATCAAGAACTAATTTTTTAAATGGTATTAAATTATGTAATATACATTTATAATATTTTGGAGCTGAGATAAAGAGAAAAGCATTAGTCAGTATTGGTAAGGTGACATTTAAGCTTGGTCTTCAGGGATGAGGCATATTAGTCTCTAGGAACTTACAACCTAGTGTTGGAAAGAGGGAAAGATAGACATGGATAGAAATAATGATCTATGTTGAAAAGCAGAAGCTTCATTATGCAACTAAAAGCAAAATCCAATATTAATCCAGTAGCTTATAAGTCATAAGCAGAGAACAGGAATCAAAAGAGGTTTCATGGAGAAGTCTTAAGCTGGGTCTTGAGGGACAAAAAGATATGTCAAAGAAGGTGGAGTGCAGAAGACATTCCGACAACAGCATGAGTGAATGGAAGGAGATGCCAACAGTGGCAGGCACGTTGGTTGAGGCAAAGGGCAAGTGTTGGTGTGTGTCAGGACAGGACAGATGATTAGGAAGACAGACTGAGGCTGGACTGTGGAGAGCTACGAATGCATGCTGAGAACCTGAGACTTCCGCAGGCACCAGGAGTCCCCAAAAACTTCCGAGGGGACTGACAAGTGGTGACAGTGTTGCAAAAAGATAACTCAGGTGACAAGGGGATAGGACCACTGAGCAGACAGAAGCAGAGTGGGAGGTGGGAGGCGATTATATTTCAGAAGAGAGATTATGGGTCAAAGTAGGGCAGTGGCAAAAGAAAAAAGTAAGATTTATTTATTTATTGTCAGTTGACTGAATGGGAAGGGGAAGAGCAGAGTTAAAGACGTTTCTGTGGTTTCAGCAGAGGGGCTGAAACTCTGGAGAGGACGGGGATCCAATAACTCAGACAAGGAAAGGGGAAGAGGGGAGGTTTTTGTAGAGGAAACAGTGAGATGGTTTTCCTGCTGAGTGTGAGGTGGCAGCTAGCATGCTCTGGGCATTCTCAGGAAGCAGCTGGGAACTGGAACTCAAGAGAGAAGATAAATTTTTAAAGAAGGGTGACCCAGGAATTCGCTCCAATATATGACACCAGGAAAAAGGATCCAGATTCAAGGGTGTGTATGTGTGCAGCACATTACAGATGGGATTATTTGAAACAGGTTTTATCTGAGGAATAGTGGTGAACAATAGAAGATGCATAAAGTTGGGGTAGCCCCTCCCCAGGCCCCTTTCTGGTAGTTGGCATTGCCCTCACAGCATATGCTGACCACAGTAGACAACAGGGCCTGGCACCCTGTCTCTCCATTTGAAGGCAATATTCTAAATGACTCTCCCACACATGTACTTGGACCCCATCCAAATGTTTTCTTAACTTTCTCTGGTCCCCAGCTTCACTCCTTTATCCTTGTCTTTTGTATTTCATGTATTCCTGCTGTTAGCTCCAGGCTTTGACTCGGAATTCTTCCATTCTGCCCCTCTGTCAAAGAATATACCCCTGAAGCCCAAGTGCCTTCATTTCAACTTACCCCAAAGGCAGTGATGGCTTCAGAATTTCTCAGTAAAAAGAACTGAGTATCATTAGTGTACTTGGGATGGGAGGTCAGGAGACGTCTTTTGAAACTGCAGTTTTCATACCAAGATCTGTTTTTATTTACATTGTATTATAGCATAGTAGAACTTTCTATAAATACATTTACTCACACTTTAAATATTTTGTCTTTTTATTTTTGGTTATTATTGTTTCTATCATTTCAGGTGTCTGACATATTAGTTTCCTATGGTTGCTGTAACAAATACACACGAATTGACACAGAAACTTATTCTCTTATAGTTCTGGAAACTAGAAACCCAAAATCAGCATCACTGAGGCAAAATCCAGGTATCAGCAGGGTCACACTCTCTCTGGAGGCCCTAAAGGGGATGCTAGCCCTTTACTGTTCCAGCTTCTGGTAGCTGCCAGCACCACATGGCTTGTGGCTGCTTCATACCAATGTCTGCCTCAATCTCCACATCACCTTCTTCTCTGCACATTCAGAGAACCTCCCTCTGCCTCTCTCTTATAAGTATACTTGTGATGATATTTAGGGCCCATCCAGATAATCCAGGATTATCTCTTTATCTCACCATCCATAACTAAATCATATTTGCAATGACCCTTTTCCATAAAAGGCAGAATTCACAGGTTCCAGGATTTTGGATCTGATGCCTTGGGAGACAAAGATCAGCCTTCTACATATAGGTGGGCTGATTCACTCTCTCAAGACACTCCCGGTGACGTTCCCAGCTAGTTCTTCCTTGTGGGATCCTGAAGGCCGAGATGCTAGCTTAGATAAGAATTTTAATCTAAAGAACATCTGGCCTTTGATATCAGTGTCGGTCTAAACCCGTTCATGCCAGTCCTCAAAATACTGTTACCACATGATAGGTTCCATATGGAGGCCACCATTTTTGGAAGTAATCATAACTTTGGATTTAAGGGTTTGCATACTTTCATAAGAACATGACCCAATGGTGTGACATATGGATTTAATTAATATTATGCTGAGCCTAAGATCATCAATTCCCACTGGTGACATCAAGATGAAATCAATGTTGCAGGCCACAAAATATGCAACCTGACAAAATGTGACAGCAATTACAGAACTGTTAAAATGAAATACATAATATAAACTCCATGCTGAAACATAGTATATGTGACAGAAATAAAGATATATATAGTGGCATAATAGTTGCTGATAGAAACAAAATACTACTGTAGGCAATGTTTTTAATCACTTTTCTGAAAAGGGGGTCAGTGGCATAGAAGATCTAAAAGTAGACAGCTCAACATTTAATTTTATTAGGTGTGTCAAATCATCTACTAATTAGATGAAGCAACTTTAGAATAATATTAATTTTAGGTTGCACTTGTTAAGCATATTTGAAGTCATTGCCTGGTAGCTGCTGAGCGACTAAGAAGCGTTTAGGGAGCCAACATCTCTTAACACCCAGACCACAAAGCAGAGAAGCTACGGGCCAATAGCTGAGCTCTCCGTGAATCTGGAATGATGCTACTACACTTTCAAGGTGTGATTTGAAAAGTACAGTTTGGATTCTGTAGCTGGTCTTTGAGGAAAGGAATAATATATGCAAGTGTAAAACTTCTTAATTGCAGCTTGGATGTCTTGAACATATGGATGCTTGATATACATCAAGTAGGTCAGAGTATTAATGGACACTTTACTTTTTAATCTGCTAGTTTCCCAGTCATGTGGACATAGCTAATGATTCATTTTCAAGGGATGCCGTTAGCCATTTCAAGTTTATGCAGAAGCTACATATTTACTCTTGACTGAGGAGTCAGGCTGTTATTTTATAAGCCCTACTTGAGCACATCTATACCTACATCTCTATACATGTCATTGATAGGCCTGCGTGCTCAGCAGAGGAAATTCTAACTTACTTTGCTGAACACTTAAACCATGTTAGAGCTTTGTAAAGCTCATTGTACATTTCTTTAAGTCTAACACAAATTTTTAAAAAGATACTTGGCAGAGCCAGGAAAAGCAAGAAACATTTTAAACTAATATTTCAAAATAACTCATCTAGGTTAGGTCTGGATACATATGTTCTTAACACTCATGGAAACTGTATTAGCAGTTTCTTGCTGAGAAGATAAATAAATACATTTTGTTATTATAGTGTTTAGATTAATTTAATTTCTTTTCAAGTTTTGAATTTGGCTACTTGGAAATGTAAGAGTGCTGAGTTAGACTTAGCTAGGTGAGGAGGGGTATTAATGAAGGTCTCAGATCAATGGAACAAAGTAGGACTCCAGTCACCAGAATCCTGATATGATAAGAGAAGCAGAGATGTTCCCTTCAAGGGAAATAATGGCTAAAGTATTGAGGGCAGGAAGCCCAAGAGCAACCAGCAGCAAGACTGACCTAAAGCTCGTCCCTGTTCCAGAACAAGATGGGCCCAAATCATTGGCAAGAACCATCAGGCCCTTCAAAACAATTTCAGGGTAACAGGACAGGGAACTGAGCAGGATGTCCTAGCAGAAGTCAGCAACTTAAGAGTAATAGGAACACTTCACCCTATTAGATTAGAGAAAAGAACTTCACTGCAGAAGCTCTTCAAGACCTTCATGTGAGAAGTATTCAGACAATTTGCAACCCTGTTCTTCTCCAGCCATTTCCTTCTGCATTACACCCAACCACTCCTCAGAGAACAATAGCCATGTGCAAGGTTTAATGTCTAAAAGTTTAGTTGCTTTTGAGTTGTGTGTAAATAAAATACCGTTTTTTTCCTGATTCAGTAACTCACAAGACATCTGAATATATTCTCCTAAAATTTTTCTTTCCGATGAGTTTAAGGCAATGTCAAGCCCAGGAAGTTTGAGGTTTTAATGTCTGATTTTTCAAGGAATGCTTCTCTTTAACTGGGACTCTGTTTTGCAATGTTATAAATATAGTTAGCTCTCATTGTTGCTATGGAAGAAAGTAGTCTTGTGTAATAATTAACAACTGATGTGTTTGCATTGTAAAATAACGTATATAATGACCAGCTTGATTTCTTTTTCCAAACTTGTGTACAAAACCACAAAAGTACCCATAGATTTGACTTTTGCTTTTAAACCACAAGGTTTTGGACTTGAAAAATTAAAGATTGGAAAGGGCTGTATAGTGGAGTGGAAGGGAGGTTCAATTAACCTTTCTATAGTTACAAGATGCCTGATCAGGACTAAGGAGGTCAATGGGTAGAACTTATGAATGGCTGGGCATGGAAGCCACTACATTTTTTTCCCAAATACTCTTTAAATTAAATTAAATATATCAAGCCACCAATTAGAATTTTTCTAAACTTTAGTCTATTGCTTTGGTGCCATGTAGGTTTAATCAGAATACTTCAATCAAGGCTTTAAGGCTCCATGGCCTGCTTTTTCAAGAAGCCACTGGGGATTTGGTTCAAGCATTCACTCAGAAGGGGATCAAATAGTGGGTGTCCTTGTACTTACAATCAAATTCAAGAATAAGGGGTGGGAGAAATGGGAGATGTTGGTCAAAGAAAACAAAGTTCCACTCATCAGATGAATAAATTCCAGGGACTTAATGTACAGCATGGTGATTATAGTTTGAAGTGCTATATTATGTACTTGAAAGTTGCTGAGAGAGTAGATACCCAATTCTCTCACCACAAAAAAATAAATGGCAATTATGTTGCCTGATGGAGGTGTTAGCTAATGCTAATGTTAATACTAATCATTTTGCAATATAAAAGTGTATCAAATCAACACACTGTACATCTTAAACTTTCATAGTATGTGGCTTATATATCAAGAAAATGGAAAAAAAGGAATAGGATATTCTGGAAAGAATGCTACTGTGAGAATCAGAAGACAATGGAATTCTGGTCTCATTTCCACCACTAACAAGCTGAGTGACGTTAGAAATCATTGACTCCCCAGGCCTCAGTTCACTCACTTGTAAAACGTAGAAGTTTACATTTTGAAGAGAGAAAAATAATAATAATCAGTATATTTACCTTCCTAGAGATATGCCAAATCTACAGACTATGAGTGATATTTATTTTCTATGTATGCTATTTTCAATAAATACATTTTTTAAAAAGGACATAAAATTATGAGGCTTAAAATTTCTTTTTTAATTGAATGGGTGAGGTGATTCTCATTTATCTTTCAGGGCTAGGCTCACAAGTCTTAAATATGCAAAAAAATAATGCATATCATGTGAGACTACTTGGACATCTGCCTTTTCATTATCAACCACGCTGTCTTGTCTCCCAGTTTGCTACGGCATCTGGATTGTAAATGTCCTGACATTTTAGCCATTCAGCATTCCCAAACTGACACGCCCTACATCCTGCACTGGTTCCTAAGTTAAAAGACAGCCCTCTTGAACAGACTTCCAGAGTATACACAGAATTGGATCCCCTTTTACCAACAGCAGAAAAGAGCTACTTTGTAAATTATAAAGGAATATTGGAGAGGTGGTGAGTGGGCAAGAAATAAAGAGGAGAAATAAATCTCAGAAATGTTATGACCATAAAAGGGGTCAAGTAAATTTTTGCCATCCCTAATAAAAGACGTTTGATAAAGCATTTGGTACCTTCAGTGAACAGGAGTCAATGAATATTAAAAAAAGGGATCCAGAGCATGTTGTGGAGGTAGAACTATACTGACGTTAGCTAAAGTCATGTGTATAGTTTTAATTAATTGTATCAGCATCAGAACCAGATCCTGACATATTTCTAGAGCAAATAAGGCAATGGAATGTCCTTGGTTCCTGTAGCGGTAGGAAGTGTCTGTATTGAAAATCATGCAGGGAAATAAGGACACAAGTATGACAATAAACTTCGATTCTATCCTTTTACCCCATCATTCTTAAATACAATGCTAAAAAAAAAAAAAATTAGTACACAGAACAATTACATCTTCTATGACACATTTTTTCCCCAACTGTTATTCTGTTAAAAGATAATCATGGTCATAAAACACAAATCAACAGTCCAAATTTGAGCTTCGTGTAATATATAGCCAGTTCATTGTGTTGAGATAGAAATCTGTGAATTCAGCAATTTCCTACAGTTTGAGAAACTGCCTGCTTTCACACCTCTGCTCATATTGAATAATAAAGAATCATTATAATTTTGCACAGAAATGGACGGACTTCATTATCACATGTAGTAAAGGTTTTAGTTTCACATTTTCTCTTCTGTGCCTAAAGGAAAAACGATACCCCCAATAACCAAAGGACACTATTAAAATCAGCTTCCCAAAGAGTTTAATGAGAATGAAATTATTTCTCCTTAAGAAAGCCAAATTGTGAATCCAGTTATGCCTATTATACTTGATGCAGTACGAGGCTCAAATTGCTGGCTGTTGAATGGCAGGGGGATTTTATTTTTCATTGTGCAATTCTTAGGATTAGCAGAGGGCTGGTGCTGAAAACACATTTTTACTTTAAAATTAATTATCATGGCTTTTATGAATACCAAGTCTGTCACGTCTATCTTCCCTTCACCTTCACCTCCAGTTTTTACTGCCACAATTGCTGGAAGACACATCTGGATTTAATTATTCATCCACTGCATATTTTTCAGTTTGGTCGCAGTGGTAGATTCATAAGATTTAATTTTATCCAAGGGCAAGGGCCTTATATATAACACTTATTTAACTGCTGAGCTTGCTGGTATTAATAATAATACCAAAATATGGGTTTGAATAGTTTCTCTTGAGCCCCAAAAAGTCAAGTCACTGCTCTTTTTATCTTTCTCATCACAGTAATACAGTATAAGTAGTGATTATGAGTAAATGGATTCAAATACCATCTCCAAAGTTTGCCAGCTATACTAAGAAAAGCTTCTTAAGGTTTTTTACTCCTCAGTTTTCTCATACATAAAATGGAGACAAGAGAACTTTATTCATAGGGGTGTTATGGGAATTAAGTGAATTAATAAATGTAAAAGCATATTAAACAGTCCCTGGCTCAGAAGTGCTTAGCACATGTAGCTATTATTATGGTGTCATTATGAATGAAACTCACAAAAGACCCAGTTTTAAATCTAGGCAACTTCCGTGTTCTATTACCTTAGATGATTTCAATTCCCACATGTACCTTAATTTATCCTCTAATAAAATAGGTGGCAAATTAAATTTCCTCTTGCTTAACAGACTAAGCTGACCTTACATATAAGCAGATGAGATACAAACCTGTGGGGCACAATGTAAGCCCACCAGATAGGGCCCCTCACGTCATGTATCCCTACCCGTAACACAAGGCTTACAATTTCAGTTAAAAGAACTAAGTTATTAGAGTGAAGTTAGAATTTATTCAGTACCAAGACCTTATCAATTATAATGACCTTAGCCTGAGTTACTTTATCAGATATAGAGTGGGAATCTGAGCATATGGTGTCAGGGCCAAAAGCAGTCTTCCTCCAAATGTGCCACTTTGGTATATTGATTATTTTTAATTAAAGTTACTTAAAAAACAACCAGTACAAGAAGATCATTCTGACCCTCCTTTGTCTCCAGAACCAAGAAATAAATCTCCCACGTGAAAGGTCCCCTCTCTATACCAGGAGGTAATGAGACATCCTTATCTCCAAAGATAAGATTCAGAGCTAAGAAGCTATATAAACAAATCTTGAACTTTCACTGATTTACTACTCCAGCCCAAATTTTCTTAGAATTCCTAAATAATTGAAGCTCCTGAACATAAGGTTTTTATGTCCTGTCAGTTCATCACAGATTTATTTTCTCTCTGTCTAAAAAGTATAAAAGCTGCCCACCTTGGTCATTTCTTTGGGTCTCGATTTTATTTGGGGGCTTCCATGCACACTAATTAAACTTGTTTATCCCCCATGTTGATCTGTCTCATGTCAATTTAATTCTTGAAGAACCTTGAAGGGTAGAGGAAAGTTTTTTGTCCCCAACAATGGTGTACAGGATAAATCCATTATGGTAAAAACAAAGAGTCTAAGGCAAGTAAGTACTGCATGGAGTACTCCAGGGTCTGGGGAAAAGGCCCAGTTTACCAAGAGACTATGCATTGGAGGCAGAAATGCGATAAAAGGGCAAGGACAGATACACAAATATGACTGCGGGTAAAACTGCAGTATTTCCAGAGTCGCTCTTCCAGCCTTAGCATCTCCATATCAATAGGTGTTTCCAAGGGGTGGAGAGAAGTAGTCCATCTCCATATTAATAGGTGATACAAGGGTTGGGGGAGTGGGGGTATATCTGGACCAGAGAGGTTTGGTGGGTTCCTTTTTGCAGCCGGGTCACCAGAGACATGGGCGAGCAGAAGTGGATGACTGCTTGTAGGCAATAAACAGTATTCTCCCACTTTATTTCTCCCTTTGACTGATTTCAGCTTCAAAGGTTATTTGCCCCGAGCTGGGAACATAATTTTCCCCTCAGAGTTACAACGACCAATTCTTTTAATTTCTATGTTTGTACATATAGGTGGAGCTTACTAGGGGAGGTGAAGGAGGTTATAATATAGGGGTTATATTCAACTAATGCCAAAATATCTCAAATATTATAGGAAAGCCACAAAAGCAGATATACCTTCGAATTGGGGTTACAATAAATGAAACAATAGAAAGGAGAATCTAGGTGACTACAGTTTTTTAAAAAAAGGAGAATCTGAGAGAAAAGAAATAGAAATCTAATTAAAAATAAAAGAAGGGGAAAATGGGTCATTTTGGAGACCCAAGAAGCTCATGGGTAGAAATCTTTAATGAGTTTCGGCTCATTTTCTGAGTTAAGAGTTTTGTATTTAACTTTCAATTTATGTTATTTAAAAAAAATAAGTAAGAACACATTATACAGAAGGAATGAATGGATGTTAAATTGAAAACGTAATGATCAGTTTTAGGCAGGATGTGTGGTTTAGAGAATGTTATATTAGTTACCATTTTGCACCACGCTTCTGAGAAATCTTTTAAAGATGAAAAATCTGAAGGAATGACTGGAACACAAGTACAATTGTTGTTCAGAATAAAGGCAATTCTTTCAACTTGAGCTCTGTCTGCTTGGCAATTTATGAGATGTCTCTGTCATAGCTAGGAGGCACTTTAGCATTATTATAATTTGGGACATTTCTGCAGAAGCAAACCAGACAGAAACTGAACAAGCGGCTGAGGCTTGCTCTGTTCATTTGATCTACCCTGCACAGCTGAGTCAAGGGCTGAGAAAACACCACTGTTTTTCTCAACTCTGACCACAGAAACCACACTCCAGCCACCCAACCCCGTCTTCCTGTATAGTGGGAGATTTTCATTCAGTGTGTTTCTTGAGTTGTGAATTTTTCCAAAGGGAACATCAAATCAGAACGATAGAGTAGATGTTCAGATCTTTTTGCTAATGTCCCATCCCTACTGAGAACCATTTTACAGTGGAGGAAACTGATTTTTCCTTTACAGAGAGGTAAGATATCTGCCTAAGGCAAAGAGTTAGCTTACTGACTGTGTCAAACTAATATTTAGGTTGTTGGGGGATGATTGTTCACTTTCCTACAGAATTTTCAATACATTTCCATTTATTAAATTCTAGCCTGCAAATAACTCATTCAGGGGCACATTTTTGGAATTAAATAATTTCATTTTTGGTCCTAAATATACCAGTAGTGTAACAGGATACAGGAAAAAAATGTACTTACTGCATAAATCTTCCTTAATTATTATAACGAACCTCTTCCCACAAGTCCCCTTAGCAAGGAAATCGAAATGCCAGACCTGATTCGCCCATGTGTCTCAATAAGACAATTTACATCACCACAGTGACCAGCTGAGCTAGTTCCCAAGTGTCTAGCATGAACCACTCTAATGTAGGTTCTAGAAAGTGCTTTGCAATGTTTCCCAAATCCCAGCACACATAGAAAAGGAGAGAAAGGTTGGAGGAGACTTGCCCAGGATTATGTAAACATCGGGCCCCACTCAGCCACCTCAAGGGCTAAAAGACTGTCTGCAATGTGGTATGGGTCACCTGCGTCCAAAGGCATAATCTGGGAAGGCTGTGGCCCAGATTTCCTGGGTCTTGTAAAAAACAGTATCCCTTACTAGGAAAAATAGGAGAAGCCCTGCACCATCAGACTACATGATAGCATAGTCTGGCTGCTTGCCTTGGTCCATTAAAACCGTGTATATGTTTCCCTCAGTCCTCTGCTTCTCTCCCCAGGCCAGCATTCCCCTTCTGAACAAACATGCCTTTGTTGATCTCTGTACAATGGGAGGCTTTCCTAGCTACCTATCACCGTCAGAGTCTAATATCTTGCTTTTGATTCCCATGGATCACACCACTGTTTTACTTGGCCCAGTCAGTGCATTTACAGCCTCAAGGGATGAGGATTACAGGGTTGACTATCCACAAACTGCTTCACAGAACCATGCTCTGCTCTGATTTGAATCTACTGTAGGGCCAGCACCTGAATGTTTCCAAATAAAAGAAACCAGCTCAAAACCAAACTCCCAGAGCAGAGTCTATCACTTTGCCTTCTGCACAGCGGAACCTGGGGAAAGAGGAGGAACCTTCAGTTGTTATTTGACTTTGGAACTGAAGTAGACTGACTATACAGCTCACCTCCATGAATCCCTCATTAAAGAGGTGAGTTACTTGAAATCTAGAGAAATAAAAATGAATTTGTCCAATATCTCTGGCAGAGATTGCTTACTGTCTCAAAATATCTTGGTTCCTTTGGTCCTTTTAGAAAGAGAACACCAACCAGTTTTATGCAAGGTATGTGGCTTTCCAGCTAGTGACTGTATTATCTTGCCTTTCTTGCTGTGCAGAGAGGTGCGAGCCTTAGGGGAGCAACGTGATGCGTGCTACTCTGGTCTCTTACCCTGAAATATGATAAGGCAGTTCTTTCCCTTCTCTCTTCCCACTGCCTGGAGAATAGGTGGGACTTGAATCCAAACAAGTGAGCCGTGTCTTGGGAGAACACCCCATTAGTCCTAGGCCACCATCCTCTGGGTTGTCTCCTTCCTGAGCTACTGTACACTGGTGGTGGGAGATAGGGAAGTTCTATGCTATAGAAATTGAGCCTTTATAACAACCAGTGCAGACACTCAGTGAAACCCAGCTCTTCTTTAGACCTTACAGGCTTGGGCATTTTATAAAGGTGACAAGCATTGAGAAATAATATAAGACCCTCAAAAGACTATGAGCTACCCCAGTGCAGGAATCATCAGTGTCTCCAGCACTTGGCACGTTGTAGGGGCTCAATCAAAACTCTAAAACTTGGCACCCGAAGTTAAAAATACCATACCCCTTTTCCTTTCTCATTGTATTACCTACTTTCCCTGTCAAGGCAGTGCTAATTTCTCAGGAGACAAATGAGGAACTTACTTCCCCAGTGCGTGATTAATTATTCCACGCCACTGCTAACTCCCGACCATATCAGTCTTTGACAGTGTGCAAAGATAAATGGTGAGGCAGCCATTTGAAAGGAAATCATTATGGCACCTCTCTGCTCCATGTTATCACGTTCATATCAGCATGGGAGATAAGTCTGAAACTGCTCGTACTGCGCTGAGAACGCGTGTTGCAGCTGGGGCCTGCGAAGATCAAAAAGTCCCTTCTTGCTTTCAAAGCCTTCCTGCCACAGTTTGCCTTTCAAAGGCACCCACTGCTTCTGTAACGGGCTGCCCTAGAAGCAGTGGGCACCAACGACCTTCTCCTCATCAGGGAAAGCAATTGGAGAGGAGAGGGAGCTGTTTCCTGGCAGGGGAGAGATTTGGGCAGATCTGAGCAGGACTGGCCCTGTCGATCCTTAGTTCCAGCCTGGCCCCCTGCTGACCACCGTGCTCACCGCAGGTTCTCCCCAGGCTGGAAAAGGGAACCATGGGTTCTACAGGTCCTTCAACTAACTGGTCTAAATTTCAAACATACAAAGACCCTGCTAGTCCAGGCAGTCATTTTTGCCTTTAATTTTCTACTAAATTAAAGGTGTAGTCAAAACACTCAGCATACTCTGAGACTCTTCCAGCTCTACAATGTTTCACCCCTTTTGCAGAGGCTGAGCTGTATAAGGCTTCAAAGGAACGTTCCCACTTTGCTTCAGGGAGCAGGTGCCTCTCCCCTGAGGCCAGAGATCTGAGAGGCAATAATCATCTTTACCTGCAAGGGGAGCCTTGTAGAATTTTAGCAGCTGATTGGTACACATGTGGAATGTCACGCCTCCCCAACTCAGGGCTCTGGGGAGATAACAGAAGGATCCTAGCCTGAGATCAGGGGCTGTTTTAGGGTTGCTCATAACCTGGCATTTCCTTTAAGAGCTGGTTGAAAAAAAAATCAGGATTTCTCTTGTAGCAGCTTCCCTCCAGGCCAAAGAAAAGAGGATAATATTTGCACAGTGGGAGTTTTTTTTTTTTTTCTATTGCTATAAAACAGCAATGAGAAAACAGGGGTCATTCACACAGATGAGGTAAAGCAAAAGGAAAGAGAAATGAGACATTGGCCAATGCAATTTCTTAGCTGCGAAGGTTAGGCCAGCCAACGTTTTTCTTACATTTAATCACCAGCGGGCGTACATAAGGCTGCGACCTGAAACAAGTAAGTCATTTGAGCCGTGATCCTCCACATTTATGTCATTCTGGGCCTGACATGTAGGCACCCCTGCTGCCTTGTGGCTGCAGTCACTGTCCCTTGATCTTTGCAGAAAAGCTGAAGTGACCCAGGAGGGAACACACCACTAGAGAGGTTTCCAGAGGGTCGTGGATTCATTTCAGAACATAACATCTCCTGTATCCTTTTTGATTAGTCAGCAAGGATTTTTTGTATATCCAATGCTCATAGTCCCTCTGAAGCTAACTGCGGATGCTCTGTTGGTCTGAGTAAAATTCCAGTTAGCCAGAAGCCGACAAACTGAAGGTCTAAATAAATACACTTTACAGCCATTGTGGTCTCACTCAGATTTTAGCAGCCTTGGGGGCGCAACTAATTCTCCAATTCCTCGGACACCCACCGGGCGTCCATCCTACAATTCAGTTCTGACGCTCAGTGCCTGGAATTAGCATCAGATTCCACACGTTTCAGGGCTTGGTCCCCCAAGACTGCCCTCCCTTCAGGTGCCAGCTGCAAGGACTGAGTGCCCAGGCTACCCACACTTCCGTCCCACTTGGCCACCAAGTTCTCACACTCCTCCAAATTATGGTTTGATAATTCTCTCCAGTGGCTCAAAGAACTCAGACACTTTACTTATGTTTACCAGTTTATTATCAAGGATACAAATGAACCGCTGGATGAAGAGGCACCTGGGGCAGGGTCCACAAGTGTCCTGAGTGCAGGAGCTTCTGCCTTGGGGAGGGTGGGATGCGTTGCCCTCCCGGTACATGAGTATGTTCATCAGTTTGAAGATCTCTGAATCTTCTTGTTTAAGAGTTTTTACGGAGCTAAAAGTCCAGCTCCCTTCTCTCCCTGGAGTTCGTTGACAGAGCTGGAAATTCCCACCCTCTAATCCCTTGGTCTTTCTGGTAACCAGTTCCATACAGAGGCTTTCTAGGGCCCCATTCAAAGTCACTAATTAGCACAGAGCCAGGTTTGACAGAAAGGGGCTCCTTGTGAATAACAAAGGCACTCGCATCACTCAGGAAGTTCCAAGGGATTTAGGAGTTCTGTGCCAGGAACCAGGGACAAAGACCAAATATTTATTTATTTTACTATACTGAAAGTAGAAACTAGCAAATTCCAAGAAAAGTTAATCAGAGATATATTTTTGGCAGCGCATAGGTAGGAATGCTGTTATATCAATGCAGATTTTGCATAATCTTCTTCAGTGCTCTGTGTTTATGTGGCTAACTCATATCAGTAGCAAAAGCAATACCAGCAGCATTGATTGACCACCGACAATTTGCCAGACACCATCCTAGGGACTTTAATGTAAGTTATTTTTAATTTTTCCTACACTGCAAGTGGAGAACAAAGTAATTCTGCCAAAGTCACATGGCACCTCCTTATGTTAGAAGTGGACACAGGTCTGCTTGACCTCAAAGCAGCCTCTTTTACTTTTTCATATACCTCATACATAATTACTCTGAACCACAGTAACAAAGTGGCTACACTGCATGACCCCGAATCTGCAGAGAACAGTATCTCTATGCAATTTTTTTTTTTATTTCAAAGCATAAGGAATTTTTCAACAAGAGATTAAACAAAAGGCATGTATCCCCCTGGAGTTGCAACATATCATTGCCCTGCTCTTTGCTTTCCTCATCTATGCACTGAGGACATAATAGTACCAGCACACGAAGCTCTCAGTGTCATGGATGCATTTACTCCACTTGGCAAGCAGTCTATTCAGGGACATGATCCTTACCCTCAGTAGATAATTGACATGAATTACAAAACTCTTCACTAGCACCAAGCAACTAACTTGTACAAGTCAATTGAAAGATAAACTCTGCACCCTTCAGACTCAACATATTATTCTCTTTGTTGAAGAAATATGTCATGGTCAGTATACAAAGAGTTGGAAGTGGAGCATTTAAAAAAAAATTTTCTGCTAGTTGAATTATTAATAGAATGAAGTTATGTGGAGGCAGTTAGCTCTATAATCAAATCTACTTATCCAGACAGAGCATGTGAATTGTATCAGAGAAAACACAACACCAGTACTTCCAAGAGAGCAATCACTGAGGTGCAGAAATGAGTCAGAGAGGGACATTTCAAAGCCAATCATTTATCTAAGTCTGTAAGTCACCTGACTGCTTTTCATTAAAATTTGCTTTTTTAAATTTACAAATTAGACAACAAGAGAAAGGGAAAACTCTAAGCCTTTGTCTCTGGGTTCTGTTCTGCTGACCAAAAAATATGACAAAATATTGCAGGAGTCTTTCCCTTGACAAGATAGTGGGGATTTTCCCTCAAATGTGTCTGAACTGCATGCACTTCCATAAGCTCCTTGAGGCTCAGAATCATCAGGGTGGGAACCATCGGCTGTTTCTTTAAGGGCCTTTAGGTAGAACTGTGAATCAGAGTAGTTTTCTAACTTGGAACAATTCTTCTCAGGGCCACAAGCATGTGCAAAAAGTGCACCCAGATGTCAGCAAATAGTTGCACTGTCATTTTTACCCTTCCAGAATCTCTGTCAAGAAAAACTACAGAGTTATGACTTAATAAATACGCTGTGAATGAGATCCAGTAACAAAAACTAGTGCTGCTTATTCATAAGTTACACCAGACTATTCATGAGAACATAAGGCTGCTGACATTGCTTGTGTTGCATTTCACTGGAAGACCACAAAATATGACTAGGATATGCCACATTTTCTTTGACCTCTTTGAATGGCACAGGGAAGTCAGTGGGGGGATCAGAATATAAGGTAGAGTCGAACATGACGTCGTCCGGCCCAACCTCTACATCGGCAGGTTTGATCTATGTCACTCTGCCAGTTAGCAAAGCGTAAGAAATGGAATTCAAGTCTCCACTTCCAATCCTATGGTGCTGTAAAGACACATTCTTATCTGATGGCCGAAGGGAGGGGCGGTAAAGAAAAGTCAGGGATGTGCCTGCCTAAGAGAAAGAAATCACACACTGGTTGCAGGTTCCCTTCAGAAACCCGTGCAATGGTCTGAGTGTCTAAAATCTCACTTCTGCTGATCAGAAACAAAGGGAGCACCAAACACTGTCTTCCAAACCCACTTATCATTTTTGTCTTGTCTTGTTTTGCAAAACGAAAATTCTCAGACATGCGTCAATCTAAAAGTCCCTCAGGAATTCCAAATTTCTCAGCCCACATCTGATGTTTACCCATTTCTCAAGACCAAAAATAGTTATTCTAAGAAGCAGTCCTGAAAAACCTTGAAAACCAGATAGACATTTCCTCTTTGATCTCCCAGACAGTTCTGCAACTTATGCTCCTGGCAGCCACCGGGCGATGCTGGAAGGTTCGGCAATGAGTTCAGGCAGCTACTGGCTTCACCTCCTCGTCCCAGGTGCTCCGTCCTTGTCGCCCTTCCATGCACACATCACCACCGATCCTGCCTCTCCACTCCCTCACTCAGTCTTCTCAAGACTGGGCACATCCCTTTCTCCATGAAATCTTAGACCTTTCTGGCCTTCACCATATCATCAAATTCAGCAGTGAATTTAAGCATGCCTGATGTCACCCGGTGTTGGCTCATCTGTGATAGTTTCTCACTAGATTTTGAGTTTCTCCAGTGGAGTGTAAGTCCCTCAAGGGTTCAGCCATGCCACCCGCTTTGCATTTCCTATCCAGCTTTGTATTTCATACATTGACTGTTTTTCTCTTTAATGCTTTGAGAATGAACAGAAGTCATAGCTTATACTTTCACAGTATACTAGGAAAGATACTGAGACTTACTCGATTTGCATATTCCAAAGTTAATGTACATTCTAGGGATACGTAACAGCATCTGGGTGATCTCTAGTCACTAGATACCAGTAGCACCTCTATGTGTTTCATCACAACAATTGGTAACCAGAAATGTTTCCAGATGTCCCCTTGGGAAAAAGGGAAGTGAAAATCATCCCTGATTGAGAACCACTGAATACATTACCTTTACAGCCCTACTAGAGGTACTAGTTACACAGAGTATGTCATAACCTCTCTGGATCCCTGTGGCTTAGGAAGATAGGATACCGACAAAAGTGTAGCACAAAGGGGCCCAAGCTTACTCTCACTGGTGGGCCTGCAGGCCCCCTTTTAAACAGACTGTTTTAGGAAACTTATCTCTGAGGGCAGGGTAAGGACTGGTCACCTTTGTGTGTCAGAGCTCCCGGTGCAAACCTGAGCAGACTTAGTACTGTTTATAAAGAGGTACATGAAAAATAGCTGACTTTCTTTCAGCTCTTGAACACAGCAGCAATCTCACAAAGAGGAAGGTGGCTCCTTTCCTGGAGACCCAGCTTGGAGGAAAATTTCATAGAAATTTTAACTCAGAGCCAAAAGAAAAGAGAAACAAGTTAGTCTATTAAAAGGCAACCCAGACGGCCTAGCCCCAGCCTACAGGGGACTCGTGTGCAGGAAACCACGGTGGGGGCACCGGCCCTCCCTGCCGGCTCCACCGATTGTGTTTTTGCCTCGTGACCAGCTCCGGGCAGAGGAAAGGAAAGCTTGGCTCTGTCTTAGAGGTTCACTAGTGAACCAGTAAAGAGGCAAAAATGAGTAAACACTTCCTGAAAAGGTAACAATTAATTCTAAAGATGGCAATCTATCACACAGCTGCAAGGGGACACGGGAAGAGCCTAGAGTGTGCTTTTAGGTGGCGGTTCATTGCTGTGTCTGAAGTTTCATTTGTTCCCCCCCCCCCCCCCCACATACACTAAAGAGTGAGAATGGAAACTTGGTAAAGGAGAAAAGAAAGGGGAAGGTGGAATGAGAAATGCTGCTCAGGTTATTAATGGAGTGGACTTGAATTTCATGAATCTTAACATTCTGCTCTTGGCGTTAACAATCCATCATCTGAGATGCTACAGTGCACCCAACAATTAGGGCAAACTGGAGACAGTGGGGGCTGGCCGCATGTCTTAAGGCCAAGCTACTGGGCTGTGGGCAAGCACCAGAGAGGGACCAGCAATGTGTGAAAAGACGTTTGTTTCTTGTTTCTCCTTCCCACTTCCTCCTCATCCTCCAAGTCAGTCCCCCTTGTCCTCCTTTCCAACTCTCTTCCATTGGGCTCCCAGAATTCGCAAAGCGTCTCTAGTTGTAGAAATGAAGATCTGTTTTTACCTATAAAGGTGGGAGATTTTCCAGGTTCACCTCAAGGTTACTATATTGCTGAATGTCTCTCTGACACGTGCTTTTATACATCCCAGGTCTCCTACACGCCTGCTGTTCTTCCTAGATGGCAATATCTTCCCAGTGTGGCAGACAGGGGTGGATAGTACAGATATAAACGCACATAAATAACTAATGAAACTCATTTAAAAGCATGGTTACTAGACACAACAGAAGGGGCCAAGGCCAGGCTGCCCCTAAAATGTGACACTTCGGCATATTGATTATTTTAAATTAAAAGTTACTTAAGAAAGAGCCAGTGCAAGAACACTCTGACCTTCTTCGGTCCCCACAAAAGCATAAAATAATCTCCCACGTGAAAGGTCCCCTCTCTGCACCAGGAGGTGAGGACACATCCTTATTTGCCTCTCCGGGACAAATCACTCTCATTGGAGATAGAAATCAGAGCTAAGAAGTTATATAAACAAACCTTGAACTTTTACTAATTTACTACCCCCATCCAAATTCTGCTTAGAATTCCTTACTTATTGAAGCCCGTGAACATAAGTTTTCTGTGTCCTGTCAGTTCCTCACAGATTTATTGTCTCTTTGTCTAAGCAGTATAAAAGCTGCCTGCCTTGGTCATTTCTTTAGGTCTCAATTATTGTACCTAAATAAACTTTGTAATTAAACTTTGTTTTTTTTTAATTCTCCGGTTAATCTGCCTTATGTCAGTTTAATTCTTAGGCCAGCTGAAAGAACCTTGAAGGGTACAGTAAAATGTTTTTTCACCAACACCACTGAATGCATTCCTTAATTTCAACACTTCAAGAGAAGAGTACTGACATTAACAGATGATTTCTTATATCCCAGGTATTTTGCTATACTTCACCCATCCTTCTATCCACCTATCCTTCCATCCACCCGTTGTTCTTTTTAAATATATATATATGTTTTTCTTTTAAAACTAAAACAAGTGACAGGCACTAATTTAAGTATCTGCCCAAATGAAACCTAAAGTTTATTTGGAGAGGCAGATGTAAAAAAAATCAATTATAATATAAACTTAATAGTAGGGTAGTTATAAGATCCATTACTATGGAAAAACATGGAGAGGCACCTACATCTCAGAGGAGATATCCCAAAAGAGGTAAAAATCTGAGCTGGAGTTTTTGAAGAGGAAAAGAGGGAGAGATTGGGTTCTCAGCAAAGAGAACAGCATGTTGATGGCATAAAAGAGGAATGTTCATTTGGGAATTCATAACAAGCAAGTCAGCACAGCTACAGCCTATGTGGGACAGGTGGGATAAGATGAGATGGAACCAGAAGGGTGATGATAGCATGATGCTGCCAGCCTAAGGAGATCATATTTTATCCTGAAGGCAATGGTACCTTTTGGAAATTTTAAACTAGGAGATGGCTTAATCAGTATGCACTGCACAAAGTTATCCTGACTGCCTTGTAGAAACTACTGAAGAGAGGCAAGACTGCAGTCCAAGAGAACATTAATAAACTATTGAAGTACACAAGTAAGACAACAGCAGTGACGATGGAGAGGAGGGTGGATTTAGTAGCTATTAAATAGGTACAAGGAGATGCTAGGGTGACTCCCATAAACCTTCCATCAGTCATAGAATGTAGATATTAATACCCACTTTACGGATGGATCTTACGAAAGGGTTAAGTAACTTGCTCAAGGTCATACAATAATAAGCCAGGAAAGATGTCATCAAATCTTCAATGCCTAACTCTGAAGACCATTTTCTTTTCACTGAACTGAGCATGATTTATCTCTCTGTGGAGTTCTTATAATGTGTTAAAACTTAGGGATTAAAAATGAGTAAGAAATGCTTCCTGGCAATGAGATGCTCAGAACTGTGTAAACTATTAGAGACTTCATACTACTATACCCTCTCTTTTGCTTTAATCTAAGCAGTACATTATGGGTTGGCTCTTTTATAATCTAAGAATTCTCACAGTCAAGAAAAGAATCCAGATAATGAGTTTACAATTTTCCCTCCCTTGATTTCATTCCATTACCTAACTAATCCTTTGCACTGTTTGTGGCTGGCCACTTTCAAATATCTGTAGTTTGTAATGTTATTTCCTTTGACTTGTCACTAAACTAAACTATATTTATTTAGCTCCTATAATCTTTCTTCATAAGTCATTCCTTCAGTTCCCCTAATCAATTTTGTTACTTCTCCCTGGCCTACTTTCAATTTGTCTACCTTCAATTTGATCTTGGAAGGTCCCATG
Source organism: Manis pentadactyla (assembly GCF_030020395.1). Classification (NCBI taxonomy): domain Eukaryota; kingdom Metazoa; phylum Chordata; class Mammalia; order Pholidota; family Manidae; genus Manis; species Manis pentadactyla. Next base: position 22,907,685 of record NC_080029.1, read on the forward strand.
TAATCAAAAGATACAGTGTTCTTATTAATAATTTGGCTTACATATCATGTATTGTCACCATTTTCAAGCCCCTTTTTAGTATTTGGAGATTTCTGCATGAAAAATAACATTGTATCTCTTGAGAAGCTTGTCTACTCCAACTATATATTTCTCCAAGTAGACTCACATACCACCCACCTTTTTTATCCCAAAGCATAATGATGTGAAAGAGGAAGGAATGGTAAGCATGATCCACATACTACTAGGCAGTGATGATCTGTATCTGGGATTAGTTGCGTAGTAAGATTTTTTGTTGTTGTTCTTTTAAGGCTGCTGGAGGATGTAGGAAGAATAAAAATAAAATGTATCTGCAAGATGTTGCTAAATGGAATGCATTTATGATATTCTTATAGGGCTTATTTGCAGCTCTTTAAAAATAATTGACTATCTAATTAGAGAGATAGATCACATCGATATAGAACATATATACAAATAAATACTGCTTTTTATAGCCTCCACTATTATAGATATAGAAACATACAGAGTGAAGCTCAGTTGATATTTTAACTCTTAGGTTTTCTCTATCTGCACATGTTTTCCAAAATGAGGTGTCAAACATGCCTGAACACTCTGTACTTTAAGTATTTATTTATTTTAATATAATTCTCTGATTCTCTAAGACAGAAATTTCCCATGGTACACACACACACACACACACACACACACACACACACACACACAGAGTGAACACAATTCTGAAGAATTCTTTCTCTGTACATGGTTGAAATACTCTGATGATATTGAGAAGACTATAATGGGTTTAATGTTTCTTATCTTTAACTTTATGCAATTTATCTGTGGCTCATTCATATCTGCTTGAAGTATCTCAAAGGGGAGAGAAACTTGGAAATGGATGAGGAACCTGATGGAGCAGTCCTCAGGGACTCACCCAGCAGCACAGATGGGTTCTCCAGGATGCTGGTGTTAAACAACAAGTCCAGCCACTGTTTGGCTGGCAACACGGCTAAGACACTCAAACTCTCAATCTCCCTATCTGAGAAATGGGAAGGATGCCAATGGAAGCATGCCTAGATGGTCACAACAAGTAAACCACTTCTGGAGGCAATGAAAAGAGGACACCAAACTGAGCCTGGCAGAGTGAGACAGGCTGACAGAGAAGGTGGGTCACTTACCAGCAGAGTAGGATTTGAACTGACCTTTAAGGAATAATTACTTTTCTAGGCACAGAGAGTAAATAAAAGAACAAAAACAATAAGGGTAACAATAGCTAACATTTACTGAGTACTTACCAGGTACCAGACACTAGTCTACACATATGAAATATATGAACCCATTTTCTCCTCAGTAACCCTACAGAAATGTTGGTATTTTTAGTATCTTCACTTTATAGCTAAAGAAGCATGCTCTTGTATATGTTCTTAATTCCCAGATAGGAAGAACATTTCTAAGATTATAGCAGAGTATGACTAGAAGTCGGGTGCATATGAGCAATACTGCTAGGTGAGGAGGAAAAGGAGGTGGGGGTGGTGACCTGTAGGTAGGTCTGCAAAGTATGATTCTACTTGGAGGGAAAGATCATGGCAGGAATTTATTTAACAATGATTTTTCTCTGCAAAAGATATGTGTTACTTGTTTAGAAAAGGGTGTCGGTGAGAGTATAAAACCTAGGTAAATTGAGTATGAAGAAAAGAAAAGAGTGTCTTTATCTGAGGACAGTAGGTAACTGATGATGGAAAGGGTAGGAAGCAGGGTCACAGAAATTCGCTTTGCATTGTTTTGATTGTGCTTTTAAGATGGAAAAACCCTGGACATATTTATGGGATTAAAGGATAATATTAATGGCACCAGTGGAAAATGCAGGCAATGAATGATGTCAGAAAGTTTGGGAGGAGGCCAGGGTAGAGAGATGACGAGCATAAGATTCTGAAGACAGTGGTCATAATATGAGCACTAATATGAATGAATTTAGAGGCATTTTAAAGAAACAAGTGACTGATGAATATTTTCTTCTGAAAGAAAGTAGCATTTGAAACCCAATGGTGCAGAGGTAAAAAAGGGGACCGAACTGGGAAGTTGAAAGTGTATTGACCAAAAGTTGGAGATGAGAGGGTTGCTGATCAAGGAAAGGAAAGGCTTCTGAGATCAGGTTGAAGGTTCTTTTGGGGTAAAAGTTAGAAACCATTTGGAATGACCTAGAATGAATGCAACAAAGGGAGAAGAGAATTGAGAGCAATAACAACAGGCAATTTATAGACTAATGGAAACTTGCTGGAAAAGGAAAGCAACTAGATTTAAGTGTGAGAATTGAAATATTAGGGTTCAAGGTTTAAGGGATTTAGCAGTTCAGGGCAATGCAGAGATATGGAGAGAAGCCATCAAGCTGAGCTGCTGTATAGAGGGGGTCTGGTTGCTATCCTAGTTCAAATCACTATCATTTCTTAGCTGAACTGTTGAAATAGTCACTTAATAGGTATCTATGCCTTGTGTCTAGTTCCATTACAATCTTTTCTAACATGGCAGCCAGAGTGATCATGAGTCACATCATATCATGTCTTCAGACATTCCAGAGTTTGCCATTGACCTTGAATACAATCCCAAGCCGTTTCCATGGCCTAACAGTCCCTTTATCATCAAGCCGCTGTCTACACCTTAGACTTTCTGTCATACCAGACATCCTCTTGCTCCAGCTATATTCATCTTTTTTTCAAACTCTCCCCACATATTTCAAGCTAGAGCATTCACACTTACCATTCCCTCTGTCATAAAAGTCCTTCCCCAAGGCTTTGCATGACTGAGCTTTCTTGTCATTCAGCTTTCAGTTGAAATGTTTCCTCCTTATAGACATTGTCCCTGAAGTAGTTACCCACCCACCACTAAACCTGTGTGACATCTCCCTGTTTTATCTTCTGAAAAACATTTGTCAGCCCATACTAGATTCTTTTGCTAATTTATTTATTGGCATTCTGCACCCCTGCCCCCAGAATGTATGTTTCACAGGAACTGCAACCATAATTATGATGGTCTTTTATTTCTGTTGCAACTACAGAGTCTAGAATAGTGGTTGGTCCACAGCGGGAATCATCCCACCCTCCCCACTCATGTTTGTTGAATGAATGAGCAGAGAAGCTGCAGCCTTTGAAGGATGGCCTACAATTTGGGACTCTGAGCCAAACCCTTCATTTTATAGGCAGAGGTTTAATGGTCTAAGAAGCTATGACTCAAAAACAGGAGGATTAAGAAATTGTATCAGTGAGCAACAGTAAGAAAACAAGACCAAGATCAGAAAGGGCTCTGTAGTAGCCTGGGCACCTACTGTAGGTAGGCTCATAGTAGGAAGTCCATGGAGCATTATTTGCAGAAGCTTTATCATTGAGAGGCATTTACAATTTAAAGTGCAAATATTTTACACCCTCAGAATTAACCTGCACTGCTTTCTTCTGGTTTGCTAAAAAAATTAAGTGCAAAGTAATAAAATGACTTTCCGCCAAGGCTCTCTCTGACCACTTTTCCTGAAGCTCTCTGGGTAATCTTACTGCAAATGTGGTTTTTAAGCACAGAAGATGTATTGAGAGTTGAGACTGGGGAGGAAGTTTGAAAGAATTAACATGTTGCTGAGGGGCCAATACTATTTTTAAGTTGGCTGGAGCATACTGCTGTTCTGTTGGTGATGGCAGTGGGCACACTGCTATCAAAAAGGTAGAAAACAAAGTATTCCTTTGGAGTCACATGGGAGTCAAAGCCGTGTGTGCTTTGAGGACTAGGACCTGGGGCATTTCTAAGGATGAGACTAGATAACTATTAGATGACCTTGCTGATTCAAATAATTCTTCAAAGTAGTAGTGCTGTTATCAGGAGAAAACTCCATTATTTGGTGAATCCTTCCCAAGGCAAAAACCCCATCTCCACACACCAAGGAGAATCTTCTAAGAAATCCTTATTTTCTGAATGATCTAAAATGGCCCTTCAGTGCAACACAGGAAACTGAGTGCTCCAAGCCATGAAAGAAGGATGGAATTATCTGAGTGTCAAACTAAAACAAGCTAAGTTTGGAGTCAAAGACTGTGAAAACTACTATCCATTTAAGTTTGGGTAGAGATGCTCATTATGACTACTAATAATCAGAACAATGATAATAAATGCATTTAATCCTAAAGCAGGAGGCATAATTGACAGCATAGGCATGAAAGTCCTATGATCACCCAAGGGTCGGCTGTGCCTGACAGTGAGAGTGGGAAGAGCTAGAGCAAAGAATAACAATTAAAAAGAAATTGACATATGTGAATTGAATCCAGCACATTACCTCCAGCTTCTGGTCCAGTTTTTACTACAAAATTAAATAGAGAGGCTACTTAGACTGTAGGAAAACTTCCACTGAACTCCACAGTTTGTACCAGGTCAGAGGAAAAAAGCAAGGTATGAGAAAATAGGAAGAAGAATCAGAAGTTTTCAAATTACCGATTTCTAGTTACTAGCATTCTATTGAAAGGAATGAGTGAAAAACGGGATGGTTGTGAAGTCTGGAGACCTAGACACATGTATATATGAAATGGTTTTTTGATATAACACAGGACAGTTTCCATGACATTAGTGACATGACATCCATGGCAATTATATGAGCTATTTGATGTGTATGGTCAGTCAATAATAAACATTGTTCAATGTACTGTGCAAAACTGTGTAAATGCAGTGTGTTAATGTATTTCCATCAATCTTACACATATGTCCATGAGGCTTTGCCTTAAATTATTTGTGTCTTGATTTTCACTGAGGAAATCTGTGCCTTTGGCATACCACAGAGGCAGTAATCAAAAAAAGGTTCAGAATGGGGGAACATGAAGCCCATTCAACATGGCCAGGTCACTCAATCCAGCTTCAGAAGCCCATTCTACCAGTCCCACATAAAAATTATGTGACTCTGTCATAAACACGGGATGGTGCTTCAGCCTGTTGAAAAACCTTTGAGTGGCCTGATAGCCCTTCAAATGTGGGCATTAGCCTGGTCACAGGACATCAACCTGATCAGATGTGGTATGTTTCCAGACTTTAGAGCCCAACTATGGTCCAAAGACTAAAGAAAAGGATACAGTATGATCCCTACAGCAGGGAGTTAGCAAAGGCTGTTCCTTTTGCTTTGGATACTTTTCCTTGTCCTTCTCTTTTGTCTATGCAACTTCTTATCATGAACAGCACAGTTCTTAAACTATATCTCCAAGAAAATCTCCCCACATCAGACTATTAGCTCAAGTTCCTTTCTGCTTTCTTGGCAGCCTGTCCTCTTTCATCACACCCTCTTTGATTGTGATTAAATAATTATTTGTGAAATTGGCTTGTTTTGTACCTTCTCCCCATGATGTAAGTTCTATGATGACAGGCAGCACACGTATGTCTTATTCACCCCTCCATCTCCATCCAAATCCTTCTACATAGTAGGCAGCAACTACTAAATATTTATTGAGCAATTAATCTTCTGCTTTCAATTCCCTACCATCATCTTGAATTCAAATTAAGTACTAGAAAACAAGGTCACAAAGCCCCCTTTACAAATGCTGTCTCAGTCTCACAAGCAAAACCCCATATACAGATTTGCCAGAATCTCCAGTCTTTAAGAAAAAAAAATTCTTCCACACACCACCTGGGTCTCTCTGTCCTCAGGGAGTTTGGGGGAAAGCTAGGAGATCTGGCTAGGAGGCCTTGTTCAATTGTCAAATCACTCCCTTGGCCTCGTTTACTGAGCTCTTTAGGACACAGGATGATTTAGCAGAGCCAGACATGACGACACCATCTCTGATATTTTCTAACATAATCGCCTTTCATTGTATGTTGCAAAGGAAAATGACTCTTGAATTTAAAAAGGATGCTGAGATGGGAAAAAATGTTTACAACAAAAGAAAGAGGAAAAGCTCTCAAACAATACCTAATAGAGTGAGAAGGAAAACAGAAGACCGTAGCTCACTGAAAATGAGAGAGGGAGGGAGGGAGAGAAAAATACTACCATACCTTGATTTCCCTCTCATCAATGACAGAACTGGCATTGTTTTATGTAATTTATATTTCCCTCTATTATTATTAGGTATATAGCTGATTACAACATAACAAAAAAAAAAGTTGTTTAGACATTAACCCCAAATTCCTCATATTAAAAATCATGAATTTCTCCATAGCTACTTCCTTTAGGAGTCAAAAGAACAGTATGTGGTGCTTTCTGTATGGTTTCAGAAGCAAATCCTAATATTTGCCCTCCTTTATTCAAATATTTTGATCTATTTCAGAACCTCCAGCAATCTTTGTTTTCTGGTTTAGGAATGTTGATAGAAACAATTCCCTGTAGAAATAGCCTTGGGAACATCCTTGCCATCTCCACTCAAATTTCCCCAGAAACCTATTTGTGATTTTTCTTACACTGGACACCAGTCATGTAACATTTGACGCATCCTTAGTATAATTACTTAAATCGTCTTTCTAGTATATATATCCATACATGTCCAATATTAATTCATTCATGCGTGTGTGCATGCACCCACGTGCAGCCCCATCTGTGTTTTTAGACTGTATTATTCCTCTTGAGGGACAGAAAATACGTGAGGGCAATTCTTCTATGGCACCTATTAACAAGCACATGTAAGGTAAAGCTAATAAATATGCGTGATAAAGAGATAAAGCTGAAGGAAGCTGAGAGCCAAGTGAACAGACTTTACCACCAAACGCTGTATGACAGAACTCAAAAGCATGCGAACACACTGACTGATGTTCCATAGCATAAAAACTCCAAATGGCAATTCCAATCCTTGCCCCTCTCAAAAACACAAGCAGCTGGTGGGGGGGCAGAAACACTGAGCTATGCTCATTTCTGGATGCTAAATAGTCAAAGTACTTATATGTATCATTTAATTCATACTCTCTCTGAGATGGCTGGGGAATGAGTATTAGCATGAAAGAAACACACACACACACACACACACACATAAAAAAAGGCCCCTAAGGGAAAAAAAGGTAAAATTTTTGCCTCAGTAAATGGAAGGAGTTGATAACAATAATTCTTACTGGAATTTTGCATCAATGGTAAGGTTTAATACATGTAAAATACTCAAGACTCCACTATACCGTGTTGTTACCCTCAAAACTCCATGCTTTTCTGAAATTATACTTTTCCATTGTGTTTGCATGTGTGTTATATGTTTAGTAATAGATTAACTGAACAAATTATATCAAAACTAGGATGCCACCATAGGACAGCTAATGGGTGAGTAACTATAGAACAAGTGTGAGGCTTACAGGGAAGCACATGCAGTTCTGGACACCTGACTTGTAAGTGCTTGTTTAAGATCTACTGACAACGAGTTGGGATTTCAGAGAGAAAAGAACAGGTGCATTCTAAGAATCAGACATCAACCGTTACCTCAGCAAGAGCAACATTGAATGCCTGATGACACTGGATAAATGCTGTCAAATTTATTAATGAAGATGATTTCCAACCAACAGGCAGACCATTAATCTAGGGTGAGGGTGGATAGGACATTCTTCAGACATGGAAAGTCTCAGCAGTTGTACTTTCCACCCACCCTTCCTCAGGAGGCTGCAGGAAGACACACACCTCCAGAATGAGGGGTCAGCTAAGGAAGACAAAACTCAGGATTTAACATCAAAGGGAAGCCCACGGACTTGCCGAACTGAAAAGAAGGAAAGATCCAGGTTGAGAGCTGTGAGGTACCCAGATCATACCGGTGCAGGACTGGGGGAGACCTCCAAGAAAAAAATGGAAATGCTAGATTACCCATGTGTTTATCTGAACGTAGTTTTATCGCTGTGTGAGCTCTAACACCAATAGGTGATTAGAAAAATAAGCTAGTGAGACAATGAGGGCATTTTCTAACAAAGAGTTGCAGGGGTAAAGAAACATAATCATAACAGTAGACTGTTACATTGGGGGGAGCATGTATTCCATTCTTTTCATTGCTGCACCCTCAGTCTCTAGAAAAGTGCCTGATGCATTCTGAGTACCTGGTGAATATTTGTGGAATAAATGAGCGCACGTATGATATCACATTTTTCTCAATAAATGAATGTCATAATAATGTAAACTCAAAATGCTGATTTAATCAAAATGTGCCAGAATTTTATTTGGAAACTGGAGGTGAGGAAGTGTGTGTGTATTGGGGGATGGATGGGGGAGAAAATTCAATCATTTTCCTCCAGAGTCAGAAAACATTTGTTAAATATAAAACTGAAAAAATATAATAATGTTATTAGAAATGGGCAGGGACATATTTGAAAAAGCATCTAAAAGCATTGCAAGCATGGAGCAGGACTACATGGCATGGCAAGGAGAGGAAAGAGACTGCTGTTGCTTGCTTGTTTTCCTTTAGGCCTGTAGATACTCCATTTATTTTTAATTGCAGTGTAGTTTCAAGTGTACAACACAGTGATTCAACATTACAGATATTATGAAGTGATCACCATGATAAATCTAGCTACCATCTGTCTAGATACTGTCTTAAGTTGGGTTTCTCAGAAAACAGACTCTGAAACCCAGTTTTGTGTGCAGGAAGCTTTGGGAAGAGTGTCGTCAGGGTTAGGGAAGGAGAGGAGGTGAATTTCCATACAGATGTAACAATGAGCTCAGCTGATTCTAGCCTACATAGGGAATGATCTAGCTTGGAGGCACTGCCCAGTTGTTCAGACTTGAGACACAGGGCTGGGTCTTTATATGTTTCCCCCAGACCCACCCACTATTCACTGGATATGGGCTACCCACAGAACAGGGGCTTGACTTGGGCAAGGTGGCTTTTTACTCTAGGACAGCTCCTGGTGGAGGGCTCAGCCAACAGCCATCAGCTAACACACTCCTCACAGCTGAAGTGATGATGCCTCCGCCCTAATGTAATGGGGATTTGGGTGATGTGTGAGGTTTTAAGCTATGCAAATGTATTATTTAGATACAAGTTAAATCAAAACATCAAATTAACACATGCTTACTGTTTAAATTTAAAAAGAAGGGCAAGCAATTTGCCCCCTGACATACAGTTTTGAAAGATGAGTCTGGCACTTGAAACCAAGTTGGCCCATCTCTGAAACTCAGCTAGCTGTGCGGGGCTCAACAATTGGAAAATCTCTGAGATTCTGCCAACATAACAATTCTGTGAGACTATACTCTCAAGCCAATAAACAAAACATTTGCAGTCAATATTGTAAACTTAGTCCTCGAGACCAAAATAGGTTTCAAATGCAATCACTTTATTGTAATGTGGTTTACTATAGCCATCTTTGTTAGTCTAAAAAGAGACATTGTTTACATCTGAAAGTTGTCTTTTTCGAGTAGAAATTAAAGACCTTACTTTTCAAAGTGACCTGCAGAAATAGAGAGTTGCTGTGTCTGCAACTGTAATAGCAGATCCGTGTGCTCAAGTTTCTGTAGAAAACTGACCTAAAACTGAGTCTGCTCAAATTAAGGAAATAATTAAGAGGTCTACTAGAATGTTTGTTCCTTTTAAGTAGAACTGTATTTATTTCATTTTTTGTTTCTCCAAAGCCTGGCACTCATGAAACGCCCAGTGTTTGTGTATAGATTATATGTCTTATGAGGAAAGAGATTTTTTTGGTCTGTGTTGTATATTCTGTAGCCTAAGTGCCTAGAACAGTACCTGGGCAAAACTAAGTAATCAATTTACACCATTATTTTTTTAATTGAATATATAATCCAACTAAAATTGAAGTTACATGCGGTCACCATAGCTATAATGCGATATCCTTGTAAACTCAACTTGGAAAATATAGCATTTTCTAAATTAGATTAGAGTACACTCTATCTAGGTTAATGAAATTGTCATTTTATCAGTAGACAAATGTGTTACAATAGTGTTTTTATTATGGTCCCATCTTTCTACAAGCACCACTTTGTGTAGTTCTCCTAAATGACAGAGTCAGAAATCCCCCTTTCTTTGAATAAGAAACAGTAGTGAATCAGACATTGTGGTTTATACTATACATACAGAGAATTATTTTTTTTTTAAGTAGCCCTTTCAAACACTAGAAATCAAGCAGGATATAGAGGCAATTATATTATGGAAGTTACAAAACAATGAAATGATTCTGTCCAGTCTTTTGCTTAAGTGGTTGGGAGTGATATTTGCATAAGTTACATCATATTGATTCTTGCAGACAGAGGCTCAATAAAGGCAAAAGAACATGTGCAAAAATAAATGTCTGGGTGGGGGGAATGCAGAAGACACAGATGGAGGCACCTGTTTTATCTGGCTTTAAAATGAAAACAGCAAAAAAACATATAGCAAACAAACAAAACCAAAAATAAATAACAATAACCAAACCCCATCCAGGTCAGTCATCTTTAGTAAAAAGTGTCTATTTCTGTCTTTGTCCTTGTTCATTTCTCCCTCATGAAATCCACTTTCAAATGTCATCCCCACCCCCTGGCCAATAGATCAAGCATTCCCAAGCAGGATAGATAGTGCAGAGGAGAACTAATAATGATAATAATAATAATGAGAAATGGCCTCAGAGATATATTTAATGTGTCTTCTTCTCTCCTTGTCTTTCTTCAGAGGAATAGCTTCCCAGCCAGTGGGGCATTAATCATCAGAACAGTAGCTCCAAGATAAAGGCTGGGTGAAATTTCATTTTGCATTATAGTGTGAGTTGTGGGTGCATGAATATGTGTCTCTCTCAGTATCTGGGAGGAGGAAGTGGGAGGCAGAGGAGAAAAACCTGTCATTTTATATATTTATACTGCTCAAGATGGTCAGGACTGGTTCCCCATTGTTATTGCAGATTAAAATCATTCACATCCTTCTGCCTTCACTGGAGGTCACCTCTCAGAATGGGGAATAAATATTATGACAAGTTAAATTCTACCTACTTTTTTCCATCTGCCTCGGGGGCATATAGCAGAGTAAGGGACAGAAGGAGGAGACAAGTGGAACCAGGAGCAGGACTGTCATGGGATAAGTGTTTGCTGATCCTCAGTTGGGTGTCTGCTTTCACTTACATAATACTTGGGGTTAAAAGATTTCCCGATTTGAAGAGCCCTCAATTAAGTTTGGGAAGACCACTGAAAGAGACAGGTAGATAGATGCTACAACCACTCAGCAAGTAACTATAAATATAGGCTAGATTCTTCCTCCATAAAATGAGGTCCACATATTGAAGCATGACATAACCTGTGAACTAGCTAGAAATGCAAAATCTTAGGCTCTTCCCCCAAACTAAATCATAAGCTGTCTTTAAGCTTATGATTAAGCTTTAATCTTATGATTTAAGCTTTAAGCTTATGATTAAGACCACCCCAGTGATCTGTGTACACATAACAGTTTATGAAGCACTATTCAAGTTAATAAAGGCAAACACACATGTGCATTTATTTCCCCAGCCATCCCATCCCATCCCTGGATGATGAGATAGCAAGGAGAATCCTACATTCTCCATGTAGCTAACAGAACTACCTCTCTAGATAACCAAGACATTAATTAGAAGGTTTCCAAAGGCAGGACTGTCATAACAGCTTCAGTGTGTTTCTAATTTTTACAATCACTCCAACATGCACCATGAAAGCACATCTCACCCCTCCTCCTGCCTTGTCAAAGACAGAATGGAAATATCCATCTTGAAGCCTGGTTAGCAGTGATTGCTGCTGGAAGTCATTTCCTTGTCATATATAAATAGAAAAAAGGGGATATACTTGCAGAAAAAAAATCGAACTCATTTTTGAACTTCAGTTTAAACTGGAATCATTGATTCTTTTTGATGACTCAAGAGACATTTATTAAATAGTTTATCTTCTACATTGGGAGGTCATTGTGGAACCCTTTCTGGAAGCTTTCATTGAAGTGGGGGGTGTGTGGCCATGAAAAGAAATCATTACTTGTATTATCATTTTATTAAATCAAAGATATTCTATTCATTTCTCTCAACCTTAGCTATCCAGTCCACGAGATGGGTAGATGGTTTATAAAGCGGCATAATCACAGTGTACTTCTGCCTGCCCTCTCCTCTCCTCTTTCCTTCTCCATCCTCCCTCTAATTCACTTATCTATCCATTCAACTATCATCGCACATGCAAGGCACCATGCTAGATACTGTTTAAACAAATGAATATATTGTAGAAAATGTAAATCTATTCTTATACTTGTTAGATGAAAGAGTGGAAACTCAAGGAAGTTAATTACCATATCATAAGCCAAATGGCTAATTAGTAACAGAATAAAATATAAAATTTAGATGTTACTGAGACCTGGATTAGAATCTCACTTAAAATGACAAAAACAATAATAATAACCTTTAAATGAGTTGCACCAATCTACGCCCTTGATCTGTACTACCTTAACCAACCCATGCAGTTGGTGTCATAATCCCTATTTTTCAGATAATGAAACTGAGCTCCAGAAAGCAACAGAGCCAAAATGCCACAGATGGGAGATGAAATCTGACTAGAGTCATGGTTTTAACCACTTCTTCATCCACGGAAGAGTCTTTCCCTCAGACCAGAGCACTGCCTCGCAGCTGTCTTTGTCAACCTTGAAGACAAATAATATTGACCCCCCTCCTCTGCCCTTCCCTCAGCAGGTAAATATTTGTTCATGTATTTAGTACATTTTTGTTTTCTTCAACAAACCTTTCTTGAGCTCCACTTTGAGGCAGGCACCCTGCCAGGTCCTGAATATCAAGGGATGAACTACCTAGAGATGATACCTGTCGTTAGTCTAGTGGTTTCTCACAGCACCTTCCATCAAGGTTCTTTTGAAAAACCATGAAGTAAATAGGTAAGTCTGGAGCTGGCTGAATCACACGGTCATGATCAGGAATGAATGGGCTCATACAACACACTCGGCCATCACAGAAAACAAAGGAGGTGAATGAAAGCCAGTAGGAGTGCCCCACCGACCTACTCACAATATACAACCAGGTAAGTGGTCCCCAAATTAATTTTCTATCCATCCCAATGAGTAGAAGTGATGGGTCATTAAAAATCATTTTTATTTGCCTAGAGTTAAAGGTAGATTTTAGGAGAATTAAGAATTCAGAAATTTGGGAAAGGCATAAGGAGAAGAAACTGGAGAAGAAATGTAGGTGATACCACATTTCCAAAAGTGCTTTGAAAAGTCTAAGAGCTAGAAGTGGTCCTTGCTGTTGTGATGACAAATAAGCCCCAAGGAAAGAGAAATTAAGACAAGGAGCCAGTAGTCTCACCAGACACAGGGAGATGTCTCTGGGACTCCTTATCCTTGAGGCAAAGATTCCAGAGCGGCAAACCGTTGCTAATGACCATCCCCGCTGCCGAGCCTCACCAAGGGGGCCTCTAGGAGTCAGGGTCCTTGGAAAGAGACAGCCTGCAAGTATATGTGGTGGGTGTGCTCCCCGAGAAGGTGCTGGTCAATGGTTGTTCACTCATGTTTTAACCAGTAATGACTGAGGGTTTACTCTGGCTACTGTGCTTTAGCAGTGCCTGAAACAAAGATCTTGCTGGCTGAGAACTCACATTCCAATAAATAGACACAATAAACAAATAAATAAGTGACAGCTGGGAAGAGCTGCTTCAGGCAGAGGAAATGGCAAGTGGAAAGACACAGATGTCCTTGGTCTGTCCAAGCAGAGCTGGGATGAATGAGGAGGCACTCATTTAAGGTATGGCATTTAAGGAAGTGCCCCAAAACTCAGTTACCAATGTAGATGATGTTTTATTGCAATATTTTGAAGTTAACATTAATGCAAAAGCTCTATGAGAAGCAAAATGTCAACATTTTAAATACCAAGGGTACCTGACCATGCTGTACCACCCTCCCTTGCCTCCACCTTATCCTGGCCCTCTGTTCAAGGAAGAGCCAGAGGACCTGTGTGCCCGAGGCAGGTAGAAAACATGGTCAGGGGAGAGCGAGGAGGAGATCATACATGACACAGTAACGACTTGGGCTTTAGACTTGGCTAAATAGCCTATTAGGTGATCAGAAAGACCATGAGAATTTTAGAAACTTTTGGGGACTTCCACAGCGAGTAGCCGAAGCTGACTCCACATCCTTCCCAGCTGTCCCCACGGCTTGAAATAAAATTCAGCGCCAAAGCAGTTCTGGTAGAAATTCTACCCTGTAAGGATTACAGCCTAATTAGAAGGGCATCTCCACAACCTCTCCTGGCAACTCAAGGACTTCCTGCGTACGATGAGGACCTTCTCAGAGGACCCCTTTATGGGGCTGAAGCAGCTTTGGGAAGTGCTGATCTCATCCACTAAAACTAAAATATTAAAGAGGGGAGGAAAAGAAACAACACTACAATCAATTCCTTGGTCTATTTGTCCTGCCAACATACAAGTCTTTAAGAGGTAGGAAAACCTGTCAAGTTCCTTTACTTCTTTTCCCCCATTGGAATTATGCAGTTCTGGGGAGAAAATGTCATTGCAGAGTTCTTACAGGTAATGAGTCAATTAGAGTCCAATCCTTCCCCCCAAATTATTCTCTGAGAGGAGAAAACAGGGTAACGAGGAGAGGTACAGAGGGTACCAGTGTGAGGGTAAGGAGGATACAGAGCTATTTCTTGGCTGGCAGCTAAAGTCTAAGTGGACTGACCAATCTTCAGTGTCCTCCCCAGTTATGAGCTTTGGCAGGAAAGGAACAAGCCTTAAAGCTGCACGTGATGTAAGGCTGTTAATCAATATTAGTTGAGCCCTCATCCTAAAAAATATATTTCCCCTGGAAGCTCTGTTGTCTAGTGGTAAAAGCGAGGGATAGAAAAGTGTGTGGACTCCTTGTCTAAACTTCTATCAAGCTGGTGGCTGCTGGGAAAAGGTGGAGGAGCTTAGAGGGGATAATTCTTTGGTTACATATAAGCATTCTTGATACAACATATCTTCCTCCTGTTATAACACAGGATTTGGGATAAGGTAGATTTATCTCATATACCAAATCCGAGCTATTTGATTATTCAAAGAACCTTGGGAAAATTTGGTGCTCTAGTCAGAGTCTTAAAATGCCAATGATAAACAGCAGGCTGTAAATGTGTCTCCATGTATTTTGTTGAACTATGTGAAATTGATGGTATTTGACCATTTTTATATTAAAACATGGCAATTTCCTCTGCTTTCCCCTAACAGAACTACTCTCTATGTAATAACCATTCAGCAGAGCCAATTCCCATTCTAGAAAACAAAAGAGTTTCCCATGGAAATTTCTTCTAATTGATGAGTTCAGTGCTCTGGCTCCATCTGGGACCCTCACAGGAAATCCTGGGTTATCATGGGTTCCTTTCGGGGGTTAGACACAATGGTTCTTCTCTGTTTCTCCAACCGTACTGGAAAGCTAAGCTCTATGAGGATCTGTGAGTTCTGGAAGAGTGTGTTGGGTTGAAGTGGTTTCCCAATGTAGAGTATTTAGAGAAGACTTACGGGGTAAGCCATGGCCTAAGTTCTTTCTGCCCATGATTGTATTTCTTGCTCATGGGAAAGGTACTGTTCTGCCCATTTTACAAAAATGAAGTTGAGGCTTAGAGAGACTAATCAACCTGCCCAGAGATACACAGCCAAGTAACTGCAAGAACCTGGAGCCCAACCCAGAAGTTCTGACTCTAAAGTGCACTCTCTTCCTTTTAACCTACTGGGACACACTACCTGGAACATGCAGTGCGAAGAATCAGCTTTTTAATCACAAGTTTTTGTTTTGTTTTGTTTTGCAATAATCCGTATCAGTGCCAAAGTGTGCTTTTCACTGTCCCCAGCCTAAAACAGAAAACATACCTGGAGAACTTTCTGTATTGATATTGTTACAGAGACTGAAAAATTATGGCTTCCTTCTGGGATTTTTGAAAGTGGTTTACATTTGACTACCAGATTTGTGGGTTTGAGATAAGAATGAAATATCATAGAGATATCAAGTCTTTCATTTCTCCAATTTATTAGGATAGTTCCAACCCAGGCTGAGCATTGTGATTTTCTGGTCATTTTCTGGTGCCAGGCAGCACGCCCAATGTCAAGGTGACTTTACCAACATCCAGCACAGAAAAAGTGGATCATGGGCAGTTTCCTGTTACCAGCTTATAAACAATTACAAATGGTGACTTACACAGGATGCACTGAGTTCCTTTACTGATAGCAACTCAGTCTGGAGGTCTAAGGTAAGAGATTATTATCTGTGACACTGTCTTCCTCTTTGCCCCTTCCTCTCTCACCAGAACATTTTGGTCATGGCTATACGTTACTACTAAAAGACTCTTATTTTTCACTTCTGCCTTCTAGTTTGAATGATGACCAAGGAATTTAAGTGTAGGCTGAACTGAACTTTTTCCACATTAGAAGCTGACCCCAATCAGTGTCATGATAGTAATCTTCCCACTTGGGGGTCAGTTGTAGTGTAATGGAAGTACAGGCACAATTGCTGAGGCACCCCTGGTAGTAAGACCCAATCCAGTTCTCCCCTCTCGGTCCTCTCCCATTTGGGGGAGTTCCAGACAAAACTCTCTGGATCTGGACTTCTTGTCTCTCACAAACCCCTCTATGCCCTCTCTGCTGTAGTTGAAGTTGGCTATCTCTCTCAGGAATTATCATTTCTGACTTTGACAAATTAGCTTCTGACATTCAACCAACATGGGATTTGTTTCTCTTACCATATATCCAATTGTACTCATTCCACAAGGCCCAGTTCCGTTGCTGCCTGATCCATAAGATCTAGCCAAGCCATCCTATACACCACTCCTCACCTCCAACCCCCCACACCACCATTAAGAAGTCACTACTTCATATTGATAACTAATGTCAAGCCTACTTGCGCTCTTCATCGTAAGTTCCTAGATGGCAAGGATCTTGGATTCCTCTTATTTGTGACCCCAAAAATATGTGTGAATATATTTACTTCATAGCAGAACATAATCTCCAAGGCCCACAGAATTCCAGGATGGTTTAAAAATGGAAGAGGAAATTAAAGATGGACAGTGAGGTATCGTAAAAATCTATTTCTGAGGCCTTAGAAACATTTTACTTGCCAGGACTAATTTCAGCCTCCAAATTCTACTCTGACCCTCCTTCAAATCTCTATCTACCCCCAAATCTCACCATCACTCTGAACTACAGCCCCATTTTATTGAGGTAGATACTTGTTTGAAAAGGCATTGACTTGCATACCAAATGTTGGGGATAGAATATAATAGTAAGGTTAAAACTTAATCTTACTCTTCATGATATACTTGTTTCAAAGCATTTTTCTTATATTAATTCAGTCATTGTCAAAATAATCAAATGATATATGCACTAGTATTATCCTCCTTTCTCCCCAAGTTTACAATGTAGTTGAATTAGGTGGTAACACATTCTTGCTACTCCTCCCATCAAGAAATGAGGTTTATGCCTCCTTTCCTGAAACTGAGACTTGGAATACTCCCTCTAGGAGCCCTGAGCTTCCATGAAAAAAGTTCTAAAGACTACATGGAAAGGGACATGGACCCAGCGGAGTCCAGTGTCTGCCAAGACACAGTTATGTGAGTGACGGCAGACCCTCCTGCCCAGAGAGCCACAGTATGACCTCAGTCAACTCTACATGGGGCAGAAGAATTGCCTTGCTGAGTTCTGTCCAAATTTCTGACCCACAAAACTGTGAGCTCAAGTGACACAGTTGTTGTTTTATGTCACTAAATCATGGCAAAATGTACTTCACAGCAATAGTTAACCAGAGAATATGTGACTTGTCCAGGGTCACTTGGATAATATGAAGAACTAGGTTTTTAAATTGAGATAATCTGATTCTAAGTACATGCATTTAATCACTCTTCTCTAATCCTGCCACTGAACAAGTTAAAATTAAAAAATTAACATAAAAGCACACTGATCATTCTGGAGAGAAAACCCCCCAAGCCATGCTACTTCTGGTTGTTAAATGATGGAAAGGTGTGTAATAAAGCCTGTCTTGTTTTCTGATTTATTCAATAAATAATTGTTGGGCACCTTCTAAGTGCCAGACTTCTACTTGAGAATTGTCACTCGTCCACCTGCTTACTTTATTTTTTTTTGTTTATTCAGGGGAACACCTAGAGACATCCTTCTTAACACAGAGTGAAGAACCAACGCTTGGACACCACAGCTGTGAGTAATTTAAAATAGTCCATATAATTTGCAAGCAGTTCTCTAACAAACTAGAGTATTAGAAAGATCAAAGTATTGATTACTTCCAGAAGGCTGGCACGCTGGAGGGCCATAGAACTAAAAAACTATTTGTTCACATTCACACACAGTTAAGAGCAGCCTTGAAAGCACTTTGCAGTTTTCCTTTGATCTGAAATCAACATTAACCAAGGCCTATCAGACATGAATGGCTCAAATGCTTTCTTAGCTTATGTTTCAAGAAGGAACCAGTAGATTTTTGAATAACAAGACTTTTTACACTTGTGGATGCACAAGCTTATTTTCTTTCTCCTGGAGGAGTCTAATTGTAGGACAACCCTGCTTTAGCAATGTTATTAAAGCAAAGGAAGACAGAACAGAGTATTATTCGGAAAAGGCTGTGAGTTTTTACACATAGGTGAAGATTTCACACATAGAGACTG
Source organism: Manis pentadactyla (assembly GCF_030020395.1). NCBI lineage: Eukaryota > Metazoa > Chordata > Mammalia > Pholidota > Manidae > Manis > Manis pentadactyla. The sequence goes on from NC_080029.1 coordinate 22,926,210, forward strand.
GTGAACATGAAATCCAGTCTTCCCTATTTCTTTTTTTTCCTTTCTGAAGTATCTCTCACAGATAAAATTTTTATGAGTCTACTTCATCAAACAAATTTACCAGATCACATAGCACATATTAGAGGTTCTGAGACTGACCTTCCTCACCCAAAGTCTTCAGATTCTGGGAATAGTCTTAAATCTTGGATAGAATCTAAGGGTTGTAGGGTCCCTACTCCTAACATGGGCTTAATGTGATCCACAGGATATACTTAATATCAGAATAGGCTTGGAGACAAGGCAAGCTATTGAGTTTTTTGGAGCCCAGGGAAAAGTTTTTATTGTTACTTGGCAAAAAAAAGAGTCCAAAATCCTTGGCATAAAGTTATTTCCTCTAGCTGTCTTTACAAAGAATATGGAGTTTTTGATTGTTTATCCCAGTCTAATCCATTCTTGCTAGTCTGCTGGCTTTCCTCCAAGAGTATGTATTTACACACCCTTAAAAACAAAGAGTGTGAACAGACTCATAACTCATTTTTACAGTCTTGGTAGAAGCTAAAAGGAAAGACATGTAGATGTAATCCAAGTATTACTGGACTCAAAGGAAAAGAAACCCACCAGACAGGAAGCTGTTAGAGAGATCACCCTCCAGCTGTCCATATCCTCTAAAAAGACAACAGGTTCTATTATGTTTAGAGTCTTAACCACTTGCAAGACTTTTGTACCTTGTATCCTACTCTTCTGCAGAATGTCTGGATTTCTTAGTCATGGAAAGAGTCACCCAATCTGTTCCCATTTATGTATTTTCTGTAGGAGGGAAAGCTAAAACTTGATAATTACCATGGCTTAGTCCCTGAATCCCTATGCAACATTAAATCCTCCCAAGGTCACAGAAAATTTGGCCTTGAAAAAGACTACAAGGCCAGCAGCCATTCCTATGAAGAAAAAGCCATTTGTTCCTGTGCCTCCCACAGTGTCAGTGGAATGTATTCTGACAGAAACAGAACAAGTCTGCCAAGACCTGTGCAGACAGAGCTATCCTTTCACCAGCAATAAACAGATCTGCTCTTGAGCTATAGAGAGTCATAATAGAAATAGATATTGCCTTTTATCTTCTTTTCCGTGAGTAGAGTGAAGTGTCAGGAGTTATTGTTTTAATATCAGTGAAGAAGCGGCTTTTTTTGAGCATGTGCATAGGTATGCATGTAAAAGCACATGCCACCTCAAGACAGCTATGCTAACCAGGTTCTTAGGAGCCTTCCTAAAACACATGAAATTGGCCTGATAACATCATCAGTGCACATAGCTTCAAACTGTTCCTGTGGAGTCATGTAAGGACTTGTCTGAACATTTCTGTTAAAAAAAGGCAAAAGGAAGGTAGCACTTTCACCTCTATCCAGCTCACATAAACTTAACTCAGGAGAATGAGAACAGATAGGGGGTTTAATTGGTTATTGACCTTAAGTTTACAATGTCCACTGAAGTCAATGGAAGGGTGATGTCAAAGACTCAGTTGAGTCCCTGGAACTGTCTTAAAACTAAGAAACAGAAAGGACAAGTACTGATCTACTGAATCTTCTACAAACACTAACTAGGCTAGGGGTAATTTCCCCACAAGCAATTGGAATGTCTTACTTTATGCCAGAGCATTTAAGGCTAATAACTCGATTAACCTCTTGCCCCCTACTAACTAGATTTATGGAATGCCAAGGGAGTCAGTAAAGCATTAAGCTTTAGCTTGGGTATAATTACTTTTAAGCAACAACAAAGAAAACATTATCACAAAACTAAGGACGCCCTACATAGCTAAACTCAGATCTTCACATTTTCTAATGTACTTAGGACCTCAGTCAAATATAAAGGAAACAAAATGGACAAAAAAATAACAAGTGATTAATTAACACTTAACATCAAACATAAATACTATACTCTGTGAGGATTAGTCAAATCTCCAGCTTCAGTTGTCCTTGATTTAATGATACACACTGGCCTTAAAAATGAACAATTCATGTTCCAGCAAAGCCACTGGGAGGTTGTGAACACAACAGACCTAGGATATTGTCTTTCCTATGATAAATTTTCCTTTCCCCCTTTTCCATTTTCCCTACTGAAAAAGAAAGGTAATAAGGTGAGAGGAGGGAGTATTTCATACTGAAAGTATTGGCCACTGTTCATTTTGAATAACAGCTTTACCATTTCAGCAATAAATATGGTGGGAAGAATAACCCATGAGTGTGCACAAGACTTTTATAACTTGTTTAGCAATGACCCTGCCTTTCCTTACTCCCAGGTCTTATTAATATGAGTGTCTGTAGGCACCTTCCTACAAACACGGTAATTCAGACTTCTTAGCTACATAGCAACATGGACCATGATAGCAATGTCTCAAAGACAAGGGAACAGAGTTAATTGATAGTTGGGGAAAGGCTTACCTGAATGCTGGCTGTAGAGCGATTCTTACGGGTTGTGGTAGTAGCCATTGTAGTGGTGGTTTCCATGACGGTGGTAGACATTTCTGGCGGCATGGAGGTCGTCTGTGTTGTTCCCAAGATTGATGGGACTTCTCCCACCAACCGGACACTCCCATTGATTTTAATATTGGGGTTGTTCTCAGCTGCCATGTTCAATACTTTCAAACCATCATAATAGAGCCCAGAGAGCTGGCCTTGGAAGAGGCGTCCCTTGTCCTTTCCACCGATGGCTATCTGCGCCTGGGTGTTGAAGATGGTTAACTGCCGGCCTAGTGGGTTGGGTGGAGGAAATAGCATTATTCCCATATGTCCTCTCTCTTTGCCTTGCCTGGTCTGAATGGACCAGGTATTATAACAGGCCTGCTTGAGCAATTAAAGGGGAGAAAATCAGATAACAAAAACTCAATACAGACATTGGCAAATAACATTTGTTTATCTCTTCCACTGTCTAGCTGAGTATCTTAGATAACCTGAATAATTGACTCTCTATTTCTTTATTGTAAGGAGGGAGAAATTTTGGTTCAATGATGAACAGTACTATGGTCTTTCTGGGTATGTAGTTGTGCATGATAGAAAGAGATTCCCCAAATTAGGTGGTAACAATAATTAATCACAAATACCTATTGGACTGGCTTTTTAACCTACAAAACATAATGTCAATTAAAAAGAATTATATATGGCAAAGAAAAACTAGGTGAGGTACCTCAGAACTCTGAATTAAAACCCTAGGTCTGATAATTCAACTAACTGAAATGAAATGGAATTCCAGTTAAGAGACTTGAATTCATTGCACACTTGTAAAAATGAATATTTCAGTCACCAAACACCTCATTTCCTAGAAATGTTCAGAGTGCATAATATTCTACTAATACTTTCTGTTTAATAAACATAATGACAGATAATTTCTTATCTCTATTAATTCTGGGGAGGAGGAGTTACAGTCACACAGCTAATTGTCGCCCTGAGATAGGGAAAATAAGTAGCCATTGTTAAGGCTCCGGGTCAGGGGTGAGAGGAAAAAAAGCTATCATTCCAAATCAATTGATATTAAAAGGGAAGATGGGTATTAATGAAAAGAAAAGCAACACGTAACACTTCTTAAAATGATACAGAGGTATACTGATGGGTTGAAGAATATCAATAGCTCATCTAATTTGGAGTTCTCATTTGGGAAATCATTTATGCTTCTGTGGATAGAAAACTATCAGAATGAAATCATGGCAGAGTGGAGTTTAAAGGAGTATCACTCAACTTCTTTCCAACTAGTTCCACTTAAAAAAAGCTTCTCATAAGTGCTAGACCCTGCCCAGGAAAACCCAAACAGCTTTTTAAGGGTAAGACCTTCTATCTTAGTATTTCTCCAATTATTTCCTCCTGCTTTTCAATATGGAGAAGGGGGGGAAACTTATTCATGGAATTAAATATATCCTTTAGTCAATGATAAAACAATACTTCACTCATTCCTAATCTAATTGCCTGAATAATTTTAGCTATAAATGACTAGAAACAATGTTCTGTTGCTCTTGCTTGCTTAATAAAAGGGAGTCTATTTTTAAAAGACTGAGGTTTTTGTTCCACAACTAATATGTATAGAGGCAAACTGTGATGTTTGGGCTCTTAACCTCTATCACTATTACATGGTCTTTAAGTCTACATAATGCTTAGCTATCCTTGAATTTCTGGTGTATAATGCAGAAAAACTTCTCAGGTTAGAATAACGGATGGAATTGAAGAGGCAAAGAAGGGAAAATGCATCTGCTCAGAAAGGTATTCTTCATATGAGTCAACTCCATGCATTGGGCAACTCTTAAAGGCATATTAGTCAAGAATGACTTTTAAATAATATCCCTTTGGAAGCTTCAAACACTGCAGTATGGAGAACTGGCCAGAGAATTTTGTTCTAGTGAAAATGATCTGCGCTCTATAAAAATACCTGGAGCATGGAAATGGAATCTGCTGGGCTTAATGATAACAGAATTGCCTGGATCCTAAGGGTATAGTCAGAGTAGATCTAATAGATTCCCACTGTTTTCCCACCAATTCCTCCTGTGTCCTGTGCATGGGCATCATCGCCTGTCCTTTGGCCTCTCATTTCTCATACAAGATGCAGCAAAAAGTTCAATGCATGGGAACACTGGGTAATGGTCTGTAGCTCATACATCTTTACTATTTATTTTTTGACAATAGCTTTTTCTGGGAGCCAAAAGCTTACCACAAGAGAAATGCCATGATGTAAGGGGAGGATAAATATGCCCTGAACATCACATAGGCATTTAGAGCAGCCTAATATAATAAAAAAGAAGCAGTGCCTAATGGGAGATCTCTAGGATAAAATTCATATTTTACACCAGATAGCCCTAATGCCAAGCTATCCTTTCCATTCATGTATCTGGTGGCCAACTGTTAATTTTTATTCATCTCCTTTATTGCATTAAGTCCAGCACTGTTGATCAGGTAATGGTTACAACTGATTATAGATAGAATTTATATCTCTAATATGCCTGAAACTACCTCAGATCTATAATAGCCCTCATCTTATTTTCTGGGTGATATTATTCTGCCAATGCTTACAAATAAAAAGAGGGACAGAGGGGATTGAAATGCAAAGCTGAATTACACTGGCTCGCCTTCATTTCAGTTGCCATAGTTCACTCTATAAAGGGGTCTTGCTTGTTCAGTCTGAGCCAGGCATGAAGAAAGGCAAGACATGTTTCCTGGCCATATGACTAAGCTCCTGCTCCCCTCCGGATGGTGCTACTGTCCCAGAGAGATCTGACTGATTAATGCTTTAGACAGAGAAGGAAGCTGTCCACGTTTCAGTTTTCCATCATGTCATAGGAAGTATTTAGATATTTGTTTGCTTGTCTGTTTCATGGTCTATTTCTAGCTAGACCTGCTTTTCACCTGTTTCAAGACCCTTTCCTAGCCCTCTGGACCCTGGATTAGGTGGTTAATAGGAAAGCTGGCAGTCACTAAAATAATAGTGAGATATTCTCTCTCTCCTGCCATCTGTGTTTCCAATCAATTTATCTCTCTTAGCTAGGTAAGCAGGAGTAAGTCAATAAGTGAGAAACAGCCATCACTACCCTCTTCCTAGGAAGGATATATGAGACTGACTAGAGAAAATTTTATAATCTGCCCAAGATTTCTCAAAGCAATGCCAGATCTCATTATTGTCACTCACTATGATCAAGTTTTTTTTAAATAAATGATCATGGCATCTGTATCTATCCTAATGTGAGAATTGTTTTATTATCAATAATTCAAAATGTGTAGCATATTACTTTTTTGTTTTGGGTGCCCATCCTCTTGAAAGTTATTACTGGTCCCTCATTCCTCATTTGGATATTAAGTTCACATAAGTGCTTAAATTAAACCTTTGCACATCTCCAGTCAGTGTTGCACAAAGACTAATTAATTAAACCTCAGAACACCCTTGGGGAACAGGCAGTATTATTTCTCTTCTGCTCAGCTGGGAAATCTGAGATATAAAGAGGTTAAGTGGATTGTCTAAGGTCAGAAATTCAGTCAAGAGCAGACACAGCCAGAAAACAGACTTGGGAATGCTGTGACCCAGATCTCTTCCCCAGTGACAGAAATAACTCCAAAGAGCACTCTAACTACTTCCTAATATGTTTGCCTAATCATCCTCCTGTCTTTATCCTTTTTTATTTGTTGTCTTTAGAAGGTCTTTTGGTATTTATTTTCTATTCCTTTTCAAGGGAAAGTTAGCTAGACAGAGGAAGGGGTAAAGCAATTGAATGAATCGCTATTACTCACCCAAAGAACAACAACAAAAAGTAATTTCAGTTAAAACAATGTAGAAGAGAGAATCTCCAAGTTTGAAAATAATTATTTTTGATACTATATGCATATGTAAACATAAACGTATTTGATTAAGAAACCAGAATGCCTCCCTCCGTCCCACCTGAACCGCCCCTACCCATCCCTTCAGCTTGTGTATTTGAAAGCATCCTTCTATATGAAAGCCAACTGATAACAATGCTATCATAAAGAAAACTAAAAGCCTACTAATAACTTTATAATGGTTTATACGAATGAAAACGCCTGGCATGCTATTAAACTGAGACTTCAAAAGGCAATGAAGTAAAATAAAATATTATTAACATAAAATTGAAAGAAACAAAAAAGTCCCAGGCACATGAGACTCAGACATGCATCTAGTTTTCTTTTCCTTTTTAAAAAGTGAGGCAACCATTGTCTTTAATGTTAAAGGGACTTTATGAGCTGGTGATTACAAAACAGAATTATTTGCTTTTTAGAGTTATTCTTAATTTATTTTTAATTAGACCACGTACGTTAAAATCAGGGCAAACAGTTAAGATGCAGTGAGGATTTTCCGTGTTTAAAGGTCTGTTTCCAACCAATTTAAAACCGCAGTCGTCCTTTGGTTGAGGTGTATGCTAACTAATATATCCAATTACTTTTTGTATATGGCTCAGTCAAATCTCTACAGATTTTAAGAACTCACTTTAAGGTCTTGAGGCAAGAGTACCTTCCACTGGCTCAGGCAAGAACAGGAAATGGGAATAAAAAGGTAGAGAACTTTTTTCACTAAAAGATAATCGTTTTCATCCAAACAAGGAGGAGTCACACAGAAAATTCTAACATCAGGTATACCTGCTGCCCTTTTATTAACACAGTGGTTGTTTTCTTCAGCAAATCAGAAACTGCTGCTTTGCTTTTCGTGGTCCTTTCCTCTTCCAACTCATTGTCTTCACCACTTACACTTTTGTTGCATAAGTAGCAAATACACAGGCTATTGTGCAACCAAAGTGTAAAATAAGTTTCGGCTTCTTTTTTTTTTTTTAGTTTCAGTCAGCACCTCAGACACGATTAACCTCTTATGAAACACTTTTGCCTCTTTAATTTTATATCTAAAGGCAAAATCCACCTTTCTCATTTTTTTCCTTTGTTTAAAAAGAAATGTTAAAAACCAATGCTCTTTATAACATTTGTCTTAAGCAGTTTTAGGTACAAGAGTCAGTCTGTGATTTTTGTTAACCATGCTACAGATAGTAAAGCCAAAACAGCCTCGAGGTGTAAGTTTAAAAAGTACTTTTGAAATCTCTTTAGAAAGCTCTGGTATAAGAGGTAATTTAAGACAAATTAACAAATGTCATGCAGTGGTTAAATTGCCATAATACACTTCTTTGTTTAGAGGTTCCTGCAATGTCTTGTTTGTAGTTGTCACGCTGATAGCAAGCTAGATGTTAGTCCCTTTAACTGTATTTTAATGGCAATGTATTATAGCATGATTTATCAACATATGGCAGGTGGAAGGTGACACAAATTATAATGAAAATTAAAACAGTCATTTACGCAGCAGGCGATTATCATTTAAGGAACATTTATTTACAGGCTTTAAAAATGAGGGTTTAGAATCAAATGATTTTAAAATGAAAGTTTTAACGACGGTTACCTTTTTCCTGCAGCCACTCCTCTACGGGCCGGTTATATTTGAAGGGGATTTTCTGTTTTACCATTTGGAAGCGTTCATTATCAGTGTTGCCTTTAAAGTTTAAAAAACAGCTTAAAGAACAATCTGAAAAGTCAATAAGTCATTAAAAAACATCCTAGGTTTTGGTTTGTTTTATGAAGTTTTTAGAGATAGATATCAAGTTATCTTTAGTAGAGGTGGAGTCGAAGTCACTCTGCCCTTGGTTGACAGGCAGTAGGTCAGGTTAGTCTTAGCTATGCGGTGCTCCACCATGTTTTGGGAATGGGGCATGGGATGGGAAGCAGGAAGAGGTTTGGCCATTTACAAGAATGGGTTTATCTTCACTCTTCTCCATCTCACCCCAAGCAGACCTTAATCAGGCCAGTGGAGGCATAAAGACCCCTTTGACTTGTGAGTAATTCACCTCCCCGATGAGTTTTATGATGTGGTAGGAGATCTGCGGCATCTCAGTCATGTAGGCTGGACTGCACTGAATCAGACCAGAAGCATGGACCATGGACTTCCTTATTCTTCTCTCAAGCATTTGTAACTCCTCTGCCTTCTGGAAGAAGAGAACTAAAGAAGGAAATTTAAGTCTTGACGGCCTAGAGGGATATTCCATAAAGGAGATGCTGGCATCCCATTTGCTATGTTAAACACGTTGAGTATCACAGATGACTCTTTGCAACTCTCTTCTTTTGTCCAGATTTGTTCCACAATTTTTAAAAAAGAAGGAAATGGAAATAAATATCAGCTAATAAGAGCAGCTATAAATATAGTGATAGAACATGTGCAGATTTTTGAGCACCTACATTTCATTACTACTAATAGATGGAGGCTTTCTATGTTTACTTAGTCTCTCTCTCTTACCTTCTTATGAGAGGTTCTTCTTGAACAAGTGTCCATTCATACTTCCAAGTATGAAATACCTAATTAGTTTCAAGCCTCAAACATAATGCTTCTTAACTACTGGTAGGTCCCCTTCATCCTTTTGTAACTTGTTACCATCCCTGGATGATATGTCCAATTCGGACAGACTTAGAGAATGGTATTATAGAGATACACTCCTAATGAATATGCTTCAAATCACAAAATAATCAAGCCATGCTTTGGGAACTGTTCTATCTCATTAACCAACACACAGTGATCAAGTAGAAACTAGTAAATTATATTACTGTTGACTCAGAGCCCTATACTGTAACTTAGGGAATTCTATTCCAAATTACTAACATTAAAAATGAAATCAGTCTCAGAACAGGTGGCTTGGAAACCATTTACAAAGAAGTCTAAAAACTAGAATGAATATTAGCACTAAATATAGCAGCAGGCCAAGTGAACAGAAGCTTACTATGTATGGCATTTAACTCTCAGGGCTACCTCCAGAGAGGAGTTATTATTGACAGAGAGGATTTTACATGTGACTAAACTGGTACCTGCCTTCCATGAGGGGTAGGATGGGAAAGAGGTGGCAATATTGGGAGATGTTTCCAAGATTCCCCATTCATTTCTCCTATGCACAAATTATTTTAAGAAGCTGACTCATTCTCATTACCCAAGAATGAAAACCGACAACAATAAAAACAGAACAACAACAAAAAATCAAAGCTCATGAAAGAGGCAACTGTGGCTCTCTTTCCAGCCTGCTTTATGGGACCCTATCTGGCTGGCATAAAACATAATATGTTAACGTGTCATAGAGAAAGTGCAATGAATGGAAAAAACAACTAAAAATTCTGGGTTACAGTGTATAATTTAAAATTTTCCTCAAAGTACTATTGCTCACAGAGAAAATAAACAAATAAATAAAGGGAGAGTATAGGCAAGGAGGAAAAAAAAACAGAAAGACAACTGAACTTCCTGGTGTTTCAATAAGCCCATGGGGAAAGCAGTTCGTTTGTACCTGCTAATGTACCTACTAATTACAGATCATTATAATGATCCTCTCTGGTAGATCCTGTTACTTAGATTCTATTAATCCAAAATAAAGTTGGGTAAATCTTCACATGTCTTTATAGAAAAGTAACATGCACTTTTCTGAAAAGAACCTATAACTCTTAGTCTTACCCTACAGGAGACAACTATCACAAGGGATGTTTTCCATTTCCTTAAGCTTTGACCTCTCTCAAGTTTTAGTCACCACAGAATGTTTTACTGAGAAATGGCAAATGGGATGTGCCAGATTCACCTTGAATATATTCTATTACATTGGGTTTTCTGTAAGTGTCATTGGCTGCAACATAAAATATAGTAATGACCTTCATTCTACGCCCTGAGGAATGATTAGTGAAGTCAATAGTAAATATAAAGCTAAATATTCTCAGAAACACACAGGGCAAAATCAAAGTATCCAAAATTCCAAACTGTCACAGTTCTATACACAACAAACTAATTAAGAAGCTTCATTGATTTCCTTCCCCCAGAAACATAGGACTCTTGGTCCTCCAAAGCATTCTCCCACCAAGCCACTCTTTCAAACCTAAAGCTCCATAGAAAATCACTTTGGGACATGGTAAAGGCAAAAAAAAGAGAAAACTATATTGGATGATCAGTATGTTGGGATATGGTGGGAGGACAGCATAGCCACGATTTAACCTTAGACCCTTTGAAGAGTGAAAGAGAGAGAGTCGTTCTTCTCCACCTCAGCTTTAAAGATATTTAGAAAAGTTTTAGGTTTTCCACACCAGACTGATAGTGTCTGACACTAATGATAGCAATCTTGCATACTGTTAAAAGTCATGAAAGATGGAAGGTCATTCAGAAAACCAAATTGGTTTAAACTGTCACATTAACATTGTTCTTAGTCTCTTTTCATGTTCTTGTTGGTTTTTATTTTAATTTATCTCAAACATTAATGAGAACTGTTTTAGAAACATGTGCATGAGAATGAGTTCATTTGCCCCGAGCCCCATTTTGCTAGACTGATTGAAGAGCAAACTTTCTTAATACAAGAATTCATACATAGGGACTGCTCTGGAAGCTGAGCAAACCTGCCCAGTTCATGTACATTCGTATTAAATCCTTGACGACATGCAGTTGTACATTGCATATAACAGCCAGTGTGAAAATTTAAACAAAGAGTGAAATCAACTCTTCAAAACAGAAAGTGATGCTATCCTCAAGAAAGAATGGGCTTATGAATAGAAATGTCATTAAAAAGATGCATATGTGACTTACTAATTAAGACCAAAATAATGTAAAGACTAGAGTTCTTAACCACACTGAGAAATCTATAAATTGCACAATGAGATCCTCAAATAGATAGTCCTTAAATTACTTATATGGATCTGACACTCACCTACACAGACCTGAATTTTAGAAAAGAATACATTTTATTTTACTTAAAATAAAAGTAAGTATGTGTGCATGTGCATGTATATGTGTATCTCTATCCATTCTTCATCAGAAATTGAGATTTTTTTATGTCGTTGGCTTCCTATATTCATTTGTATTTGCACTATTGGTTCTACTATGAAGTTTTTCAACTCCCGGAGACACATACAACATGCACTGTTGAATTATAATATTGTGAAGAAAAGAACACTCTGAGGTGAAATTATTAAAGCCCAACTGGTTCATCCATAGCTCCAACCTTTATGCAGAAAATGCTGCACATTTCCAACACTTGTGTGAATCCATTTAGGGTAGAAGGAAAAGGGAACAGAGGAAGATAAGACAAAGAAAGCAAGTTGACCCTTGAATAGTACCCCAATACACCAGTCCCTTTTTATGGTCCCAAAGGAACAAATTTGAAATTTGTTATCAGTACCAAAGCAGCCAACATCCTTTCAACTGAAAAACTGAGAGAAATATTTATTATACAGTAAATAACTTTTACAACACCATTTTGACATTGTTGGTTTAAACATGGATCTTACTCATTAGATGTTATACTAATTTTCCTTAAGCCATAGCCAGTGCAGCATAGGAGTTAAGACCATGGGCTCTGGAGACAAATATGGCTTTCAGCTCTAACTATACATCATTTACTAGCTGTGTGACTTCATACAAGTCACTTAGTCTCATTTTCCCCATTTCCCAATTCACTGTAGGTCTTGGTATAGGAGTCTCATTTTCCCCATTTCCCAATTCACCGTAGGACTTGGTATAGGATAATAAAAGGTAGAACATATATAGAACCTGGGATATGAAAAACATTCACTTTTTTAAGAGAACTTTTATTTTCTTACTAATATGTTTCAACTCTTTCCTAAAGATAAAAAGGAAACATATTGATTCTATGTTGTGCTTCCATGGTCTTAGGGCTTTACCTCCACTCAAAAGATGACCATGTTCCATTCTCTCCTACAAAAGTTGTCTTCCACGGATCAACTAACCGTAGACAAGGAAATGTCTAAAATAACCCCTAAATTTCCTAGCTGCTGCTTTTTATATTTTTGTATCTTCTAAAATATACTCAGCTAACCCCATTTCCAAAACAAAGTGGGTTTCTAAAACCACTGAAAGTAAAAGAGCAATTCAGTCATTGACAAATGTGATTTCTTGGTCCAGCCACAGGTAATGATGATATACTGCTGCTAAGTTGAGGAAGAGTGGTTTAAAGGTTCTGGAAATTTGCACCAGGCTGGCAAAAAATGCTTTCTTGCAGGTAGACTATAAATATCATTTGGACTGTTGTCAAGCACATGGACATGCTAATAGGAATATTGTACCAACATTCATCTGTGCAAAATTAATGCCAGAGGTATTTTGGCATTTTGTTTTGAGTCTTGCAATAAAGGAAGGAAAAGTTTTCTTTATTGCTTTGTTGACACTAAAAAATGAAACCCTGGGTCTAATGAACAAAGAATGAATACTATGTATTAGGGCCAGAGGCAAAAGAAAATCAATGTGGTAGGCTCAAGTAGTAGGACATTTTAGAGGTTCTTACAATGTCTCTCTCCCTAAAGAACACTTTGTGAGTTTCAAAGTAAATAATAAGACACTGAAGGAAAAGAACTGGGGAAACACTCTAAACTCAGCTCTGATCTTGTTCCTGGTGTTGGAACCCAGATGAACTCTCTTAGAGGTGGGAAGGGGCTATTGTACTACTCAAAGGGCACCTGGAATGTTCAACCACTTGTAAGTAATGGATGGACCACAACAAAGAACTAATATCTTGTATTTATACAATGCCCTTCTACTAGATTTCAAAATGCAATTATAAGCATCATCTCATTAATCCTCAAACACACCTTTGGGGCTGAAGAAAAAAGAACTATTTATATGTTGTGAGGCTTGATTCTTTAGTATGCCAAGGTAAAGAAATTAATCTCTTGAAGTAGAAAACTGATCAGCTGGAGGAAATGAATTAATAGGCCCAGAGCACAAGGGCGTTATTAAGTAAGTGAGCTTTTCCAGATTCACTTGAGTGGTTGCATGAGCCAAGGGGAACCACCCCTCCCAAGTGATGAGACGTTTGCCCCTGGAAAGTGGTGTGGGTCACTCCGCCACACCATGACTTGGCTGATGAAGCTCACTGTCTCATGTCTTCTGGATGTGTTCAGAAATGGAAAATATATGTTGGACAGACATATTATCATTTCCTTTCTATATCAAAGTCAAAGTTTCAATCTACCATCTCTAGGTTACTGGTGTTGGGCTATTTTAGCAAAGACGGTTCAAACATGAGTGAAAAGAGCATTACCTATGAAGTCAAATAGACCTTGGTTGAAATTCTTTCTCAGACATTTGCCAGTTTTGTGAACTTGGACAACTTACTTAATAATCTAGATGAGTCTCAGTTTCTCCACTTATCAAAAAAAAAGTAAATAACGATATCTATATTGCAAGATTATACAAATTAAATGTAATAATCGAGGCAAAAAGGACTTATGTTTATGGGGAATTGAGAGAGATTGGGAATGGGGAGAGTCTGCGATTTATTTTAATTCTCAGGATCTTTCCCTACACTTCTAAGGCTCCAAGGTGGAAGGTCTTTAACCCAATAAACAGTGAAAGGGAGTGTGTGTATGGGTGGGTGGGTGGAGGCACAGAGGACCCCAGCCTAGCGAGATTCTAGAACCCTTTGATGTGCCTATACACATTCAGCCCCCATGTTGGAAAACCTTATAGTTTATGAGGTAGGACTGGGGGCCATGCTAGAGATATAAACCCTATGCTTTATGTCCAGTTACCCAAGTGGCCATATATCTCCCTGATCTTTGTTCCTGGCTGAGGTGAGTTTGTGTGAAAATATGTTAACATTGACTTCTCTTTCATATCCTAAATCTAAATCGAAGTGCCATTCCTATAAAAGTATTATTACACAAAAGACTATGTACCCTGATGCAATAATTGGAACATATCACCAGTCCCTATCCTTTCCCCACATTTGAGGCCATTCTCAACTCTCTTCCTGAAACTAATTTCTCCTGAAATTTCTCCTTACTTACCCTCATCCAACAAGGATACTTTAAAGCCCAGAAAGATTAATACAACAAGGTCCGGGTGATTGCAATGTCTTTATTTGCTTCCATAATTTAAGATAGTATTTTCAAGTAATTTATAACGGATCTTTCTTTAGTCTGATAGGTCTACCTAGCACCTATACTTTATTTAAAAGCCACTTTCAAAAATGACATGCCATAAATTAAAACATAAATTGACTATAAAATTTTCCTTCTTTCATAATTGTTCCAAAATATATCCTGAAGCTAGACTAGTCAATTTCAATGTCTGAATTTTTCCTAGTTCCTTTCTGGTAAACATGTTTGGTGCATCTTTGTCTTGGTGTGTCTTTAAGCTTTAGCTTCTAGGTTTATACAATGGGGACTATAATAACTTTCAAACAGGGTTGTTGTAAGAATTAACTGAGAATTAAATGTATGTATAGCTCTTAATACAACATGTGGCATAAAATAAGTGTTCAATGTATGGCACATTATTATTGTTTAACAGTATCTGATCCCAAAAGGGTTAAACTAAAAATGCAGCAAACTTCACAAGAATTAATACGTTACACAATTTTTAGTGTCAAATCTTTTCAAATTTCCTTTCCAACATAAATCCTTAATGTTTGGTCTTTAGCCACTTGACATATGATCCCTTCAAGAACCCCCCAGCACCTTTCTTCTTATCGCTATTTCCTCCTTGTTGCAAAAGCCACAGTGTTGTTTTGTTGCTCATTCTTCCCCAGGATCCGAGCATTCCTGCAAGTCACTTCTCTGTATCTCCCTGTGTCTCTTTAATCTTGCTGGTTTCTATCATTTCTTTCTAGCTACCTTCTTCTACCCACTCCCCCATCCCCGTATTCTTCTATTCCTCTCATGCAGACGATATCAAACTCAACATTTTTAAAGCCAGAATGTCAGAATATTTGGTGAAAACATTCTATCATTCAAACATGCACATGCAGTGTCCCTGCATGCCTCAGAGGACAGGTAGGAGGTTTGGGAGAACAGTGTCAATGAGCAACACCTGGGAACATTCTCACCTCATGGACAGGAAAGTCATGCTGATATCAACATCTCTGATGCCATAATAAACTTCATGCTATAGTAATCTTTCTGTTTTGATAAAATGGAAGTCCTGGTGTTGATAAATTATAGGTCATTTAGACCCACCTTGAACTTCATGCTTACAAATGAGTATACTATTCCTGAGGGATCTAAAAATAACAATCACTGTACCATCCACCCCTGACTTGGTTTGCCACATTTGTCTTAACAACCTCGTTGCAGCAGAGTCACACACTAGGCTTGTTTCCAACTAAAACAGAAGAGAATTTTCAACTAAATTGCTTCCCCAAAAGTTTGGGCCATTTTGCATTCTTGCAATATACTTTATGAACTGCAAAGCAGGACTTCTAATTACATCTCATTATATTTATTCTTTTTTGTTTCATAATAGCATTCCAACCTGATAAGAAAATGTTTAGCTATAGGTCTTTTGTTTCTTGCAGGAGATACATTTCTTATCTCTGTGTCCTCTGCAAATTTGATAAGCATATCTTTTGTGCATTCATTCAAGACCCTGAAAAGTTTATAGAATAGAAGGATTATGTGGTGGCTTTAAAATGTCTATAAATTCTTTGAAACCCTCTATAAGATGTGGAGCTTCATTCTCCAACCTTGCATGAGGGCTGGACTTACTGCCTTGATTGTAAAGAATAGGATATGTTGGAAGTGACAGTGTGTGACTTTAGAGACAAAATTTTTTTAAAAGGCACTGTTAATCTCTCTCCCTCTCTCTCTGTGTCTCTCTGTCTCTCTCTCCATTCACTCTGGGAAAGTTAATGTTACGTCATAAGGAGATTAGAGAAGCCCCTTGGAGAGACCCACATGTCAAGGAACTGAGGCCACCTGATCGTCCAGGCATAGATAAATCTTGACAAGACTGCAGCCCCAGTCAATATGTTGACTTCAACTCATCAGACACCTGGAGCCAAATCCACTCAACTCAACTGCTATCAGACCTACAGAAATAGTGATATAATAAATGTTTGTTGTTTTAAGTCATTAAGTTTCAGGATGATTTGTTTACACAGCAATTAATACAGAGACACTACAAATTTCTCTTGAGTGTTTCAGTTCAACTAGAGGCAAATCTCCTTAAGATGTTGTCATCGCTCCCCTCATATTCTTTAAGGGGAAAGAAGAGAACACTACATTTACAACACTCTCCACATCTGCCAACTTGCTAATGCTGCCAAAGGAGATTTAGACTTTCTGATGAGCCCATCTTAGTCTCCAGCCATCACCAGATTCCTTGCTATATATGGTTAAATATATAACAATTTATCCATCAAACTAAACACTTGAGGATTTTTATGTATCAGTCTCAAGTTTAAGAGATCCATCCTTTCATATAATGTAAAATTTAGAACATGTTTATCAAACTAGTTTTCTATTCTGACTGACTCCCATCATTATTTTTCTCAGGGAACACTAATGAGGCATCAAAATTCAAACTTCTTAAGCATTTCAGGAAGTTATTTGATCAAAGACCCAGAGATTTGAGCTTCTTTGAAGAACTCTATTGCCATTTCCTCCTCTTTTAGGAGGACTGAATTTTCCTATTTGTTTTGTTTATACCAGCCTTTACCATCTGAGAGAAGGTCTCCTTGCTTGAGAAACTGTTGGTAGTAGATGGAGATATGTCGGGATAAGGGGTGGAGGTGAGAGGGAGTCCACATAACTACTGAGGACCCTCAGAAGCAAATGGGCTTTTGCATTTTATAATTAAAAATTAGATTTTTTTTTGTGAGCAGGGGCGGAAGATGGCGGCGTGAGTAGAGCAGCGGAAATCTCCTCCCAAAACAACATATATCTATGAAAATATAACAAAGACAACCCTTCCTAGAATAAAGACCAGAGGACACAGGACAATATCCAGACCACATCCGCACCTGAGAGAACCCAGCGCCTAGCGAAGGGGGTAAGATACAAGCCCCGGCCCCGCGGGAGCCGAGCGCCCCTCCCCCCAGCTCCCGGCAGGAGAAGAGCAGGCAGAGCGGGAGGGAGACGGAGCCCAGGACTGCCGAACACCCAGCCCCAGCCATCCGGGCCAGAGCGCAGACACAGTAGGTGCCCAGGGGGCCCTGGATACTAGGAAAACAGGGCAGCAAGAACAGTGAGTGGGCACCGGAGGCCGGGTGCCGGAGGACATAAAAAAAGAGCGCGACCATTTTTTTTTTTTTTTTGCTTTTTTGCTGTTTTGTTTTGGCGAGCGCTTTTTGGAAGTCTTAAAGGGATAGGGACCCCAATACTAGGGAAACAGGGCAGCAAGACCGGTGAGCAGAGGCCTGAGGCTGGCACCAGAGAATAAAGAAAAACGAGCGACCACCTTTTTTTTTTAATTAAAAAAAATTTTTTTTTTTTTTAATTTAAAAATTTTTTTCTTTTTTTTTTGGTGGTCGTTGTTTTGTTTTGGCGGGTGCTTTTTGGAAGTCTTAAAGGGGCAGGGCGGGACACTTAATCCAGAGGTAGGGAATCCGGGATCTCTGGGCACCCTAACCCCTGGGCTGCAGGGAGCAGGGAGGCCCCTTACGGAGATAAATAGCCTCCCAGCAGCTCCTGCTCCAACGCGACTCCACCATTTTGGAGTAGCTGCCCGAGCCAGGCCACGCCCACAGCAACAGCGGAGATTAACCCCATAGCAGCCGGGCAGGAAGCAGAAACCCTGTCTGCGCGCAGCTGCGCAGCACAAGCCACTAGAGGTCGCTGTTCTCCCAGGAGAGGAGGGCCACAAACCAACAAGAAGGGAAGTCCTTCCAGCCGTCACTCGTCCCAGTTCTGCAGACTATTCCTATCACCATGAAAAGGCAAAGCTACAGGCAGACAGAGATCACAGAGACAACACCAGAGAAGGAGACAGACCTAACCAGTCTTCCTGAAAAAGAATTCAAAATAAGAATCATAAACATGCTGACAGAGATGCAGAGAAATACGCAAGAGAAATGGGATGAAGTCCGGAGGGAGATCACAGATGCCAGAAAGGAGATCGCAGAAATGAAACAAACTCTGGAAGGGTTTATAAGCAGAATGGATAGAATGCAAAAGGCCATTGATGGAATTGGAATCAGAGAAGAGAAACACATAGAAGCTGACACAGAGAGAGACAAAAGGATCTCCAGGAATGAAACAATATTAAGAGAACTGTGTGAAAAATCCAAAAGGAACAATATCCGTATTATAGGGGTCCCAGAAGAAGAAGAGAGAGGAAAAGAGATGGAAAGTATCTTAAAAGAAATAATTGCTGAAAACTTCCCCAAACTGGGGGAGGAAATAATCAAACAGACCATGGAAATACACAGAACCCCCAAAAGAAAGGATCCAAGAAGGACAACACCAAGACACATCATAATTAAAATGGCAAAGATCAAGGACAAGGAAAGAGTGTTAAAGGCAGCTAGAGAGAAAAAGGTCACCTATAAAGGGAAACACATCAGGCTAACATCAGATTTCTCAACAGAAACCCTACAGGCCAGAAGAGAATGGCATGATATATTTAATACAATGAAACAGAAGGGCCTTGAACCAAGGATACTGTATCCAGCATGACTATCATTCAAATATGACGGTGGGATTAAACAATTCCCAGACAAACAAAAGCTGAGGGAATTTGCTTTCCACAAACCACCTCTACAGAACATCTTACAGGGGCTGCTCTAGATGGGAGCACTCCTAGAAAGAGCACAGCACAAAACACCCAACATATGAAGAATCGAGGAGGAGGAATAAGAAGGGAGAGAAGAAAAGAATCTCCAGACAGTGTATATAACAGCTCAATAAGCGAGCTAAGATAGGCAGTAAGATACTAAAGAGGCTAACCTTGAACCTTTGGTAACCACGAATTTAAAGTCTGCAATGGCAATAAGTACATATCTTTCAATAGTCACCCTAAATGTTAATGGGTTGAATGCACCAATCAAAAGACACAGAGTAACAGAATGGATAAAAAAGCAAGACCCATCTATATGTTGCTTACAAGAAACTCACCTCAAACACAAAGACATGTACAGACTAAAAGTCAAGTGATGGAAAAACATATTACAAGCAAACAACAGTGAGAAGAAAGCAGGGGTTGCAGTACTAATATCAGACAAAATGGACTTCAAAACAAAGAAAGTAACAAGAGATAAAGAAGGACACTACATAATGATAAAGGGCTCAGTACAACAAGAGGATATAACCATTCTAATTATATATGCACCCAACACAGGAGCACCAGCATATGTGAAACAAATACTAACAGAACTAAAGGGGGATATAGACTGCAATGCATTCATTCTAGGAGACTTCAACACACCACTCACCCCAAAGGATAGATCCACTGGGAAGAAAATAAGTAAGGACACGGAAGCACTGAACAACACAGTAGAGCAGATGGACCTAATAGACATCTATAGAACTCTACATCCAAAAGCAACAGGATATACATTCTTCTCAAGTGCACATGGAACATTCTCCAGAATAGACCACATACTAGGCCACAAAAAGAGCCTCAGAAAATTCCAAAAGATTGAAATCCAACCAACCAACTTTTCAGACCACAAAGGCATAAAACAAGAAATAAACTGTACAAAGAAAGCAAAGAGGCTCACAAACACATGGAGGCTTAACAACACGCTCCTAAATAATCAATGGATCAATGACCAAATCAAAATGGAGATCCAGCAATATATGGAAACAAATGACAACAACAACAACACTAGGCCCCAACTTCTGTGGGACACAGCAAAAGCAGTCTTAAGAGGAAAGTATATAGCAATCCAAGCATATTTCAAAAAGGAAGAGCAATCCCAAATGAATGGTCTAATGTCACAATTATCGAAATTGGAAAAAGAAGAACAGATGAGGCCTAAGGTCAGCAGAAGGAGGGACATAATAAAGATCAGAGAAGAAATAAATAAAATTGAGAAGAATAAAACAATAGCAAAAATCAATGAAACCAAGAGCTGGTTCTTCGAGAAAATAAACAAAATAGATAAGCCTCTAGCCAGACTTATTAAGAAGAAAAGAGAGTCAACACAAATCAACAGTATCAGAAATGAGAAAGGAAAAATCACGACGGACCCCACAGAAATACAAAGAATTATTAGAGAATACTATGAAAACCTATATGCTAACAAGCTGGGAAACCTAGGAGAAATGGACAACTTCCTAGAAAAATACAACCTTCCAAGATTGACCCAGGAAGAAACAGAAAATCTAAACAGACCAATTACCAGCAACAAAATTGAAGCGGTAATCAAAAAACTACCAAAGAACAAAACCCCCGGGCCAGATGGATTTACCTCGGAATTTTATCAGACATACAGGGAAGACATAATACCCATTCTCCTTAAAGTTTTCCAAAAAATAGAGGAGGAGGGGATACTCCCAAACTCATTCTATGAAGCTAACATCACCCTAATACCAAAACCAGGCAAAGACCCCACCAAAAAAGAAAACTACAGACCAATATTCCTGATGAACGTAGATGCAAAAATACTCAACAAAATATTAGCAAACCGAATTAAAAAATACATCAAAAGAATCATACACCATGACCAAGTGGGATTCATCCCAGGGATGCAAGGATGGTACAACATTCGAAAGTCCATCAACATCATCCACCACATCAACAAAAAGAAAGACAAAAACCACATGATCATCTCCATAGATGCTGAAAAAGCATTTGACAAAGTTCAACATCCATTCATGTTAAAAACTCTCGGCAAAATGGGAATAGAGGGCAAGTACCTCAACATAATAAAGGCCATCTATGATAAACCCACAGCCAACATTATATTGAACAGCGAGAAGCTGAAAGCATTTCCTCTGAGATCGGGAACTAGACAGGGATGCCCACTCTCTCCACTGTTATTTAACAAAGTACTGGAGGTCCTAGCCATGGCAATCAGACAAAATAAAGAAATACAAGGAATCCAGATTGGTAAAGAAGAAGTTAAACTGTCACTATTTGCAGATGACATGATACTGTACATAAAAAACCCTAAAGACTCCACCCCAAAACTACTAGAACTGATATTGGAATACAGCAAAGTTGCAGGATACATAATCAACACACAGAAATCTGTGTCTTTCCTATATACTAACAATGAACCAACAGAAAGAGAAATCAGGAAAACAACTCCATTCACAATTGCATAAAAAAAAATAAAATACCTAGGAATAAACCTAACCAAAGAAGTGAAAGACTTATACTCTGAAAACTACAAGTCACTCTTAACAGAAATTAAAGGGGACACTAACAGATGGAAACTCATCCCATGCTCGTGGCTAGGAAGAATTAATATCGTTAAAATGGCCATCCTGCCCAAAGCAATATACAGATTTGATGCAATCCCTATGAAACTACCAGCAACATTCTTCAATGAACTGGAACAAATAATTCAAAAATTCATATGGAAACACCAAAGACCCCGAATAGCCAAAGCAATCCTGAGAAAGAAGAATAAAGTAGGGGGGATCTCACTCCCCAACTTCAAGCTCTACTATAAAGCCATAGTAATCAAGACAATTTGGTACTGGCACAAGAGCAGAGCCACAGACCAATGGAACAGACTAGAGAATCCAGACATTAACCCAGACATATATGGTCAATTAATATTTGATAAAGGAGCCATGGACATACAATGGCAAAATGACAGTCTCTTCAACAGGTGGTGCTGGCAAAACTGGACAGCTACATGTAGGAGAATGAAACTGGACCATTGTCTAACCCCATATACAAAAGTAAACTCAAAATGGATCAAAGACCTGAATGTAAGCCATGAAACCATTAAACTCTTGGAAGAAAACATAGGCGAAAACCTCTTAGACATAAACATGAGTGACCTCTTCTTGAACATATCTCCCCGGGCAAGGAAAACAACAGCAAAAATGAGTAAGTGGGACTATATTAAGCTGAAAAGCTTCTGTACAGCAAAAGACACCATCAATAGAACAAGAAGGATCCCTACAGTATGGGAGAATATCTTTGAAAATGACACATCCGATAAAGGCTTGACGTCCAGAATATATAAGGAGCTCACACGCCTCAACAAACAAAAAACAAGTAACCCAATTAAAAAATGGGCAGAGGAACTGAACAGACAGTTCTCCAAAAAAGAAATACAGATGGCCAACAGACACATGAAAAGATGCTCCACATCGCTAATTATCAGAGAAATGCAAATTAAAACTACAATGAGGTATCACCTCACACCAGTAAGGATGGCTGCCATCCAAAAGACAAACAACAACAAATGTTGGCGAGGCTGTGGAGAAAGGGGAACCCTCCTACAATGCTGGTGGGAATGTAAACTAGTTCAACCATTGTGGAAAGCAGTATGGAGGTATATCAAAATGCTCAAAACAGACTTACCATTTGACCCAGGAATTGCACTCCTAGGAATTTACCCTAAGAACTCAGCAATCAAGTTTGAGAAAGACAGATGCACCCCTATGTTTATTGCAGCACTATTTACAATAGCCAAGAATTGGAAGCAACCTAAATGTCCATCAATAGATGAATGGATAAAGAAGATGTGGTACATATACACAATGGAATACTACTCAGCCATAAGAAAAGGGCAAATCCAATCATTTGCAGCAACATGGATGGAGCTGGAGGGTATTATGCTCAGTGAAACAAGCCAAGCGGAGAAAGAGAAATACCAAATGATTTCACTTATCTGTGGAATATAAGAACAAAGGAAAAACTGAAGGAACAAAACAGCAGCAGAATCACAGAACTCAAGAATGGACTAACAGGTACCAAAGGGAAAGGGACTGGGGAGGATGGGTGGGGAGGGAGGGATAAGGGGGGGGAGAAGTAGGGGAGTATTAACATACATGGGGGGGTAGGAGAAAAGGGAGGGCTGTACAACACAGAGAAGGCAAGTAGTGATTCTACAACATTTTGCTATGCTGATGGACAGTGACTGTAAAGGGGTTTATAGGGGAGACCTGGTATTTGGGAGAGCCTAGTAAACATAATATTCGTCATGTAAGTGTAGATTAGTGATACCAAAAACAAAGCAAAAAAAAAAAAAAAAAAAAGGGCAGTTCCTGTGTGGTAACCTCCAACGAGTTCTACACAAGGGTATAAAGGGCATATAAAAGTGTAGGCAAAGGGTCTGTTTGTGTTTATACAGAGGATCAAAGCCTAATTGGGCTACCCCGAAAATGAACTAAGATACGATATGAAAAAGAACTTCCAACATCTGCACTCTCTGGAAGACTCATGCCAGAAGATGATCATCAAAAAACCCCAACAAAGATCCACGCACTGCTACAGCTGTAGATGCACTCATCCCACCAGTTCCTGGACTTGCCATGGGAATGAGGAAGGAAATATCTAAGCTGGCCTGTGCATACAGTAAAACAACAAATTTGACTGGATCTATACTGTTGGAACTCAACCAAGAATTTGGAGAAGTGCAAATTGTAGCGCTCCAAACTCTTACAACTACAGACTATTTACTGTTAAAAGAACATATGGTATGTGAACAGTCCCCAGGAATGGGTTGTTTTAATTTGTCTGATTTCTCTCAGACTGTTCAAGTTCAGTTGGACAATATCCACCATATCATAGATAAGTTTTCACAAATGCCTAAGGTGCCTTAATGGTTTACTTGGTTTCACTGGAGATGGCTGGTAATTACAGATATGCTTTGGTTATGTAACTATACTCCTATTATGTTAATGTGTGTGCGCAATTTAAGTAGTAGCTTAAAACCTATATATGCTGAAGTTACTCTACAAGAAGATATGTCAAAGAAATAATCAATCTTCCCATGTTTTCTTCCGCCTGCTACTTCTATAGCTTTTCTTCTTCCTTCCTAATTACAACCCTTAAATAGAATTCGTGCCTCATATCAAATTTACCGAGTATCATAACTCCTCCAAGTGGTAAAGATACCTCAAGACAAATGCTGGGCATAGAAGCCACAGGGCATAAATATGCAAAGAAGTAAAAAGCTAACCTTTTCAAACAATAAGGCTTCCCTCTCACTTACCAACTTCACATTTCCCTGTATGGCCCCGGAAGATGACTGGTTAGCCAGAGACGGGTAAGATTCCTCAAGGGAGGAACAACCTAAGACAGGCACAGTCGCAGGGGGGCCATCAGGTGAGAAATTGGGGATCAACAGAGGTGAGGCTTAGAACCTCACCCCCCTTGTTCTGAGAGAAATCTTCTGCATACGTGGATGTTTTATTGCCCTTGTCTAGCTTGGATTAACACATAGTCTACAGGCACACACCTGATCATCTACATTTGCTCCCTTACAACACTAAACTATGTTTTCTACCTTTATCTTGTATCTACCTACCACTTCAGCATTTTATTAAAAATAATAATAATAAAGAGAGAAATGTGGTATCCACATATAAATCAAGTATAAAAATAATAATAATAATTAAAAAGTAGTTTCTGGGAAAAGAATCTATTGGAACTTAAGTTCATAGTTGAGAGAAGGAATCTCTAATTTCAAGATTGAAGTAACCCCAAAGATCATCTAAGAATGTAACCTCAAAGATTATCTTCCCTACTTCAGAGTTTCTCAAACTTCCACTTAGTAGGGCTCCTAGCACAGGCGAACATTAGAGAGTGTAGATCTTGAAGACCACCCTCCATCCCAACACAGAGTATAAATTAAAGAATTGTCTATACTCCTGTTTGTTTGGTTATGTGACATTTCCAAGGTTTTTCAAAAATGAACCAGTTGGAAGCCATGCATCATTTACTGCAAGATTCAAAGGTCAGGTATTTCTGAAATGTGGTACAAGAATCAAAATTTTCCCAGTGAAGAAATAACCTCAGGGAGCACCGTTGTAGATCCTGAATTCATACAACACCTTGTTAACTCTACTTAGCAAATTAATTCAAATTGATTTGTTTGAAAGAGCTGCAGAATGGCCTCAAATGTAGCTACAAAGGATAATGATAAACATGTATTGAGCTCAGAGAAAATGTCTAGAGAAAAGTGTAAATCAGCATGGGGACTGCTTTTATAACAAAGCTGTCTCAAAAAACAAAAAAAGAAAGAAATGAATGGGAGAACACAGTTTATTCAAATAAAACATGTTTTATAAATAACAGTGATATATATATTCCCTCTTGATATTTCAAATACTTTATCTGCCGTAAAGTATTTGAAACACCAAGAGGGAATATAAAAAATAGATATAAAAATTTTTTAATGTATTTTAACTTTCCAAAAATAAGTAACTCAATTTAAGGCAAATTGTAAGACATACTGGGGGGAAAAAATGAAAGAAGAAAGAAGCATCCGGGATACGATAGGAAGAGCCAAGATTAATTCCAAAATGTCATATTCTAAAGAAATAAAAGGACATTTCTCAGTGAAAGTCACTAGTTTCCAACCGCAGTTTGAAGTCTGAATTTAGAGTTGAGAGGGAGACATTTTAAGAGGAATATAGAATCATAGCAACCAGAGTCTTCCCCAAGCTCTGTGACAATGTGTTAAATTGCAAAACAGCCATGATCCATCCCATTCTGATATCCAGACCCCTTTGCAACAGGACCTTCTCACACCTCCCATTAGAGGCTGAGTCTATTTTTCCACACCATGATACTGGATTGGCTCTGAGACTTGCTTTGTTTAGCACAGGGCTTATTAGCAAATGTGATGTAAGCAGAGGTGTGAACAGCCCTTGAATGCTGGTGCCTGCCCTCTCATGCTGCTGAAGCCTGAGGCTGCCACATGAAGAAAGCTGTCCTAGGCTCCTGGAAGATGAGGCAACATGAGACAAGAAACCCCAGCCATGCACGTTTACTCAGCCCGCTCAGCCGAGCCCCAGCTATGTGAGCAAAGCCATCAAGATCATCCAGCACCATCCAAGCCAGCCTAGAATAGAAGAAACACCTTCAGTACCCACAGAACCAATGAATAACAAAGTTTTAAAATGGTTAAAATGGTTTGTTAAGCCACAAACATTAAATGATACAGACAGGGAGCTGGGAAGCCAGGGAAGGACTGGAAAGCCGAGACTGGGTGATGAAGCAGCCTGCTGCAGGAAGGTGTCCTCCAGGGACCAACAGGAGACGTGGGAATGCTCAGGTGCTCTCTGTGGAGTCCAAGGTGAGCCTTGGGGGTCACAGAATGGAGACAGACAGACGAGGGCCCCATTACCTATTCTTAGACCCCATCTTCCTCATTGAAAAGAGAGAACTATCAAATGCAAGGGAAGGGATAAAATAATGCAGCTCCCCAGAAAGGCCAAGTCTGAGGGAGCTGGGATGGGCAGGAAAACTAGAGGACTGCTACTCCTCTGATTCTATTTCTAGTCTTAGACTAGGGGAAGGGTGGGAAAAGGGCAGGGTTGGCTCTAGAGATAAGGTAGAGAGCAAATAAGGGGCCAAGGAGCTGCTCATTATTATTCAAATGAGGGGTGGACAGGGGTTGGCAAAAGGAATAGGCTGAACTTACTGGTAAAATGTTCTAGAACTGCGACCCCCACCCTATCAAGGGACTTTCACTGCTTACATGATTCCATGAGAAACCTAGGAGGATTGCCTTCTCTTTCTCTAAGTGAACATTGCTTTCACTCCCATCACTAACTCCAACCTTCAAACTACAAAAAAAATCAAATGGTTTATGTTCCTGCAGAGTATGAATAATCACTGGTCATGAATAGCCTTACTTAGGCTTAGAACAGAAAGATATTCCCACCATATTACCTACCATACAAAACAATAAAAACAAATTAAAACACTGAATTAGTGACCCAAATCAGACAAAATACATTTCTACCTTGCAATCTTGGCTTTCAAAAATCAGGCTTGGCCTCTTCAACCCCTTTTAAAGCTTATGGATTAGCAAAACACATCCTTTATATACTCACTGAGAAGAGTTCACAGGTCATTTTCCTAGGACTTAATAACTGATAGCAGAATTGTACAACCTCCGCATGTAAACAGCAGTTGGACTCTAGAGAAAAGCATCAAAAATGACCAAAATCTAGGGACTAAGGGGCTAAATACAGAGAACTAACTAATGTTGCTAAATGTTTGACTACAACTCAAGTGACACATACTTGTCAATAATTAAAAGTATGTCATGATTTATGTCATGACTCAAATATTAGTTGACATTGTAAATGTGGTGGCCAGAATAGGAATTTAAAAAAAAAATTAAGGCTTTACTTTTACACTTTGAAGAAAGTGGTCAATAATTATGTAAAATTATCCATACATTTTAAATATTTTCCTAGCACCTAGACTCCACTATCCTGAATATCAGTTCATCTGGGCATGCTTTTTTTGAATGAAATTATAATCATCTTAAGAGCAAGACATTTTAAAAATATCTTTTACACCATCCTATTTCCACAATCCCCTCCCCAAAACATTGACTCACCTTAAGTGCGCAAGAATGTTCATGAAGTTGATGACTATTGCTGCTATGAACAGAGGCAGGTGTCCTGACTCCAGCAAATTATTAAATTATTTTCTTTGAGGGTTTAGATGATAATAAGGTTCTTATAACCTCTGAAAACCTACACATCTGAGATATATAAATAAAGTAGGAATGACTCTTTTTTTAGCCATTTAGGATAAGACATTAAATACATGATATTAGATCTTGGCTATCTGAGGTATATGTCTAAAGATCTGAAGGCTTTTTTATATTTAGATATATTTGTGCAACCTTGCACCTTCTAAAAAGAAACAGCTCAAAGACATCTGTAAGAAATAAATATCTAGGATTTAAAGAAATGATTCAGAATAATTTCAAATGACATCCCTGCTAATAATGGAGTTGAACAACAACAAAAATCATTTTTAAGCCAAAAAGGAGAAACCAGACAGATCTATTCTCTTGGTGGGAGAAAGGCAAACTCTGTCATCTGTTACGTTTCAAATTATACTGGTCAAATTAGAGCAGTCTGTAATGTGTAGACATTTCTGAACCAACCAGGGAAATGGACCAGATGATCTAGTATTCTTGCCATCCTAATTGCTGGGTTCCTTTGAATTTTATTATTTCAGAAACCTACTTTTATCTTTGCAATAATGATCCAAGAGATTAAAAGAAGGTCTGTGAGTGACTCTCTTTGCCCACTCAAGTTCATGCAGTATCTATTGATGTACTGTTCCTGTCTTGTCAAAAAGCACTTACAACATTAGTAAGTATAAGGCATAATTAGGTAAAATGATGAGACAGGGGAGAGGAGAGCATGCAGTTTTCTTGGTTTTATGTTTTCATTTCTGATTATCAGGGATGATGGCTTATTTAAATCACATTGGTATCCTTACAGGCATTTAGATTTCTGAACAGAGGTTGACAACTCCCATCTAACCAAAACTCAGGGATGCTATCCATCCAAAACTTTTTTTTCCCAAAGGTTTTATTGTGTGTGTGATTCAGAAAGGAGAACCCAGACACAGTGAATAGTATGTAGATTTCCCTCTTATCCTGTTGGATTGAAATAGGGCCTGATTGAATAATGGTCCAATTCCTATTATTCAGTTCCTAGCATAGGGATTTACAGAGATGGGTGCTTAATAAATACTTTCAGAGGAAAACTTGACTGGTTTCTATTAACAGAGGAATATAGATACTAGGGTTGCATCTGTCCCTAGAAGTTGGCTTTGTCAATTGGAATTTCAGCTGTTACTACTCTTATAAAAGGCATAAATTTGAAGGTGCAAATTATTGCTCAAACTCTTAAGCCCTCCAGCCAATAAGTTTGCTTGTTGTAACTAGCTGCAGTGGGTGGAATGGCACAAATCAAGAAATCAAAGTCAGAAAAGAAAGGAACAAAGTACACTTCTATTGATTATTTTATTTGGCCAGAAAAAAATTAAAGCAAATGTAACCTGATTGAATGATGCAGCTATATAATTATGCAGCCCCAGAATGAGGTGGATTTATTGGCTGAAAAGTTCATTAATGTTTTGGCCTATGTTTTTACTGGTGACATTCATAACTACTACTGCATTTCAAAGAGACCACAGGAAGGTGAGCTTGGAACAAGTGTGGATGGATTCCATATGACTACTGAGAATGGAAATAAGACTAGAGAATTGTTGCAAAGGTCTGGGATCACGGTTGGTCAGGACTCTGAGTCAATGTGTTGGCATAGCTCCTTGCTCAGTTCAGTTGACTTATTTCAAGAACAGATCTATTAAGAGTATTTCAAAATTCCCTTTATGGACCTACTTGGAGTTCAAAATTCTCTGAGGTCATAGTGGGAGAAAGTCACAAAATGAAGCAAGACTATTAGATTTCACTTGGTTTATCTCCTCCAGGAGATCTCAATTGCTCCCTGAGAACGATGTATCCTTTTCTATGTATTACCTTCATTTTTACCTCTCCTGGAGGCCCAGCTCCACCCTTACTGAGGAGAAAATTCAGTAAAAAAAAATCTAGCTATTCATTTTGAAAGCCTAAAAGCATTTTGGTTCTATTTTAGTTTGTACTTATATAAATTCCCATTTTATTTGAGAGAGTCAGTATCTCACAACAGTTTTATATAGGTTTAAAAATGAAGTAATAAGTATTTGTAAGCCTTGGCTGTCGGAGAAGATTTTAGATTTACTTTTACTTCACATTTACATTTATGTCAGATTCATATTTAGGATTTTTTAACTTTCATGGATGCCTGAATGTTCTCCTTATTCCTGTTTATTATTTTGTCCAAGTATACTGGGAAATTCACCCTTGGAGACCTACAGAAAATCATCTCAGCAATGTCAAAATATTATCTGATTTAATAAAATCAGATTTGTTTCAACAAAGAAAAATTTCCCAGAAAAGTCTTAAAAGTTATTCATAATGAAACATTTGATATTTTCCTATTGCTTTTAAAATGAATTTAAGTATATTTAATGCTTATAAAGGATGTTCTTTATCTTGGTGTATTTTGCTATCATGTATATGTAGATAATGAAATCAGAAGAAATCTCCAATAATCTCAGGACAGCTGCACAGTAACATTTTATTGAATATCTACCATACTGCAACTTTGACTCAAAAAGAGAGGGGAAGGGAATTAACAAAACAGTGGCCACTTTGCTTGAACTATAGAGAGCCAAATCTGGTGGTATATACTTTCTATTCTGGTGGCGGGAACTTTGAATTTTGAACAGTATCTTTATTTTAGTCAATACTGAGATGAGTATAATGTAAAAGGATCACTATTTTGTATAAGTAATATTGGTCTGCCTTAGTTTGATTTTTTAAAATTTATCTTAAACTTGTACATGCTTGTGCATATATACACACCTGTAAAAACTCATAACCTCGTGGTTGTTACTTTATAAT
Source organism: Manis pentadactyla (assembly GCF_030020395.1). NCBI lineage: Eukaryota > Metazoa > Chordata > Mammalia > Pholidota > Manidae > Manis > Manis pentadactyla. The sequence continues at coordinate 22,956,844 of NC_080029.1, forward strand.
AGGAACAGACAATAACATCTCTAAAACTCAACACAGCAGGAAGTAGGTTGAGTTACATGTAAGGAGGGTCACAATGGCTGATCAACAGCAAGAAACAGAGAAGCTGAAGCAGGAAGCTCCCATCGGCAGGTCCAGCAAAGCCAATGCCGAGAGAATGGAGAACGTTCTCTGGGACTTAGAAGATGCACGTACCAGTGAGCAGGTAGGAGAAAAACTAAATGCCAAGAAGTCAGTTGGCACTTTTATGCAGGTGGGCTATGGGAAATAGGCTAGGGCAGCTGATGCTAATAAATTTTCTATCTATCAGCTAATAAAAAACCCATGAATTCAGAAGAAAAGTATGCAACTTCCCCAAGGAGAGAGTATTGGGATCACCACAACTTACAGTTACTAAATAGAAACTACAGAACTAGAGAAATATTAATGCTTTCTGTTTGTTAATTTCAAATAACAGAGCAATGTATGGGATAACCTAAACAAAGGTAGAAGTGAATCCAGGTCTTTAGTGCTGCTCAGTTAGGAAGGCTGTGTGTGGTTGGGAGTTTAAGTATAGGCAAATGAGTTGCCTGTCCCATTATGTCTTTCTTAATCCTGAATTAACCTCACCAGTGGCTCTGCACTATCCTATTTAGCAGTCCTGTTCCCTGTGTCTCTGGGATTTAACTCACCCACTTAGAGATATCTTGCTCCCTTTGTTCTAAACAGAGATGAGACAATCCAAAAACTAAAGCTGATGGATCAGTTAAAAATAGCTATAGGCTTCAAAATACACATGATTGTGATAAGGGTCCCCCAACTATAACAAGGGGCAAACCTGACTCATCACAGCTTATTTTTGTAAAATGTTTCATTAGAACACAGCCATGCTCATTCATTTATGCATTGCCTATGGTTATTTTTGCATGACAACAGCAAAGTTAAGTAAATGCAACAGAGACCTTACGGTTTGCAAAGCCTATATATTTATTATTTGGCCTTTTGGAGAAAAAGTTTCTCTAAGGTCTCCATGTCTATATTCAAATCTAGATAAGCCCAACGAGCTGTGTGATACTGGAGAGTAAGTTACTTAATTTCTCTTATATTCAGTTTCCATATCTCTAAAATGGGAATGATATTAGAGCCCCTTTTCAGGAAGATTCAATGTAATAATCCATAAGCCTGGAACAAAGCAAATAGTATATTAGTGTTACCTATTATTAATTAATATTGTTCTCCTAAAATCCTTTAAGCCATATTATGTTGTAATAGCCTTATCCCTCCTCCAGGATATGCAGCTCCCAGACACTTGTAGGCATTTGAAATGAAGATTTCACCATCAAACTCTAAGAAAACTACATTTCCGATGTGATTAAAATGAAAACAAATCTAGTTTAATTAAACACTGAGACTGGTAATTGTGCATTGGGCAGAAGCACATTTCTAGTAAATGTTTAATAATGTGATTACAGAGTGTACTGCATGCACTGGGGTGTGGGAAACAATGGTAAATTTGCATGTGAATTTACATCTGTCATCCAAATGAATTTGAGCTCTATATACAAGGCAAACTGGAGTGCCTCCTGGGAAACAGATGGAACAATGGGGTAACAGAAAGGGAGAGGGGTGTCAGAACAAACAAATCTCTGTAGAAAGCCAGCACTGACACTTTCTGGCCCCAATAAATGTCCCCAAACTCCCTGGGCCTTGGTTTATTCATCTGTAAATGAGGGAGATTAATACTCTCTCCTGTAACCATTAGGCAGATTATACTAAGTGAAATAATGTAACAACAATGCCTGTCCATTAGTTCCCTGGGTGTGAAAGTTAGACATTTCATATCATAGCTTACGCTTGTGTATGTCTAGGTAGGTAACAGTTTGCTAGCATTGTCTCTCCCATGCCCATCCCTGTCTGCTCCTCAGGCTCCATCAGGCACTGAAGGTGCTACTGAACCTACATCTCACCTTCTTGCACTGTTTGCAACTGCAAGTACAATATAATGAGCTGTATAAGAACATTAGGTTTGCCTTCTAAGAGATACAGTTTCAAGTTCCAGGGCTTCATGTACTAGTTTATGACCCTGGGAGAGTTAAATTTATAATCTCCCATATTCTTACTTGTAAAATGGTGATAAAATATTTTAGGGCTATTGTGAAGATTTAATATAAGAACTCAGTGCAGTGCCTGACACTGGATAACTGAACAGTAAGATTTAAGTATTAAAATTGTTTTGCTGTGTACATGCATTTTTCTTCCACTAGACTATGAGATTCTTGAGGGCAGAGATGGAATTACATATCCTTCACCTAGCACCAGTTCACATGTGAAGTAGATTTTGAATAAATATTTGTTGAATGGTGAGTGAATGAATGCATAAGGAGATCACCCACCCCACTGATGAGGTTGGGAGATGGGCAACATCTTTTTTATATAAAAGGCAATGCCATTTACTTATTAAAAGACTTTCGAAGTGCTTCCACTGTTTGAAAGTACAATATAAATATTTTCTTATCAACTCATTGCCATCATTTGTTTTGATACATACCCTTTAGCTTTTGGCTTGAATTATCATTTTCCACTTATGCACCTAGTCCCCAAGTGTTCTTATGTAGTGCTTTATATCAACCATAGGCATGTGGCAAACCCTCCATCCCAGCCAAGAGAACACTGGGGACTTACTGTAAGGCTGCAAAAGTACATGCACCTCATGGAGAAACTGAGATTTGAACTGGAGAAACTGAAAATTGAACCCAGTCCACATTAACTCCATGAAGATTTAAAGTGGCTCTTTGTCCTTGACTCATCCTTCCCTTCCTCCTCTGAGCCTCCTTTCCCCTTCCTCAGTCTGCTGGGGTATTGACAGGGAAGGTCTTTATCTCTTTGAGATGAGCTGCAATATGATGACAATCGATTGAGTGATTTACAGTTTAGAGCTCCTTTCATTACCCTCTGTGCTTCATAGAATTATAAGTAACATACTGTATGTGAATAAATATATATATATATTATTATTGGATATTATGTACTATCTTGCTCAAAGAAGCTAAATGTTCTTTTTAGACTTTAAATAACTAGAGGGACCCTGTAACCTTGTGCAAAACTCAAGTTGAAGAGACTGAAACTTGGGAACTTTTCCTATAAATAAAGCTACACTCTTACACAGGTGTCAGAGGACATTTGATGTTCATCTGAGTCTGGGGCAGAAGGAAAATGGTACAGGGTAATTGCATGTTTGGTTGGGATAATAATCCTGGATTTTCATAACTAAAGATAAATTCTGCAGGCCAGAATTTTTATTTACTACCTAAATTAGAGCTTCTCTGTGACAATAGAGCAAACAAAACTTGTAATTCACTTAGCCTTGCATTGACATTATGCAATATTTGATGATTATTTTAATTTGGAAGAGTGTGTAATTACAGATGCCTCATATAGAGTGAGATGTTACTAATATTTTTGTCACACTGTCTCAAATGAGTATAATTTAAAAATCATATAAAAGGTGACCACATTGTATTTCTAATCTTGAAAGTATTTTTCCATGGATTTGGTTTTATTCATAGAAATTAGGGATACCTTTTCCTGACATCTCTAGTTAAATAATGCCTAGAAGTAGCCCTCAAACTTCTCATTACTTATTTCACTGAGTCCCTAGACTATAATATCTATAAAATTTAACTCATGGTTAAATAAATAATTATCATATGTCTTCTAATTTTTTAAAGTTCACCTTCCCTTTTAAATCTTCAGGTAGACTGCTAAAGATGAGAAACACATAAACCAGGACCAAATATTAAGGTGTGCATCTCATAAAATCCTAAGAAGCTTCTAGTAATGTTCTTTTGCTGAACAACCTCTAGGTCAAAAGCACTGCCCAATTCACAATTGAATTCTGCATAAATAATGTCTTCAGTTACTGTAATTGCTACCATGTTACCTGATATAAATCTCTATCATTATAACAAACTCCTTTGTGTGTTTTCTAATTATTTTATAAATAACTTTTGAGTTGCATGTTAGCTTAATGTCTCAGGGATATGTGCCTCGTGTCCAAGGTTCTCTGTGTTTACACATTCCCTTTCCCTCTATCAAATGTTCTTCTCGTCCATAGGATGTGTGTATATACATGTAAATATGTATGCAAATATATGTGCATATAAATATATGTGTATATATATATATATATATATATATATATATATATAATATATATAGTCTTGTGTTTTTGTCTCCTGGGTGGTTATGTTTAATTTTAGCATTAGCCAGAAGCCCAGTTTGCCTTGAAATGCTTATCAGCCTCTAAGAGACATTTACAGGGAGAGAAAGGCTCTACGTTTGATAGCAGTAATTGTATTTAACTTGTAAGATACAAGGCTATTTATCTTGTGGCTGTGAATTCACAGAAGAGAAAAGAGGTTTGCCTGATAACACAAAAATTAAAGAAAAAAACAAACTGAGCACCCTCTCACTGATCTCCTATCTCTCAAGCAAGATCATTAAACAGGAAAACAGACTTTCATCTAATAAAGCTCTTCCTGTCTACTTAGATACAGAAGGTAAAATGGGATCATAAAAGGAAAGACTACTGAAGTCCCAAAGGTCTAGTGGATGATGTGGAGTAAGCAAATGTCAAACATGCCCAGGGATGTAATGACATCTAACTTGGCAGAAATTAGAGATTTAATTTGAGAGGAAAACTCTAATTTTCAAGACCTCAGTTAAGACCAGAATTTCTGGGGCATGCAAGTATCCCACAGTATTACAGGGAATCTAGGGAATGGGCAAGGTGTGATCTACAGGGCCCTCGAGTCAGGTGGTGTTGTGTTGGAATACCAGCATTTCCACTCTTGCTGTGAGCCAGGCAAGTACCTAAGGGCTCTGGGACTGTTCCTCATCTGTACAATGGGAATACAACTAACAATAACAAGGCCAAATTAGATGTTGTGCATGAAGTAGGGGGGATGGAGAAAATGCTCCACAAAGGGCAGCCATCACTCTCTGGATCAACTGGCCAGGAGATGGCCACATGTACCATTTCCTACATCTCTGGGACAACCCCATTGTGGATAAAATGAGAGTTCCTGTGGCCAGGATTCTCACCTGGCCATGGTTGACTAGCTCACTGCACACCTGTGGGCAATACATGGCTGTTGACTCTATAAAAAGAGCTCCACCCAGTGCTCTGGGAGTGACATGGTGTCAAGGCTGCAAGGCTGCAGGAGAGCAGAGGCTGGAGTGGTGGCAGTGCTCAGACAGAGGCCCAGACAACAGCTGTGCAGGAAGACTGGGCAGAGAGGCCCAGAGGACAGCTGTGTGGGATGGCTGTGCAGGCAGAGAGGCCCAAAGGATAGCTGTGCAGACAGAGGGGCCCAGAGGCAAGGGGAGAGACCAGCTTGCTGCATGCAGACTTGCTCTGAGTGAATGGGATTTTAGTGACTGACCTGCCACCTTGAAATAAATTTTGGTATAACCCTTTCACCCCAAGAATGTTTTGCTGTCAATTTCTTTGGTCACACTGAATCCATAGCAAACTTGCCCAGGGCTGAAACCCATTGGCAAGACACCCATGAACCAACTGGATTTATTATCCAGGTGACTATGTAATGGCAAAATACATTGGATGAGTCCAGAAGGTATATCAAGGTAAGTGCCCACTATTTTGTTAATGACAAATGCCATTAATAAAATTTATATTATATAAAATAGGGAAAAAGAAAGAGTATATTCTAATCCAGCACTAGCCAATATCAGCCAGCAACCTCATAGTACTGGCCTAAAGGTTGAATAAGAAAACTTGTATTTAAATCTTTCAGTGCCCAGGACATAATAACTGCACAGTAGAAATAAACCTTCAGAGACTCAGTCTTATCAGTCACATTGCAAATATGGCAACATGTGGTTAGCAGCTATCATACTGACAAACACCTATAGTCAGGCTGAACGAAGAAAAAAAGACATTTTTAACTTTCAAAACAGCAGTGCTTCTCAAACCTAGCTGCACAGAGATCACGTTGGGAGCTTTATAAAAATACCCACTCCTGGACCAGGCCTTCTCAAATGTGCATGCAGATCACCTGGGTATCTTGTTCAAATGCTGATTCTCATTCAGTAGGTCTGGAATGAGACCTAACAGCCTGCATTTCTAACAAGCTCCCAGGGGAAGATGATGCTACTAATCCAGGGACCACACCTCCGACAAATCAAATCAGATTACCTGGAGCTGGAGCCTGAGAACTTGAAGTTCATTAAAATTTACCAGGAGGATCTCATTTGCAGCCAAGTTAAACAAGCATTGCTTCACAGAAAAAAAGAAAAACAAATCTAGTGAAAAGATTTTTTTTTACATTTTTTTTGCTGAAGACCAATCCCAGCAAGTTGAAAGCCCCTTGAAAATAGAAAGTCACCTACTTGTGAATCCTAATTAATTCCTGACAAATTGGAAAGAATGACTATTTAGCAGTGCAAGTAGTTAAGGTGCACTGGCTTGATTGATTAATTGCAACCAAATGTTTGAAGAACTTATTTATGAGATGATTTTAAAATGTACCCAGCAATGTTCAAACACATTCATTAAGTAAGCCTCTCTCTAGTTGCCGTTACATTTCTGCAGCCTTGAAATCATGTTCAAATTTGGCTTTTCCCTCTTGATTGTATTTATATTTCTTAGTCTCTTTGCAGGACTTCACTATCTCTGTTTTTTCTCCCTATTGAACTGAAAGTAACACTAGTCCTGAATGGATGAATGAGCAAGTAGATGGGGCTTGTTTTAATGTGTGCTTCAAATCTGGCCAGGCCTCAAATGTGTTTGCAGGCAAAGCCAAGAAGAAAAGGAAAGAAAACCTCCTGGCTAGGAATTAATGAAAATCCAAGACCTGAGAAATTTCAGTTTCATGTCACATATGTAGACTTGTTTTTAACCCTTCAGAGTCTCAGTAATCTAGAATGAGATGTGGAGAAAGAAATCGCTCTTACCGCTATGTCTACTGCCTAAACCAGGAAAGAACAATATGCATTTCAAATAAGATGTGTTATAGACTTTCTCTCAGTGATTCTCAAGTAGGGGTGATTTTGTTCCTCTAGAGGACACTTGGCATTGGAGATGTGCCACTGGCATTTGGTGGGTAGAGGTCAGGTTGGCGTTAAACATCTTGCAGTGCACGAGACAGCCACACAGCAAAGAATTTTCTAGACAAGAATGTCAAGAGTGCCAAGCACTTTGGATGGAAAACCAAAACCCAAATCTAAAAACCTAGTGTTGATAGCATTAAATCATGACTCTGAGAAATAGGAAAATAGGCAGAAAACGTGAGGAAATACAGTCTGAGGATCAGGATAGAGAAAAAACAGGTTTCTCATAGGCTGGAGTGAGACTCAGATACAACAATACATATGAAGGCGTGTTGAGCATCCGAAGCACTAGAGCTATGCTTTCCTCTAGGTCCCTGTAAAAACAAGGCTTTGTGGAATTTGTCACATTCAAATACAAAGAGAGGGCTGTCTAATGTAGTGATCTAGAAGGGGAGCCACTTGTATATTTTCCTGTTCTGAGTTGGGTGGTCGAAACAGGATTTAAGCTTAGGTCATCAGTGGGCACTTCACTGGTCGAGGAAGGGGAATCCAGTCGAGAGCCCTTCAACGGCAGTGGCGTGCTACACCTCGGAGTGAAACAGTTGAGACCCTGCTCTCTTCAGCGCCACCTGCCGTGCTACGATGGAAAGCTTCCCAGTCTCTGCTTTGCAGGAAGCCTGCCTCTGACCTGAAAATGCTCGTACTGCAGTGAGCTCAGGGTTCAGATAGCTCTGATAACAGGACCAGCCAACCAGCTATGGCAGAGAGTGTCTCTTTAACAATCCCAGTCATCTCAGCCTCCTGGGGGGGCCTAGAGCTGGAGCTAAAATTAATTCCTTATGCTCAACTCACCTTTCACCTCCCCTCCTTTGTCCCCACCGCTGCATTGTGTCAAGACAGCTATCACAGGCTTTATAAGGAACATTTGTCAGTGCTGGGATGATAGCTCTAGGCTGATTTTTCTTTTATTTCCCTCACCTGTTCCTTAGCTTTTCTATTTTCAGGTTCAAAGAAAGAAGTTGCTTTTGAGTTCTATCTCCCAGAATTAAAGTGATATAAGATTCTGATGGCTACAGAAGTATTTTCATTTTGGATCCTTCTTGATTCACAAAGAGCCATGTGCCCAGCTGGTTTCTAAATATTTCACAGTGGGATGTTTCAGTAGAGACACATAAAATCCTATAAATGCCCATGAGAAGATCCCAGAGTTACTCACTCATCTTGATGCATAGAGACTTGTCAAGCAAGAACAGTTCCCTGAGAGCATGCCCTCAGAATGACATAACTTATGTGAATATTATGTAGGAGCTACTCTATATTTCTTTACTGTTAAACATTAGCAATAGGTTAAGTAGCACAACTGAACTCTTCTTGATGGTTTCTATTCTTATCACCATCCATAAATTAAAATGGCTTGGGCAATGGAGAATACATCACTTTTGTAGAAATTGTGTCAAGATTGACTGACCAGTGGCTTTGTTCTCTGATGCCCAGATAGAGGGGTATTTTGATCATATGGCTTCATATAAATTAAGTACTGCCAGATTGCTCGAATGATGCTTTAAACTTGGTTAAAGGAGCTTTTCAGTAGCACAGGGAAACAGGAGGGAGAGAATATAAGGTATCCAAAGCTTAAGAAGTCTTAGAAGAGTGGAACGTAAAATGGAATGTTGGACTTTCCAAGAACCCTTTCCAATCTAGACAATGGAATGAAGTGGTAGTGCTTTTAAATACTCAGAACTTTTTCAGTTGCTTCATGGAAGCACATTGCCACTGTTGTCAGGACAGCTTGGACTCATTACAAATAAGACTTAACACAGCTAAAAGAACTTTTCTTCTATGAAGGAGGATTTTCAACTCCCCATCTCACAATAACCACCAGGTACTGACCTTTGTAATATGACACTTTTGAAAAGAAGGAAAAATCTGAGATGATACAAGAAGAAAGATGCTCACTTCTATCTCCGCATTTTTTCAAAATCTCCCCTTATTTGCTGTAGAAGCAATAGTAGAAACTGTGTCCAGCTGCGAACAGGAGAATCTGGTCTTCGTCCTGTCCCTAATTTCCTAATTTACTACATGACCTTAGGAAAGACAAAGAATCTTTGGGTCTCTTTTTGAATTTGAAATGAGAATAAGAATATCCACCCTAGCTAATTTACAGCCTATTTAAAAGTCAAAATGAAGAAATTTGTATGAGTGAATGTTTAATATAAAAAAATGCCACCCAAATGTTTGGTAATCATCATAGCTAATGTTTATTGACTACTGACCTAATTGGTCCAGCATCATGTTGAGCATTTTACGTGCATTAAGCCCACTTAATCTTCACCTTAGCCCTACAATGTAAGTGTTATCATAACCCTATTTTACAGGCTAGGAAATAGAGGTTTGAAGGTTAAAGAAGTTACCTAAGGTTTGGAACTGGATCACCGAGTAGGAAGAATAAGCACTTACTTAGAGAACCAAGAAAACAGACTAAGGAATGATAATGTCGGGGAAAGAATCATTTTAAAACATTACAATGATCATCAGAGAAAAATCAGAACTGCCAGAAATTTTTACACTTACTTTACAGTTTAGTGCTATTGTATTTTGGATTACACAGGGGGAGAGGCACCAAATATTTCAGTGCTTAGGGCATTTCAAGGTCTTAATCCAGCCTGCCTTAGACTCACAGCTAACGTACCAAAGTCCTGACTCCAGCCAGTTGACCCAAAAGCGAATGCTTAGAACTGTTACACTGTATCACGGCTGGTAATAATAACACTTGTTATTACTAAATAACAGTTAACCAATAGTTACTACTAATAATAGTTTTCAGTGGGAAGGTATGCCATTAAAGAAAGGTTTATACTGTTTCGAAATCACAGGAAGCAACCCATAATTTGGAACTAAGGATACAAAGAGATAGACACACAGCAAGGGGCTCTGGTTTTCTTACATATCTGTGGCTTTCAGATGACCATTAAAGAGCCTTTTCATTGCTGGTAGCAAACTGGTGGATTCCATATTGCCTCAGAGCAAGTGGTTAACATCAATTTAGAAATCTTTAAAATTCCTCATAGAAATACCTCAAACCCTACAGCTGCTCTGGCAGGGCCAATGATAATATGCATGGAGGGAGACTGATTTTTCCCATGAGCAAATGAACAGCTTTTAAGATCTCAGGCTATTTTTATCCCCCCTACCCCTTCCTCTAGTGCTTAAGCAAGAAGCATTTAAAAATCAGGTGTATTAGTGTCTACTGAATTTCAGTGATGATAAGAATTCATACTAGCTGCTGACACCCTGGCTCTCTTCAACAATAAACACATTAAGGTCGTTTATGTGTCTTAATCTAAGAAGTGCTCAGAATATGACAAGAGACTCCCAGCAAAGGCTGAACTGGACATTGTAAATGGAGACAGAGATGATAGATAAATGGGTAGGAATGGCTCTCTGCTTTAATACCTTGGGAGTTTATGGATGTTCCTGTATTTCTTAAACCAGACATGGGAAGACTCTGGCTATTAGGGGAAAAAAAACCCAGTAACACAGTTACTTCCGATAGAAGTTAAAAAAAAATTATCTCTGGCTTAGGCATTAAAATATGACCATAGCCTTCAAAGCATTCAAAATTCTTGGGCCATAAATAGGCAAACTGACTGTATGTATTTGCTTCAAGTATGATGGTTATTAGCTAAACAGCTCTTAAACATCTGGAAATGTGTTTCTCATTTCCTCTTTCTGTGCCCACCTCACTATAAAGGAAGTGAGAGGATGACAGTGAGAAAATTATGGGGAGTTTGGAGTGTACGAGATAAAGAGTTAGACAAGGCATCTTGCCCACATTCATGAAAAGCTCAATATTCTGAGCTATTCTCTTACATCTACAAGGTAATAATGCAATTGTGGAGCAAAGACCTTTAGCTAAAGTATTTTCATTTCCATTTCTGCAACTTTTGCCATTACAGTTCAGGGCTCTTGTCCTGGGAGAAGTGAGAGATAAGAGGGAAAGGAAAGGGTTTATTTGAATGATCTCTTCTAAAGAAAGCAACCTTTCCTCGCATTGCCCTTGATTCAGCCATCTGGCTCTGGGAGTTTGCTGGCAAATGCGCCTTGACCATAAAATTTAAACAGATGATTAACCCCTCTCTTCCCACACCAGCATGCTTGCTATTAAAATGCTTACTAGGACCAATCTCTTGAATATCAAGGCAGGTTCAATGTAAGTGAAAGAAAAAATTGGTGAAGTCAACCAAATGAATGAAATTCTACACTTAGTTTTTCTGTCATTGTGACCCTGACTTGACGTGCATCCATTCAATTTTAGGAAACTTCCTTCTACAGTCTTCCTGCAATCTCTGGCTATCTGGACCTTCAACCACACATGATGAAATGGCACCACAAAGTCCAGACCTCAACTTGATCATTCCGTGATTACTGACAAGAGCTCATGGTAGAGACAGTGCCCCTTTCCTCTGTTGCTCATCATTTTTAATGATTTGGAAAACCCACAATGACCCACAATGATTGTCTTTGGTGTGAGCCAGTCAGGCAGTAATAGTCAAGTCGACAAAAAGTGTTCAGTGCATAGTTAGTAAGTCTCCGGAAGCTCCCTACCCTGGGCCAAGTGCTCAAGAAATAACTTATCTTCTCATGCAAAAATAAAAAATCACTGTGTGGTTAATATTCAGTGTTTCATGGTTTGGAGGCAGTCATGAGAAAATCACCACTTAGAAGTTAAGAGAGCAAGTGGGAATTGGTCACTGAGTGTAAGACATGTACCTGTGGGGTAGTGCTCATTCACAGGCCAGTTGTCCACCTGCAGTGTGGCATTGCCACCGTTCCTGGTGAAGCGCACCACGTGGTATTTGCCATCGTTCACAGGGGTTCTCTCCTCTTTGATGGAGATGTCAACTGTGCCAATATTGAAGACAACTCCAATTTTCCCCTGTTCCTGTAACAAAGAAACACAAAAAGCATAGTAATCACCAACCACAAAGTTTTCTCCCTTTAAAGTTGATCCTCTAACAATAAATCTGTGGATACCCAGAGAGCGCTGTTGGCATGAAGTTAACAACAGCGCCCTACATGGCTCCATGGGCTTTCATCCTGAACATAAAAACCAGCGGTTATAAAGCCACCCAAATTGCTCTCATGGGCTGTACTGTACAGGTTACTTCATTTGATTGCCCTCAACAGATATGAAAGCTGGAACCATAGAACCACCTGACAGCTGTGTAGTGCCTCTGTGAAGCTCATTTCTGAAAGATGAATTGTTTTCCAGGAAAGGCTACTGAGACACTGGACCCTAGATCACCTCACAGTTTAGATTTTGGATTAAAGAGGAAATAGAAGCCTGCTTTCACCTTTTAGGGCAATCAAGGCCAAGGGGAGGTGTACCAAGAATGGAGACAGTGGGGATGAACTCCTGATGATACTTTCTGCAGGTCTAAGACACACAGAAAATGTGTGTGAGAGGTCAGTGAAACTGAGGTGGGGTTTTCTGAGTCAGATGGCTGCCTCCCTTTCTCCACTTACAATCATACTCCTAAACTTAATTCAAAGAGGGATATAATATTCAGTGTGGTAGCAGCAGAGAACCTCTGGGGCCCCAAAAAGACTTCTGGGAGGGAAAGACAATGAATTCCAGAAGAGTAACACTGTGGCAATGAACATGTTAATGATGGTGAAGGTGGAGGGGGTGACAGCATCCACTTCCTGGGAAGTGCCCAGAAATACTGAAACATAAATATTAATACTATTAAAACCATTACTCTTCTCCTCTAATAATTGGTTATGACTAAGAGTTGGAATTAGTATCCACAGTGAGACATAAAACAGAAATAACATTAATGATCAGATATAATCTGTCTCTCTCAACCTCGTGGAAAGGTATCATAACATTCAAGGTATCGGGAGGGATGGACAAGGAGAGAAGGGAGACATCCTCCTCCATTTCTCTAGTTGTCTGACTTAATGACTAAGCAATAGGTTGGGAATTCAAGAATAATAAAATTTAATAATTCTGACATTCTACAAGGCTGAGTCACAATATTTGTTCACATAGACTCTGTGATAACATCCTTTATTTCCTTATTCAAGAAGGAGAAGAATATGGGGGAGGGAGATGGTAAAAGAATTCATAATTCATATAAACTAAGATATTGGAAAGATTTCACTGAATTTCTGATTTAGTAATGTGGTTCATTCTTTCATTAACTTATTCATTCAATTCATAAGCATACTACTAAGCACTTACTATGCTTAAAGTAAAAAAAAAAATAGACTTCTGGTGAGATTTTAGGTACTGGTTTCCATATAGTTAGGTACACATCACTGATTTTTCCAAGAGACAGGCTTTTCTCAATTTGTTGATTTTCCTTTAGTATGTGAACACATTTTGTGCCCAATAAAAGAAAGGGCAAGTACCCAGGAGTCTTGAGCTTAGAAAGTAGGAACCTAAGCTGATCAACAAAGGCTGCTTTCAGAATGCAGGATCCTGAGACACAGGGTGGGCACGATTGCTTCCTGTGTACCCTGATGGCATAGTATGTAATATAAAATGATGTCTGCAATTCCCATGTTCTGTTTTCTGGGAAAAGTTATTCAGGTGTCTTCCAAAATGGTGACTAAGTGTATGGATGATTTCTTAAATCCCTGTTTATTGTGACCCTATGTTCTCAGGGTTTTTTTCCATGTCTGCACCTCCAGCACTAAAAAAGTACCTAGCATTAAAACATGCATAGGTAAATGAACCCAGTGATAGGTTCTTTTGAATCTTTTATGCCCATAATTAATAATATGATTTTTCCTTAACTTTTTAGGAATTCAGAAATGACAATATGACTTTCTGCTTTCTTCTTAAAGAGTTGGCATCCATTTCTAAGGGTGTGTGCGTGTGAGTGTGTGTGTGTGTGTGTGTGTGTGTGTGTGTGTGTATGCTGGTACCCAACCACCCTCCCTTCTAAATGAGTAAGGCTATAATATCGAGTCATAACCTGTTTAGCAGATTGAGGGGACTAGAGGACTTAAGAAACCATGACTGCAGACTCCTATGCCACCCCACAAATGTAAGCTGTTTATTGCATCCCTGTTCTTCAATGAGAAACCACTATATAAGTCCTGGATGTGTGCAAAGGATGGTAGGTGATTCAATTCACCTTTGAGTCACTAATTAATCACAGATGGAGAACAGTTCTGCAGGGAGAGGGAGACCTTTAAACCAGCATTCTGGAGCTTTTCGACAACAGCAGTGGCAAAGCACAGTTCTGGCTCAGTGAGCTGGCTGATCAGTGAGATAAATCCCTGGGCAGATTTTCTGCAAGATCTATAATAGATTTAGAAAAAGAAAAGATTTAATCTCTGCCAGAATAAATATTTGGTCCTTATCTGAGGAGCCACACATTTGCCACGGCAATCACTGTTTTAGAGAGATCTTAATCCTGCTAGCACACTGCCGATGTCAGTGGAGACCCTTACGCAGATGTTTCATTGTGTCTCCTGCAGTGGTAAATGCGACCGTGCTAAACCTCAGATGTGGTCTCTTCACTTGCAGAAATAAGATTTCATTACTGAAACCTCCTTGTCATTTGTCATGGGACCACAGTGGCATTATAATCTGTGGCTAACTGCTTTGTCTCAGTTCATTATAAGCCTTGTGGCAAACACCCATAGAGTTGCCCAAGCCTGATTCCATCACTCTCGGCTGCTATGAAAATTAACTCTGCTGGTTCATGAGTCCACAGAAGAGAAGATATGAGGGATACAATCATCGGCTTTGGAGTCAGCCCTGACTGGCCTTGGGCAAATCACTTAATTTTTCTGAGCCCATTTCTTAATACTCTATTATGGGGACAGGATTCCAGCTTTACATACTTCATAGGGCTGTTAGAAGGCTGAAATTATATGATTATATTATTGATATAACAGTATTGTATACAAATATAAGGGATAAATGAGACCAAGAGAAGAAACTATACAATCACCGACCATATCTAACACTGTGATTACTGGAAAAATTAATTGGTTCAATAGGATAAATATGAGTTTTAGCATTGCAGGATTCAAATGATACTGCTGGTTCCAAAAGATGTATGACCTTGGGCACATTACTTATGATTTCCCCTCTATAAAGAGATCTACGGAGGAGGGGAAAGGCAAACTTCTACCTCTCAAGCTTGTTGTGAAGATTTTTGAACACATGTGTGAAACACCTGGCATGTGGCTATGCTTACTTTGGGACCTCCATAAATGCCAGTCTTCTGTTCCTTTTCTCCCCCCTCATTGGTATAGTTGAAAGTAGTGGCACAAGCTAAGGACTGTTTGGTTTGGTGACATGGTCATCAAGAAATATTGTGGGAATAAATGTAAATTTTAGTAAACAAAACATTTAAAAAACAGCATGTGCACAGCTGATTTCCTGTTACAATTTGGCAGTTGTTCTCTCTCCATGTTCTTGGTGCCTGTTAAAAGCTTCTCCAAGACAAGCAAAGTGTATCTGCAAAAACAGGGTCACTATAAATTTAAATGACTTCACACCCATCAATGTTAAAGTTGCTACCAAGGCAATTACTTCAATCTATGTTCTACCTTGATATTAAAAGCAAAGACAAGGGGTAAATCAGAAGACATTACCAAGGAATCCTCAAGAATATTCAGAAAATAGGAACAGCACAGGAACAGCTGCTTTAAATAGCCAGTAAGTCGTTTTTCATCAATAATGACTATTTTTGAGTCCAATTGGTTCCTCAAATTAGTTCATTTCCAGCAATCTGATTCTCCATCAGCCACATTACAACTATTGCTGTGGAGGTGACCCAAAACATACTAGCACCAGGGTCAGATTTCAGAAGCAGAAATGCACAAGGGCGGGAAAAATCCTCAGGAATAAAGATCTTCCTGACGGGCCATCTCTTCATTCATTCCAGAGTGCCCCAGGGGAGGCAGAATGCACCATCCACTATTTCAGAAAATTGCAACTGACAGAAACAGAACTGGGACTCTCAGATGTATTCCAGGAAGATGTGCAGAGGAAGCAGTTCACAGTATCTCAGCTTCTAGGCTTCCCACAGATTTGTGAGTCCAGTGCTCACCAATAAAATGGAGAACACGTGAGATCCCCCCTCACCCAACCACCAGACCCATTTCAAAGTCTGGGTAAATAATCAGTGTAGCACCACCACCACATTTTTCTAGTTCTCACCCATTACAGACTTATGGTAAGAGAGAACTTCTAGGTCCCCTTGAGATGTGTAAGGTCAGGAGACCAGTGTTAACCAATAAATTGGGTATCGCTCCTGAGCCATCCATTTAATTGGATGTGAGACCCATCAGAGTTCTCCCCCTGCTGCCCACCACTGCACCCAGCAAACTCCTGGTGGCTTCTTAGTGAGCCTCAGTCATTGAGTGAGGATGGCAACAGGTCAAATTGCAAGGGACATGGGACATGACTGAGAAACAAAGCTTGGTTACTTCATGCTACCAAGTACCTGAAGCGGCTTGCTACTGCAGCATAACCTGGATGGACAGAGTGAGTACTTGGCAAATATGTTCTAATGGAAGAATTGTCGAATGCTCACAATTACCCTCAATTACCACACTTTAAAATCACAAGACTTTAAAGGTTAAAAAGATGGAGATTCAGAGAATTGGGAATTCACATAACTAATAGGGGACCTATTTAACTTGTAGATTTGTCACTGAAATGTAACGTGTATTACATGTTGTGATTAAGTTATTTATAGAAGATGGTATACATATTACATAGTATATACTTTATATTTGCCTAACCTGCCTAACCTAACTATGGGTCTGTCAAATGCAGCAATGCTAACAGGTACTTGGTAGATGTTTGTTAAATGGATAAGTGAATGAGTGGATAATGAACCAGAATGGTGGCTGTGGTAGAAAAATGATAAGTTTTTGTAATGTGGGAGGCTAAACAGAATTTGAACAGTTGAGGATAATGTAGCAAATTGATCATCTATATTCAGGGTTTTTTTTCAATAAATATTAAGCAAAATAGTCTCATTGTGCTTTATATATGCAATTAGTAAAATACAGAAAGATGATGGACAATTGCACTTGATTTATCAGATAATTTTGGCTGAGGGAGAATTTTATGATGTTAAAACATGGGTAAACACTCTGTGTTTAATAGAACACAGAAAGGGCTCTTTCCCTTGTTAGTGTGTTTCAGTAAGATCATCAGTCCATCCAATGTTCTGATCTCCTGTTCTAGACCCAGGACAATTGTTTGCTCAGAAGCAGTGAGCATGAACTTCCTGTGTGCACAGCCATGTGCTGTTAAAGGGTCTGTGAGATGTAAGAGACCAGGTTCCTCCCTCAGAGACTCTAAGAGAATATGCCCACCAGGAATCACCCAAACTGACAGGCCTCCAAGTCATGGGACATGGAAACAGTTTGGACTTTCACTGTCACCCTATGACAATAGCCTGGTTCCCTCCCTGGAGGAAGTTAAGTGTGGCTGGAACAGGAAGGGAAGAGGAGAAGGACAACATGTCTTCTCTGGGTTCCAGAAGCTTTTAAACCTTAGACTCGGAAGACCTGAGCCCAGTCAAGGCTCCACATCTTGTCCAGGTGATCTTGAGCAGGTCCCTCAACTATCTGTATGAAAAATGAGAACAATACAAAGACAACAAAAATAATAATAGCTGTGTTGTATAGTCCTTAAGAGAAATGATAAAATCTTGGCAAATTCTGAAGTGCTCTACACAGGATGATACAAAACTGATGTTGGTAGTGAGGGTGAAGATGGTGATTATAGTGAAGACAGCAGGGGTTGCTGGGTGGGAAATAGAAGGACAGATCATGGATGAGTTTGGAGGCTTTTGCACGCACCCTACAGGGTGCTGCTCAGGTTAGAATGACTGCCTCCCATTCAAGATCATCAACTCCGGAATCTGTATACACTGTCCTTAGAAAATTCACATTAAATGGGTTGGAAACAAATTCTATTTTCCTAAATCTGCACAGATCTCAATGACCTTTGCACCCACCCCACAAAATTGCATCTATCTCTCCTGCTGGTTGCAGCTATGCTTTTCCTGTTGTTTAGCTGATGTCTGGTTGCACGAGGTCAATCAATTAAAGTGGATTAGATCCACAGACTGAAATACTAACAGAGGGCCAAGAGAGAGAAGACTGATAAATAGCTCAAGACAGCCCCATCTGTACTCCAAACTAAGAAAAAAAGAAGGGAGAGTGCACAGATGACAGCTCAGGACAGCAGGAACTCTGACCTGAAGGGAAAGAATCAAGGGAGGACGAGCCAGCTGGTGCAGTGAATGAACTGCAAGGCAGAGCCACGGCTCTAAGGGTCGCTGGTCACACACTGGCATTCTGAGTCATGTCCTGCAAATTCTGAACATTCACTTCGTACCCAATGTCACTTTGCTTTGTTTGGTCGTGAAGTCTGACTACAAAGCAAAAATTAAACTTCATTTCCATAGGAGCCCCCGTGTTGTGTCAAGACCTAGAGCAGCCTCCCGGCAGGATTCAGATGCCAGCTGGCGGGGAAGCGCTGACTGAGGCCCAGTACAGACTGCACATCTCCCAGACACGCCTTGCCTTTCCCCCAATCTCTACTGCACCTGAGAGGAACTACCCAATGGTCTTAATAAAGAGGCCTTAGGCTCGGTGCTCACAGTAAGATTATAATCCTCAGAATTAGGGAGCATTTGAAATCACCTATCATTCCTCCAGAGCATCTTATCTACACACTTACAAAATGTGGTCCTGGGACCAGCAGAAGCAGCATGGCCTAGGAACTTGATAGAAATGCACATTCTTGGTCCTAACACCAGACCTTCAGAGTCAGAAACCGTGGGATGGGGCCTAGAAGTCTGGGTTTCCACAAACGCTCAAGGTGATTCAGTTGCTGCTAAAGTCTGGGAACTGCTTACATTGATGTCTGGGTTTGACTAGGGTGGTGGTTTTGGCTGGGGGTAACTCTGTGTGCAGGGACATTTGGCAATGTCCAGAGAAATTTTGGTTGTCACAAATAGGGGTGTGGGGCTAGTGGCATGGGCATCTTGTGAGTAAAGGCAAGGAAAGCTGCTAAATATCCAACAATGCATAACAAAGAAATCTCTGACCTATAATATCAATAGTGTCATTAAGAGACTACACTAGGGAGTACAAAACTTTCATTAGTCAACCAGTGTCCAGGAGGCATGCATCACGTGACAGAAACTGTTCTGCGAGCATTTATATATATGGTCTGATGTATTCCTCACAAGACTCCTTCTGTGATGTATGCATGCATGCATACAACACACACAATGCTCACTTACACAGTACACCCAAGTACGCAAATGCGTGCTGTATGCATTTTTACATATTTGGTTTGACATTGTGTTCTAGCCCTCAGAGCAGAGAGTGGAAAATGAGCACCTATGGATAATCTGACTCTCCATCTATTCTATGTTGTACTCAAGTGCCCATTTTACAGATGCAAACTTGGAACTACAACTTCACATGGCCAGAGAGTGGCAGGTCCAGAATACATATCCTATGTTATTGTCCCTATCTGGTCTTGGTAACCCCATTCTCTTTTAACTCATTGCGGCTAGCCTCTAAGAAATGTCTCCAGTTCATCTCCCCTGGCACCATGACAGTAGCTGATAGTCCCAACTCCAGTTGAGTTCCTTGACCCTTCCCTGCAGATTAAGTAATTTTAGTCAGTTTCCACAAAGATATATGATCAGTTGTGAGTGGGCTGCAAAGAAAAACTCCCTCTCCTAGAACTAGATATCCCAGTCCAAGGATGAGCAGTAGCTCCTCTATGGAAGGGAGACCAGTAAACAGCCAGTAACCCTTCAGGACCTATTCTGTATTGTAAGAAGACTTTCAGTTAGTCTCCAAAGTGCTCTACTATTTACCTATCCTTCAAGTGACAGACTGAGTTAACATTATGACTTCAAGGTGAATGGACCTATGTGAACAATAAACATCAACCATGGAGTCTTGATTAAATAAGTAAGGCACTTTCAGTCACTCCCATGGATGAATTCTCAGTCTAAACTCTACACCATTTTTTAGCTGGAAAAAAGTTTAGTACGTACATTTCAGCACCAAGAGATTTAGTACTTGGGATTATCAGAAAGTATGATGTAGATTATTGTGTTTTTTTTATCATGGCTTGGGAGAATGGGTATGCAAAAGTTGTAATAGGCAGATTGGCCTGACATAGTGATCAGCAAACTGTGGGCCAAAGCTGGCTGTTGCCTGTTTAGGTAAATCAGATTTTATTGAGACAGAGCTATCCTCACTCATTTATATATTGTCTGGCTGCTTTTGCACTGTAACAGCAAGTTGAGTAGTTGCAACAGTATATGGCCTACAAAACTAAAACATTTACTCTCTGGCCCTTTCCAGAAAAAATCTGCTTACCCTTCTTGTGGCATCTTGCACAACCTAAGGCTAGCCATGATTTTTTTTTTTAAGTTTATGACAAATAGTGTATGTTCATGTGGTCAGAATAACTCAAATATGAGTGGGAGGGTCAAACAGGGAGCCTAAACCTGTTCATTCAACTATTACCTGCAAATAGAGCATATTTCTAATAAGACAAATAATAGAAGAGTGCACTCGATTGAGGCATGAACTAATCTATCTCAGATCCATTAAGGGTGGGTTAGGTACTAAAATCAATTCAACATTCACACTGTTTGAAAATCGGCAGCTGCGGATACCGAGAAATAAATTAGAGGCTTCTGGCAAAAGATGATGGTAGCTAGGAATAGTCTGTTAATGGAGGAGATGGAACAAAGTTGTAAAGTTATTAAAATTATAATGATATGACATTTCTTTTTGAAAATTTATCTAGTTCTGTGAGGTGAATCATACACGTGTTAAAGGCTTGGGACTCGAAAAGCCAGCATACTTGCCTCTGAAGCCTGGACTTCAGTTTATTACATTAGATAGAATGAGAGAAGAGAACAGCTTTGCAATGCAATGAATATCTCAGTCTCTAGGGCTCCAATGAATCTGCAAGACACCTGAGCCCCTTGAGTGATAAATGGTGATTAACTGAGCTCTCTTGGTTTACCTGCAAGGAGAATCTACTGTGTCATCATCTTGGGATGAACACACTGAAATAGGGGCTCATTTTTCCTTTCCTAGTTATCGTAAACAAAATGGCCAGCAGCCTCTAATATATCAGCAGTGCCTGTCTACACACAGGGACACTGGTGTGTGTGTGTCCTGGAGATAGTGTTGCAGCTAGGTGAAATTTTATGGTCCTCCTTTTTGTCAGCTATCACCTCTGTAACATTCTCTCCTGGATCGTATCAGCATTTCTAATTCAAAAGTTTGATTCTGATCTACCCTCAACCACCATAATAAAAGCAACAGAGGAAAAGCAAGTGAATTTACACAGCTGCAGCACATCAGAAGGCAGGCCTGCTGGCCTCCATGCTGGCATCAAAGCCACTAGAGGGGAGAGTAATCTGGACATCCAAGTACAAATACGAAAAGCACACTTTCCCTGGACCCCAGGTGACATGAGCAAAAGACACCCAAATGGGAGACTTGAGATGTGTCACAGGGAGCTGACTCATGCCTTTGGAAAAGTGTCCAATATACCAGCATTGAGAACTATTTCAAAGCTGCATGCTCTTTTGATACAATAATTAGAAAACACATCTTCTTCTTTTAATTACTTGGATTTAGTGTCCCAACCAAATTGAAAAGTGAGTAAGTTTCAGCCTAATGGGGGAAATACTCCTGAGAAACTAGGAAGTCATCACTCCTCCGTGAGCTGGCATACACTGTGAGCCATTTGGGAGCCAGCCACAGCTGCAGAGACACAAATTATCCAAGGAGTTTAATATATCCATTCATAAGTATTTCTATGACAGCATTCAAGGGCACATTCCTTCTTCTCTCTTCTTTATGGGTGTGCTACAATTTTATTCATTGATATAAAGACACTAGGTGATTTCATCCAAAAGGCTAAGGAGCACAGTGCTAGAGAAATAAAACGTGGTGTGTATGTATGCCTACCTAAGTGTGTGCACACACCAAAACAGGACCTTAAAGCTGAACATATCCCAAAGCTAGTTTCTCTGACCCCATCCTTTGCTTTTTAAGTAAAGTGATGATGCTTTGGGAGAATCTAGGAGCCATTGTGTCCATCAAAAAGGCATCTGTGGTTAAGTTCTAATCCAGCCCTTGGATAACCCATGGACAGTCGGTGCAAACTTTGGGCCTTCACTTCCACAGAAAACCTCTCAGGAATGTGTATCACCAACCTGACTCAGAACAAACTGAGTGAATTAAACATCAAGATATTCTAGAGTCAACACGAGCTCGAGGGAATGGACCTGTTTGATCGCTGGGGATCCCTGATCCAGTAATGACCCAAAGATAGGGCAGATCTCCTAGGCCTGGCTCTGGCCAAGACTGAATGAGGTATCCTTTCCCACATGAAGAAGAGAGCGCTGTGACAGAGAGTTCAGCCTTCCTAGCCAGTCTGCGTAGTTGTATAGAGCTGAATAAAATTCTACATGCATGCCTTTCCAGAGGTCTCTTTGATTAACTAAGTCTATCTTCCAGTTATCCTACAACCTCTCCAGTATCTATTAAACAATAAAATTGTTTGTGTTGATTCATTTCAATATTTGTTTTAATGGAAGGGTTTTCCCCTGACTAGATCACAAGCCTCGTTAGAGTAAAAAATGCATTTTTATTTTATATGTATTCCTGCAATACATGTTCAGATGAGCACCTGACCTAACGGTGGAAGCCTCTTTGCATTTCTCAGAAAGCAACATTTCAGTGCAGAGTGTGACATCTCTGTCCATGTTTCATTTACAGCTTTTTTATTTTTTGCTATGATTTTGCTTTGGGAGACTGATTTTAAAAAATATGGACAGTGATGGCATCTCAGGGGACCATGGCCAATGATGTGTTTCACATTGTCTACTCAAGTATTTAAGGTAAATTACAAAAAGTTTATGCAGACCAAGAAGACCTTGCTTGGCAGATCTGGAGGTGAGAGATTCTGTGATCCAGTACCAAGATCTTCAGTACCCTTGCTTCTTTATTTGGGCTAAACTGAAGTTTAGACCCAAAATGAAGCCCTAGAGGAGGACACTACTCCATCCTAGTACCACTTCCTTGAATCATTTGGTTCCCACTAAATATCATTTTACCCTTCGAAATATCCAAGATGCTAGACTTCCAGAGAAACTCATTTTCATTTCCCTGCCTTCTCCTATACTCTTCAGTGTGGTGACTGTTGGTCAGTGCAGTGTTCAAGCTCTGCCCCTGGGAGTCCATTCCTTCATCACAGTCTCTTAGGGTCACCTCTGAGTAGGCTATACCACAGCCACTGACTATTTTCAATTTGCACTGGACTTAACAAACTGAGGATTTTTACACAGTTATATTTTTTAAACAATGAATTGAATTGATTTCTCTAAATCAGTGTTGCATAAGTCCGAGTCAAGTGAAAAAGTTTTATTGTTAAGTATCTACTGATCATACACTCTGGACTGGCACTTTGTTAGGTCCATCAGAACTGAAAAACATATTTGGCCTTATGCAACCCTCATGAGTGTAAACTCCAGTCTGGTATTATGGGAAGGGCAGCAGCACTGTGATCAGAAGACACGGATCTAAGTTCTAATTGTTCACTGAATGCAGGTTCTGGGACAAGTCACAATTACACTGTGTGTAGTTTCCTCATACATAAGATAGGGACAGTATCACTGAACTTGCTGGGTGACAATGAAGGTAAAAGAGAGGTGTTTGTGACTTAGCCAATTTAAAAAATATGGGACACTGAAAAAAAATACACTTGACCCCTGAACAACACAGGGATAGTGATGCCAACCTGCAGCCCCAACACAGTTGAGAATCTGCATATAACTTTTGACTCCCCCAAAACTACTAATAACCTACTGTTGACCAGAAGTCTCACTGATAACACAAATAGTTGATGAACACATAATTTGTATGTTATATGTATACCATAGTCTTACAATAGATCTAAAGAAAACAAATGATTTTAAAAATTGTTGCAAATCTCCAACAATTTCTCTAACATTTTAATGAAAAAAAATCCTTGTACAGGTAGACCCATGCAATTCAAACATGTGTTGTTCAAAGATCAACTATGCATCAATACAAAAGAAATGGGGACAAAGGACAAATAGAAACAAGCTCAGAGTTCCCTAAATCAATACAGAAGAAAAAAGAACATTCCTATATAATATTTCCAAATAAACATCTATAGCTAGTCCTTGACAAACTGCCCAAGTGACTGGATGCAGTGGATTTATTATGTGCCCTTCAGGACAGAAGATGCTACCTTTTGTGGCTGTGGTCAGGCCAACTATGGATTGGGGGAAATTTAGAAAGTTGAAACTGTTGGAATGAAAATGAAATCCATCCTATGAAAGGAAAAAATAGAAAATACTTGGCATGAAAACATTTTACAATATCAACCAACTAGTCTGCTTTCTATAACTTCAGAAACTTTTGCTTAGAAACCCCTGAATGTTAAGGTAGACTTTCAGGGCTCAACATTATACAAAGAGAAAGCATTTTTTTAAATTGAAGTCTTGTTGATATACAATCTTATGTTGGTTTCAAATATACAACACAGTGGTGAGAAAGCATTTTTAAGGTTCATAAACAGATTAAATCTAGAGAATATTTTCTCTCTTACCCAAAGGATCCTCCCCACACCCCCTGGCATGTGTTACTTGATGATGGCACCATTACATTTATGGGCTTTAGGAAACTAAAGATTGAAAATAAATGTAAATAAAATCCTTTCTTTCCCAAGTATACCTACTTCCACTCCCCTGTTCTCTGCTGTAGGCATCTCTCTTCCAGCATAAGAGCTTTAGCTGTTTAGAAGGGCGGTGGTTTGTGCTGTATTCACACCTCATCCTGGCCCAGAGGCGATCAGGAAGACATCATCCAAGCGATGCTAGAACACCCATGTTTCAGCAGTTAGTGTATACCTTACTGTTGCTAACTAGTCATATCCATGCTCACTGATACCTTGGGTCACTGAAAGCAGTGATTAAGGTCAGAGGAAAATGAACACTTAAAGGAGAGGGAAGGAGGGGACCGCCAAGGAATCAGATGATGGGACTGACACTACCCACCAAGCCTCATCTGAAAGATACAGGTAAATGCTTCCAAACCCTCCAACATAGATGTGTTTTCCTGCCACTCTCCTTTGCACTGACTTCAGAAGCATTCTGCAGGCAAATACATAGGGTCAATCAGCTTAGAAAGCCAGCTACAAGCAGAGATACCCTCCTTAGTAGACAGCAGACTGTGTTCGGATTCAACGGCTAAAGGAGGACTGCTGATGAACCACACCCCCTCTGCTTACCCCACAGCCAGGTCTGTCCAGGGAATGCATGCAAACAAGTGCTCAGGGCATCTGAAACCCAAGTGTCCATGACACACAGGTCTCATCTCCACTCTGGTGAAGGGCAGAGAGAGGAACAAGGGTCTTTCAGCTGCCCCAGAGTAACAGAGCATATAAATGGTACTGAATCTGGGGCACATATTTCTCAGGAAAGGAATGAAAACTGTTTTGGTTTGATTTTTGTCTATTGATTACTTTTCTCCAGGAGATACTAATTAGCTGAATTATATAACACAGAAGTTATAAATTCAGAACCTATAAACTGGATCAGGCCCACAGATATATATTATATTATTTTTTTAAAGGGAGCTACTTATAGCATCATTTAAAATGTGCATTAGTTGCTAAGTTCATTTTGAAATTGGGAAGATTTAGCAAGACTGGGATAACATTTCAAAAATACAATTAAAGGCCCGAGCAGACTGGAGGGGAAAGATACAGGGTCTCCAATTTACCACAGTCTCCGTCACTCCCTACTGTCAATCAAAGTCTTAGTGTCGGTTGCCATTTATCATCAGTTTTCCAAGCTTTTTTTTTTTTCATAATAAGGTAAAGAGGAAAGGGAAAGACTTTTTTCACCATATAACTAGCAATTTCTCTGAACTTCAGTGATAGATAGATCAAGGGTTATGGGATTCAAGAAAAATAAAAGTAGCATATTTTTTCTTATACCCCATTCCATTTTAATCACTTATATCATCATCCTATTCCTTGCAGACTTTTCTGTTTTTAGCCCCTCATATTCTAAAATAATCACAGGCTTTTGAGAAAGATAGGTCTAGCTTTGAATCTTCACTCCATCGTTTACTGTGTGTTCTTGACCAAATTATTTAGACTCTGTAAGCCTCAATTTTCTCATCTTTAATAATGAGAAAATACGACCTACCACAAAAGTTTGTTACGAGGATAAACCAATATAAGTGGACACTTAACATGTAATAGAAGGTACACAAGGAATTGTTGTTCCCTCCTTCTTTGAAGGGTTGGGATGAATTAAGCAGACTCGATCATAAAATCACACACACATCTAAAATGCCTGACAAACTGTAACCAACTGCTGCTTCAGAGAGATGGCTCAGCTCAATGTTTTAATGCACTTTTCATGGACTGAAGCTCAACAACAAAATCCATCACTGTTAGGCAGCCTCATAAGAAGGTCCAATTTAAACAGAGCAGACTTTGTTCTGAACTCTGAAGTGTGGTAGCTAATGTCACCTAGATTCAAACGCACACCAACAGAAAATGTACCCTCAGCCAATAAGCAATAGGATTAATAAATGCCAGCAAAGATAATGATAATAAAATACATTACTGAAAGTTGCATAAGAGCTAATAAAATGCATTACTGAAAGTTGCATAAGAGCATACCATTCGGTATAGAAAGGTGCATATAAATTTTATGCAAACACACTTTTAGTTCTGTGAGTTCATATATCCGCATGGCTATAACCATCAAGAAAATTTAATATAGGCCACTGCTCTAGAACTACCATTTAATTTTGAGCAGACCGTGATATTGAAAAAAAAATATTTTAGTTATTTACTACACTTGCCAAATAAATCAAAAATGTTCCTTGCAATATAAGAGCTAGAAAAACAGAATTGCTACTCTACCATGTTGAGGTTTAAGTGGGCAATACATCACAGCCCTCCATCCTGAATTCCAAGCCAATTGAGAAATAGGCACAGGCTAAAGGGCCAGCAAACTTACTGCATGTGGAGCTGAATGAGGGAATGGATCTGGGTTGAAACTCAAACCTGGTCACAAATCAGGTTTCCTATTCACATTTCTAGCCCTGTTCCCTTCCGCATTGTCCCCTGCAAAGATGAAACTGGCCTGGGCTTGTGTACACTCAGCACAGGGAGAAGAGCCCTCTCAACAGGAAGAAGAGAAGGAAGGGTCTCATCAGGCATGTGTAGACCCTTCGTCCAGTCCCACCAACTAGAGAAGGGATTGGAAAGAAGGCACAAGTGTGATCCCAATATTTTCTTTCCAGAGAGCAGCAGTTGCATCACAGGATAGTAGAGATGGGGGAGCCATGCCTTTTCTAACATACCAGATGCCCATATAAACCCTCTCAAGGCAAACCTATCAGTACAGATGGACTTTTAAGAATTAAAGGTTAGAGAGCAAACCCTCAGGCATCTAATGAGGTCTTGTTATTTAGAGGTTGGTATATGTTTGGGATCTTGAAATTTTCATCTCATGGTCTGCCTCTGACTAACCAGTTAATAAGTATCCCCAGTACTGCTGATTGCTGAAATTCCTGGCCACATGCAGCTGACGTCTCAGAGTTTTGGATACTGGGGTGCCAGAAAATATATTAGAAGAATGTTAAATATGACTTATAAGCAAAGAAATTACAATACTAATTGGTAAGATTCCTGCAGGCCTGTGGAAATTTCTTTATATCATGAACTTATGCCTCTTTCCTAAGGGGGCCAGAGATCTTTGCTGTCATTTCTGTCAACGCACCAGCCAAGACTCTTTGGTGCATCCCAACTCTGCTGTCAACCCCAAGTCCCAAGGGATGCATATAATCACCATATTTACTGTGATGGCCCAGGCAATAATGATACCTACTGCCTCTAATGAAACTAAAGTGCACGTGTCATTTTGGAGATGTTACTTGTTCAGACAGAGTTGCCTGTCAGCTGTCTCTGGCCAAGCAATACAGCCTACAATTTAGTTAACAAACTGAGACATCACAGAAATCAGAGCTTTTAACAGGCTTCCTCAATTCACTTGGGTTTTTCTGCCTGTCTTACATATTGCAAGTCTCCAGCAAAGTGGCACTGGTGGGAGGAGGTCCCAGTGGAGTAGAAAAGACAAGGGGATCACAAGCAAGGAGTTCGCTGAATTCTAAAGTGGAATTTTCCCTAGATGTAGAAAATTCAGAAAAACTATTTATTGGCTCCAGTAATTCCATTGTTGTCAGTTGGGCAAACTACAAACTCTTCAGTTTGGTATTTCAGCTCCTCCGTTATCCAGTGCCAGCATTTTTTCCCAGTATTCTTACCAAACTTTCGGAGCTTTCTGCCCATCCAAAATCACTGATTGGTCTAGTTATTCATTCATCAAGTATGTATCGAGTACTTACTGTGTACAAGATACTGTGCTGGGGGGGGGCTGATGCCAAAATAAACAGAACTATTTCTATTTTCCCAGTACTTCTTGTGCTGATGCTCAGTCCCAAAGATGGGATGACAGATGGTGTGAGCTATCATAAAGAATGGAAATTGGACTGAATTCCAAGGGCCTATTCTAAGGAAGAAAAGGGTACAGGGAACCTACCTCCTCAGGGACTACCTGAATAAGGGGAGCTGTGGATTTTCACAGGAACTTTAACAGATCTTTTGTGAAGTTCTTAAGGATAACAAAAAATATGGAAGGGGACTGGCTTTAGGTTAGAGTGATATGTGAAGGTTTTTATAATGGAAGTAGGATTTAAATTCAATCCTGTATGAGGACAGAATGCAGATGATCCAATTTGGATGCTATGTAACAGAACCACACAGATGCAAGATTCCTAAACTTGGCTTTGGAATATCAGGAAAACTGGCTTTACCCCTGGACTGTTTCATATGAGTCAAGTAACAAGGAACAAGTCATTTAGCCTCTCTGAATATTAGCTCTCTTATGTTAAAAATGGTAATAAAAATATTCAGCCAATGTACTATAAAGGGTAGCAATGAGAACCAACTGAGATAATATATGTTCAAGTGCCTGGAAAATTATAATGCACAATACCTGTATCAGAAGATCATTAGGTGCTCTATATTAATTGTTGATTTGATTTTAAATGGACATGGCTGTTTCTCTTTCTAGCTTTTACTTTGATAACTTTTAAAAGGCTGTTTTCACTCTCTTTAAAACCTTCAATAGAAGCAGGAAATGCTTCGCTTCATACTTTTCTATTTCTTTTATCATAGAAAATCAAAGTGTTCCTTGAAAATCATCTCATTAATCTCTTGGAGGGAGGTAAGTAAGAAGACACATATTTTGCACAGTTGTATATGACTCTCACTTTTACAAAGAGAAAAGCCTCACAAACATTCCTAAGTCACACAGTGAGTAAAAGCAGCACGGAGAACAACCCAGGCATCTCTTTATCCAATTCTCTGTTCTCCCGTCACATGCACCCAAAAGCCTTGTTTTCCCAGGAGGCTTCCCAGTACAGATCTGGTTTTCCAGCTTGAAATAAGTAATCATTTATTTAACTCTTTAAAGACTCTGTTTCTTCATCTAAACAACAACCCCAAAAGCTGCAAAACAGGATTTTTGTGGAGATAAAAAAGAAATGTATAATATTTAAGAAAGAAACCTAATCCAGTATCTATAACACACCAGATGGAAAATAAAGGCTGTTTTCTTTTGTTTTACAGGTGGAGGATTGGGTTCATATAAATCTCAAGGGTGGTTGCCCCAACATTAGGTAGTTGAGTGTGATTTGGTAAAACACTTAGACTGATCATTATTAACGAATCTCAGAATTAATTATTACATCAACCAATAAGCATTTATTGAGCACATATTATGCAGAAAGAATTGTGCTTGTTCCTAAAGATATAAAGATGGGTAGGACAGAGCATAAGTTTTCAAAAGTAAATAAGATAAGATATGGACAAGAAGTATTAAAAAATAGAAACTGGTGAAGGCAATAACACACAAAGTTCAACAGGATTTCTGTGAAATGATTATTATACTAAGGAGAGCAGGGAAGACTTCATGAAAGTGGTGACTCATAGTCTGGGTGGTAAGGGACATATAGAAGTTCAACAAATGGAACATGGAAAAAACATTGTGAAACAGCATTCAGCACAACAAGCCTAACATGGTCAAAAGGAGAGATTAAGATAAACATGAAGTCTGATCAGCAGATGAGTTTTGCCACAACTAATGTATACACAGAAGAGGAATATCTTTCCTTTTCTGGATAAAAAGATAGGTTGAGGCCACATCATGTTAGTCCTTGAATGTTGTATTAAAGAATATAAATTTTTGGTTGTCTTCAGCTGGTACTGGGAAGCCATTAAGGGAAATGACAAATACATTTTAGGTATATTTGAACATGTTGTGAGCAGATGGGAAAGAGGTAGAGGAGGAGAAATACAACAGATATAATGGAGATGAGGTACCAGAAGGCATGAGATCCCAAAAGGGCAGGAGGCCAAGGGCACAAGTAGACTCAGCTGTGGAAAGGGTATAAGCCAATTTTTTTGTCTGAGACTGAAGGGAAAGAGGAATAGCTGTACTAAGATGTAGTAGTGAGATCACCCTAATTTGATAAATGTGAAAAATTCACACAAACATTTGTTAGAGACATTGCAGAGGGGATTTTTAAATTGAGTTGAGACTAAAATAGAACGTTAACAGTCCCTTCCAAATCAGTGGCAGGAGAAGCACCAATATGGTCCTCATTTTCAAAATGGAGAAAGATACGAGTTGACACAAATGGCAGACCATTACCTTTACCTAGAAGAGGAACAATAACACAGTAGGTAAACTTGGCTGACAGAAGGATTCTGTTCAGCTGGCAAAGAGTCATCTAGGCCAGGGACACATATTTCTGTTCACAAAAGAAGACCTTCCACCCAGCTTCTGATCTCAATATTTACTATCTTCTTGGCTTTCCTAAGCGTTTCACTTGGTGACCTCTGGGCTTTAGAAATGAAGAAAGGTGCAATGAGCTAGCATAGCCTCACTAAGTATAGTCACACCTAACTCATTTCACTTCCTTGAGAGCACATTCACCAAATGGGAAGATCAGGAAGATGGTGTGGACAGAGTGTAAGAATCACAACAGAGCATCAGACAGTCTGTGGTGATGTCTCTGAGACTACAATGGAGAAAACCGGGGGATGCTTCCATGTTACAAGTTTTTACACATGACCCACTACATAGATGGTCAGATCTTGCAGGGTTGGCCACACAGAAAGTCCTTAACAACTACTGGTGAAATTGGATAAAGAAAGAGAAGCCATGGCTAAAAGTGCACACCTGTTCTGTTCTGTGTGTGAAAGAGATATACTGAATGTCAGAAAGCAAATGTTATGGTGAGATTGGGAAAAGAAAGAATAAAACTCAATGAAAGTTAATTAAGGTAAGTATAAATTCTTTTACTGAAATAAATAATTGCATATGTGTAGGACTGGGGTGACTCGGTCAAAATGGAATTCAGGAAGAAGAGCTGGAGATACCAGATGACCAGGAGCTCGATAGGATCTAGAAGTGGGACAGAATCTCTACAAAAACTTTTATGTAAAATCTTGATGAATGAACATTGTTGCTACTGGAGATAGGAATGGTCTCCCTGTGCTCTGCAGGAGTCAGGCAAAGGGTGGAGCATCCTGCTATTAAAATGTACCCTGCTTTAATTGTCATCAATCAACTTTAATGATAGTTTATAATAGCATGACAAGAATGGTGACATTTTTGGAAATACTTTCATGTCATCTGAGGAATGACTTAGAAACTAGAAAAGAAGACTTTAAGAGGGCAATGTGCTAGCTGTCATCATGAAGAAAGCAGTATATATTCACCTTTGTTCCTGAGTGCAGACTTCTGAGAAGTGGTAAGAATGTATAGGAAGACAGATTTGGAATGTAAATAAGATTTTTTTCCCCACCATTAGAATGTTCCTAAAATGAAGCAGGCTTCCTTGCAAAGTCATAGTAAAACTGCAAGAGAACTCAAGAAGTCACTGAAAATGCATCTGTCAGGAATGCTGTGGAAAGAACTCCTGCATTTGGAGGGAGGTTAAACTAGATGACTTACAGTTTCCTATCCTTCTGGGAGTCTAAACCTTGTCATCAAGTATCACCAAAAAGGTAACTAGAGTTGTTCTGTAGTAGATTGGATTACTGTCCTAATTTTTTGCTCCCTGAAATATTGTGTAGCTTTGCAGTGTCTTCCTACTGTGAGAAGAAAATATTTGCTCATCTCATCACTACAGCTTTTGAAAAAGACCTGTCTGGCCAATGGGATGGAGGTGGGTATGATGCTAGCAGAGGCTTTAAATATGCTTCCATATTTTGGATTCCCGAATGTATCATGAAAAGAGTACACCCCAGGTAGCCATTGACCTTTCAGTCTGAGTCCCAGAATAAACACACATGGAGTGGACCTAAACCTAATTCCAGCAGGAAGTCAATCTTAGCTTACCTGCATCCTCAAACAGAGCCACTCTGCTAAGCCCAGACGAGATAAGCCGAACTTCAACCTGCAGGCTTATGAACATGGGAATAAATACTTAATATTGTAGGCCACCACATCCCAGTGTGGTTTTGTTACACAGCATTACTAAGCAATGGCAGATTAATATATTCAACTTCAGGAAACAAAAGACTCAAATACTTTCTGGTTGTACTAAAATTCTGAAGTTGAGACCCAAATGCAAGGAAATGGTCATATAACATTCTTACTCTATATTAAAGAAGAAAGTGCCAACTTATATTTCTTCTCAGCCACCTCATTTAAATCTTTGAATTTACAAAATTTGGGTACTACAATCCATTCTAAACAGCCACTGATAATACAGAAGGAAATTCATCTTCCCTTACCGCTACCAGAACGACTCTCTTACCGTAGAGCCAGTGATAGAGTCTTTTGGATATGTCATGGGCTGGGAAGACTTTTCTCCATTTGAGCTCATTAGTCTGTTTTGCTGTTGGCAATTCACTGGTTAGAATTTTTCCTGTTTCCTCTATATCATGGTAATGTAGTTTGTACTTGGCCTCTCTTAAGAATGGATGGACTACATCAACTAGAATATAAATCACCAAGAAGCTTCCCATGTTTGAATTGAAGCCAAGCTTTTGAAGAGCACATATTTTTTCAGGAAATTCAGTTTTCCAACAAGGCCAAAGATTGTTTTACTTACAAGAGCTAAATATTTTGGTACTACATTGAAGACTTTGTGAAGACTCTACCAGTAATCAGAATAAAAAAGAAAGGCCACATTTTAAAAACTTAAGCAAAAGGAGCAGTGGCACCATGACAGTGAGGCTTTTTGCCCCTCACAGGGGTTCAATGCGTGTTACTTGGTAATAGTCAAGTTCATGTGGACATTCGGAATGGGAAACTACTCATTGCTAGTTAAGGAAAAGACTAATTCCCAATACAGATATGCATGTTCTTTACCAGAACCCAAAAGAAAATATCAAAATTAGATACAGAATTGCTATAAGTCACATAGAACCATCCTTATTCACTTAAAACCACTTAAAAGCAATGTCCCACAACAATTTGCAGAATGCTCCTATGGTATCAGTAGAAGCAAGTAATTCTATCCCACACCTGGAAATACTGCCAGTTACTTCAAAATCCAAGGAAAAATCAACTGACTATTTTGTAAGATTAATTTGGACCCCCTGGCTTAGGTGAATGCTTCCTCCATTTCTTTTTGGCCCATCTGTTGAACAAATTATTGCTTCACTTTCTACTCCAAAGAAATACACTGTATACAGATAACGGTGCCGCTCTAAATGTCCAATTGCTGCATACTGCAACCATTCCTTTGGGAGTCTCTGAAGCACCTGATTCATTCATCTTTCCCTGAGAGGAAGGGATGGAGTGAGAGGGAGGATTTATTATCTAAAATGGAAGCCAAAAGGTAGAAGCCTCTATTCAAGGTCAT
Organism: Manis pentadactyla; assembly: GCF_030020395.1. Lineage (NCBI taxonomy): Eukaryota > Metazoa > Chordata > Mammalia > Pholidota > Manidae > Manis > Manis pentadactyla. The sequence goes on from NC_080029.1 coordinate 22,990,936, forward strand.
ATCCAAAGCACAACACCTGATTCTCTGCTAAAAATGCTTTTTTCCATGCTACCTGTAAAAAAATATTCATGACTTCAGCTACTTCAGGTTAGTCAAACTGTTCCCAGAAGAAATATACTTTGCAATTTGATGCAAGAGGTTGGTCCTCAATTTGTTCCTTCTCCTATGGCAGAAATAAGTTCATACCCCTGGTCAAAACTATTTCCATCTATGTGTCCTTTCCTTGTCTTCATTTCTCCCTTTCATCCCTTCACTGAATTCACCAATCACTATGGCTCGTGGAGAATTAAAAATGTTTAATTCAGACACATATTTACACTATTCCATGAAATAACCAAAGCCACATTGCGACTCAACTCCAACTATTCGAAAAGGTCTCTCTCCAAAAAGTCACAATTGCTAACCTGTCCAATGTCTCTGCAATTTTGTCTTGATGAAATATCTGTAAGCACTTAAAATGTGTTTTATGTTCTGTTATCTCTTTGGGTGTGTGTGCACATATCTCTGGGCATGGGTCAGGGATGGTGGAGGGAGTATGCAAGTGGGGGAGTGTGTATATGTGAAGGAGGCCAGTGACACAGAACCATATTAGGGAGAGATGAAAGGCCAGGGAAGGGAGAGTTACCACCTTACTTACTCCTTTCCTGGCAATTCAGTTCTGTCCAAAAGACTCCTGATTAATGCACCAAGCAGAGACATTTCACATTCCCTCCTTCCAATCATTCTGACAGCTCACCAGCTGTTCCATGCTATTTTTTGCCATGATGGCATGGGTAAGCCACAGCACCTTCTCCATTAGTCTGCCAACAGCAATGCTGCCTGCTGTTCAGTGCTGAAGTCTGTTCTCCAACCCAAACTCTGCCATCTTGTCCATTGCCCACTCACCTTGCACAATGGCAACTTTAAGTGTCATCAATATGTGGTCTCTTGAGGAAACCTAGATAGTTGTGGTGACCCAGATGAGTACATGAAAAATGAGATCAGGTCTCCAAGTATGTTTTGATGTCAAGATTAATTTTTTGAAAATACATAAATACCTACATATTGCAGATACCTGTATCTCTAATCATTTTCAATACTTCAAAAGGTGCCATTCAAACAGAAAGAACATGGGTATTGAGTTAGACAGACCTGGATTTTGAATTCGTATTTTTCTCTCTCATAGTTAGGTATCTTTGCGTATCAGCTTCTGCATCTGTAAGATGGGTTTTCATTTTATCAAAAGAAGTCAAGAGATTTGAATGAGACCGCAAAACCAGGAAAAGAACCAGAACTTGAATCTGAATTTCATAAACCCTGTTCAAATTGTTCCTCTATTTATAGGCCACCTCATCAAGGTAAACAGACAAGAGAGTGACAGAGCATGGGACCTGATTTACACAGTCCTAGTAATCAGCTTTTCAGGTTTATGGCATGTTAGAAGCCACTGACCAGAAAGGCGATGGGTGAGAGACATGTGTTCAGAGGCAAATGCACTGATGATACAAGAGAAGGCACTTGACACTGATAGAAAAATTAAAAATGAGTGTAGAGTATGGGTATGCATAATAAAGGAGTAGATGTTCTGTATCTCCCATCAGTCCCTTAGAGCATCAGAATTACAGAGAAGGGACCTTCGCCATTTGCCTCTGTGGTCTGGGTTCCAACCAGACCTGGAAGAGCTGATCAATCAGTCTTACTTTCTTGGTCTCCTGCTTGTTTGCTGCCAGCCCAAGGATCCTCTTCTTGGGCATTATCAAGGACTTCCACCACGACTGCGGGTGTCTTCAGTAAGGTTCCCTTTCTGTACATTGTTTAGTGACTGTATCATTCAGCCTGTGCCCATCCTCACTGTCCTGCCTTCACTATCTGAACACGCAGAGGCTTAGGGGGAGTGAGTATGTATTCACAATGCACTGGAGCTCCTGTCCCTGAATGTAGTATGTCCAGGTCCCTCTGATAATGAAGACAAGGATAATAATAAATAATAAAAATGATAATAATAATAATAATACCATCAACCCTTTTTTAACTGGTTTATTCTGGTTAATTCATTATGCAAAAGGTACTTGATCTGTGTGAGGAAACACACAAGTGCTTTCAATGCACCTGAGTTTGACCCTCACAGCAATTCTATTGGGTAGGCATTATTATTATTATTATTATTATTATTATTATTATTATTATTGCTATTTTACAGACAGCGGAACTCGCCCCGAATCTCAGCACTTGTAAGTGGAGGAGCTAGGATCCAAACCTAGGCTGGTTGGCAGCATTTCTAATGCCGGCACCATTGTGGCTTCTACAACATCCACTGCATGTATTGAAACAAAAACCTCAGAAGGAGAATTCCCACTTATAAGGGCAATAATCGGCTGGCTCTATGGTCTCACTTATGTGCTGCATCCCTGCCATCCACCTGACAAGAAGTAGTTTGACCAAGTCACTCATCCTCTCTGAGCAGCTAAAGACAGAGGACAGCCCAGAGCTCCAAAAAGCTCTTGCTAAATTGGCCAATGGTGCCCCTTTGGTGGAGGACTCTAGGTCCCTGGGGTGTGTCTGTATCGGCTCCTTGGACTCCTCCTGTCTCCCTCTGCACTGACAGTCAGAGGACTCTATGGATGCAAGGCTCCCGGGCATTTTACACTTAGTAATATCTGAACAGTTAACGTTTGCCTCAGGGAACACTCACTTTGATTTCTAGATCAAGTGCCACATTTGTATATTTCTGCTCTCTGTATATATAATCAAAAGATAATCTCAGAGAAGGCATTTGGGTCTCTGCCTTTTTGCCCTCGGTTAGGTGCCTGACCAAGGACTTAGGCATCACTTTGTCAGAGACCAATCCACACAGTGAATGACACAAAACTTACCACAACTGATGGGGAACTGATACCGATGGGACGGGCAGAACGAATCCTAGGGCCATCTGTCAAAGACGTTAAATCCCTGGATTTCCCCTTGCACCTCAGTCTATTAGCAAAGATACATGTGGTGAACATGGGTATCATTGTACAGGGAGTCTGCAGATGCACAATCACATCCTGGTGTAAAGGCTAGAATTGGGTCCCCTCAAAAGATACACTGAAGTCCCCATCCCCAGTTCCAGAGAATCTGATCGTATTTGGAAATAGGCTCTTTGCAGAAGTAATCAAGTTAAAATGAGGTCATGAGGGTGGGCCCTAATCCAACATGACTGGTCTCCTTGTAGGAAGAGGGGAGTGCCAAGAGACAGACACACGGGAAGAGTGCCACGTGATGAAGGAGGCAGAGACTGGAGGGATGCAGCTGTAGGCCAAGGAACAGCGAAGACTGAGAGGCACCATAGGAAGTTAGGATGAAGCAAGCAAAGGTTCCACCTGGAGCCTGCAGGAGGAGCATGGTCCTACCTTGATTTTGGACTTCCAGCCTCTAGAACTAGGAGACAATCAACTTCTGTTGTTTTAAGCTACCCAGTTTGCGAACCTTTGTTACGGCACCTGAGGAAACTAATACCCTAGGTGAACCCCATCCCCAGTCTTGGTTCCTGGATGATAATTTCATCTTAAATCAATTTCTCTTGCCTTTCATGAGAGGATTCAGGCAAAAGAGAAACCTCAGTGTTCCCAACATCAAAACCTGACCAAGAAGCACTAGTCTTCTTCTGACTCAGCTAATGTTTTTGTCTGTTTTCTTTTTAAACTCTTATTTTCCTCTTCTGTTTAATATGAAACCAGTGCTCTTGAGGTTGTTTGGCTTCAAGATATGTATTAACAGTAAAGGATATAGAAAAAAGAATAGCTGTTGGAGGCAGGCAGACCAGGAAAGACCTGGACGGGATCTAGCTCATTGGCTGAATGACCATGGACACTTTCCTTAACCACTTTGCCCCTCTATCCCTTTATTTGAAAAATGGGCACAATCAAACCAACTTCATGCCATTTTTGTGAGTTATGAATTACATGTTTTATGGGACCTGGCCTACTTTCCCATAAGGCATGTTTCCCCAAAAACAGCATAGTAGCAAAAATCACAAAGGGACCGCCTTAATTGAAATGGTAATGAATTTTAAGACCTTTATTATCACTTGGATTGGAGCAAATTCTAGTATCCAAATGAGCCTTTTTCAATATGTCACCTGTCAAATGCAAAACTGGGGAGGTTATTGGTACAAATCTCTCTCTCAATTTTTCCTGTCCTGGACTAACACCTGTCTTCCCCTATTATTCATCCATAGATAACATTGGTTAGATAAGAGGATGCATTATGCAAAAATGAGTTAGCCAGGAGGATTGTTTTGGTTAACCACTCTATTTTCTCTTTATTCTATAGATTGGAACAATGCATTTTATCGTGTATCTCTCCCCAGTGACAGCTACTTATGTAGAAAAATAATTTTTTTGTTAAAGGACCCAGTGGAACAATATTCTTTGGTTAGGAAAACAGGTAGCAGAGGCAGATTAAGATCTTTCTTTAATTCAGTTTAGTTTTTTGAGTGTGGCTTATTTCTCAGCATATCAGAAGTGACACTAGATAGAGTACAAGTTGCTCAGGTTCAGATGGCAGAGCTTTCTGGAGCACACCCCATATTCTGGAGTGGCCCGGTTTGGCCCAGGTGAATCCTAGCACTATGTAGCCAACATTCAATTAGCAGAGGCTAAAAGCAGAGCTAGTTAGTTCAGTGAAAAGTGGGAGAAGACTTTTGGTTCTATCTTTCCATTGAACAAGAGGGATAAACATCAGTTGGTAAAAAACAGCCCAGTTCTGTTGCCATCCATCTTTTGCTGGTGTTTTTTCCCATCTCAAAAGACAGTCTCATTATCCGTCTCATTACAAATATTCCTTTGTGGCTTTCCAAACAAATCCTCTCAAATGCTCAAATCCAAGAAATAGAATAGCAGGTATGTGTTGTTTCCCATACTTCCTGAAAGATCAGCTACTTTGATAAATAGTTAATGAGTATCTATTCTATGTGACACATTTAGCAGCTGTATGTTCTGTATGTTACATAGGATGCATAGATGAGGGCAGTACAGCCTTGTGTCTCAAGGAGTGAACATGCCTGCAGGAAGTGAGTAGAATCAGTGAAGCATGTACAAAAAAAGCAGAACCAAGGTGGACTGACACAAGAGCTCTGGGTTCACCTGATGGTGTCATCATATTGGGTTCAGACTTATCAGAAACCACACATAGAGAAGTCCACATTTTATAGAGAAAAGGAGAAATGGGTAAGATCTTACTCAACTGGAGGCATGAAATTAAACTGGTAAAACAAAGCATAGCTTAAATCCTGTACCTGCAGTCTGTTCCTATCAAGTTAGTGCCCCTGAACCCCAGACTTAGGTTTCCAGATCAAGGTACCCTTGACATTGCAAGGCAGATTGTACAGTGTTCGACTGAATGGACTTTCAATTCAGATAGACTTGACTCTGAATCTCAACACTCTCAATTACTAATGTTTGGCCCCAGGAAAATCCTTTGAATGTTCTCTTTTTCAGTTTTCCTACTTGCAAATTGATATAAATAATACCTACTTCATAGGATCATTTTGTATATTGAGGTAATATGTGTAGAATATCCATTTAGTGATCAACACATAGAACGCAATGGCAGTGCTAGGAAAGCTATGTGGTTTAGATGCAAATCTATGGCTTTGGAAACAAGCCTATGTAGGATGCTCAGGTTTTGCAACTTACTAGCTCTGGTAAATCTTGGAACATTGGTTAATTTCTCTAAACCTTGGTTCCACCACTTTTTCTTAGCAAAGATTAGATAATATATATAAAATACTGATTGACTAGAGCATGCAATGGGTTTAATAAATTTGTAACTGTTATTGTTATTTGACAAAAGTCTTAGGCAAAGACAAGAAAAATAGAGGTATAATTGTTTTTTTATTACGAAGTGGGGTTTTGTAAAAAGTGGGTGAGATCGTCAGTGACTATTGTCACTGAACAACCAGGTACTTCCAGAGGCAGCCCCCACTTCCCTCCTAGTGCTCCCCTTCTGACTCTGCTCTGACCACTCTGAGCTGCTTGTTTCCTCTTTCAGAGATTTCTTCCCCCTCTGTCCTGAAATCCATTCTGCAAGGTCTGTTATCACTAGCTATTTGTCATCTCTCAGATTTCAAGTGGGATGCCTCCCCCATCCAGGGGCCTTTTCCAGACACACTACCAAAGTCCTTCCTGCCTTTGTTCTCTTCCTTTCCATTCTAGCACTTACTGCTATTGGCAATTGATGTACAATTCACCAATTGTAGTGTCAAATGCCTCTTCTCACTAGGATATGGCATCCATGGAGACAAGGACCTTGCCTGAGTTTTTCCCTTTAGAGCCCTTCCTGAACCATAACAGGGACTCAATAAATAAAAGACTGGGTGAATAGATGACTTCAACACACTTGAGGAGAAGTCTTCTGCTAGTATACTTTACAAAGGTTGTTCTTTCCTTGGCAAAAGCCAGGATGGTGTAAAAAACTTCTCTTATCCCTGCAACCTAAAGCAAGAGACAGCAAAACAGTGGTTTATGCAGGACATGTACCAAAAGAGAATTATTTTCTTTAAATTCAAATATCCCCAGATCTAAAGACATCTATGCAAGGGTATGTTAAGAACCACAATAGCAAGAGATGTAAGTATTAAGACTTGGGACCATAAGGTTTGAACATTGAGCAATAATTGCAAGCACTGAGATGGAGATTCTTTGGCTTCTGGCCTAAATTCCTTATTTGTGGAAGGAATGTTTTCCAGCAAAATGGCGTAGAAGAGAATCAGCAGATGACAAAATAAGGAGATAAGGTGACAGGAATCCCAACACAGCCAGAACTATGCAAGTGCCCTCAGCCCTATCTGGCTAAGGTGTTTACCAGTTTCACGATGCAAAGAAATGAGCCAAACAACATATTGTATTACAGGTAATCTGGCACACACATGTCCACCATACCTCAGTATCACACTCTTCACTAACTCAGAGTCCAAGTAGAAGAAACTCTTTTTACTTTCAACTTGAACCAGGTGGACCAAAATGACAAGAACAGTCAAGATCTCAAAAGCTAGTGTGGGCTAATCTAGTAAGCAGCCCCCCTTGGAGAAATGGGCTCTGTGTGAGTCACGCATTCTTTCCACTGCTGGGACTCTCAAAACTGAGCAGGCTCAAAGTTGTCCTTATGTTGATGAGGGAGAAAAGTAGAAGAATGTTTTTCTGCATGGTTTTGCAGCACATTTACTTCTAATAGAAACCAGCAGCATTTACTTAGACCACAATGGTGCCATTTGTCAAATTACTGTTACAGTGAATTAAATTATGCCCCCATGGACAGAAGAGTTAAGCTTTTCCCAAAGAGCCCTATTTCTACCCAGGAAGGGGCTTATTTGCATTGCAGGAGCTGACTCCGTGTTATTATGTTTCCACAGCAGCTAGGTTCATAGGTTAACCACATGGTGTGTTAACAACAATTTCTTTTCATCCTTTTAAAGTTATTTTCATTTCATTAGCTACCCCCTTGCTTTTTAATTATTCTCTGTTTAGATTGTGTTGCTGCCATCATCAAATTTCTACCAGGGGAAAAGGTTGCTACCTTCAAGCTAGTGTGCACACACCACACACACAAACACACACACACACACACACACACACACACACACACACACACACACATCTCTTCTCTATACCACGCTTTTGACAAAGCTCAGCTGGTCATTACCATCCCTCTCTCTCTCTCTCTTTTTTTTTCTCTTCCTTGTTTAGGAATTTGGACATCATCTTCCTTCAGTCCTTGCACATTTTGCCACCCTGCTTATGCCCTACCAGCAGCCTCCATACTGACAGTCTCCCTCCTGGAATGTGAGATGCCACAGTCCCCATGTAGCTTGTGCCTTTAATTAAATTCTGGTCCCCTACTACCCCTGCCAAGATTCATAGATACCCTAAAAGGTTCAACATTAATTAACCAGAGCTCTGCAAACTCCCCAAGCAGGAATACTAGGAGGAGAAGGGTGGTAAAATGATGACATATTAGGATTTCTACCAGTTGTGTGATTATTCTCTTGGGGGAGATGTTTCAGAAACAGCAGAAAGTCAGCCAGGTATAAGGGAAAATGAGCATTATAAAAGACCGTAACAACTCAGGCACAATATTACATTTATTTTTAAAATTCAGTTTGTTTTTTTTTCCTTTGCTTGAGAAATTGAATATACTTTCCCTTTTCTTCCCTTCTTTCTCCCTGTCTCTCCTTCTATCTCCCTCTCTTTAACAAAGTAGAAGAAATGAGAATGATGCTAAAATAAGTTAAACTCCCCTAAGAGTTTTGTTCATTTTTTTTAAAGTAGAGAGGGGATATTTCACTGATTTAATTAGCCGTCACCTCTAAATTCTCTGTATTTCAAGAATTTCTCATAAATTCCAAAGGGAAAAAACTGTATTGGTATAACAAAGAACAACTTTTCAGTGGGAATAAGGTAAACAATGGGTCTAATATGAACAATCATGGGACCTCTAAGAAGAGAAATTTGTAGTTAAGAAACTCAAGATGTATCTGGTGGATGAATTCCTTCAATACCCCTGAAAAGTGTTTCCCTTTCCTTTTTCTGAACCCTCAGTGGTGGGGAATTCACTTTCTTATGAAGAGGTCACTCAATATCTAACTAATTCCTAGAAGTGCTACAACCTCCACTTATTACAGTGCTTTGAGGTCTCCTAGAACATGTCCAGTGGCTTTGTTTCTGGGGAAGTCTTCCTTCTTCAGCTTAATATCCCAGACATTCTCCTTCCTCTTGCCCATGTGCCCCAATCACAAGAACCTGCTCTCTTACTGCTAGCATTCTCTATGTAAAAGGCTCGGATCTACCGAGACATTATTGTGAAGCT